>NC_090164.1:35000-407500 GCF_017916325.1 Leishmania martiniquensis
AGCCGATCTTGATCAAGCGTGGCTGCCCAGGGCCGGGTGGCGTTTTCCTCTGGCAAGTGGCGTAGAGGGTCATAAAAATATGATGGCGATCCGAGAGGTTAAGCGGCAGCTGCAACTTGAACTCGTCGTTCAGTACGATGTCACTCGAGTTGTGAACCGAGGACGACCACGCCGTGGTGTCCATCGACAAGCTCGACAGGCCACGGCCGTAGATGCACTTGATAGCACCCTCCTCCGAGAGCCCGTCGTCCCGGTCCTTGACACAAATCTGAAAGGCATAGGTGTGATGCGAAGCGGGGATGTTGCGGAGACAGCTCGTGTAGATTACCCTCAGCTTCGACACACTGAAATAGTACACGTTGTTGTACGTGGTGAAGTAGCCAGAATTGAGGATCGGGATGCAGCACGGCGCGTAGCGGTAGATGACCGGGCGAGCACCCGGCACTTCCGGGTCCAGCAGGCTCACCTTCGACTCGTTCTCTTCCGGTGAAGTCTCGGGGTGGTCAGACGGAAACGCGACTTCGTGCCTGGTTAGATCCGAGACGGAGAAGACCATGTCGACGGGCACCACCTTCTGAGCGCTGCGCCAGCGCTCGTCGTTCCCCACCTTAAATACGTCGTCATCCGATAGGGCCTTGCGGTAGAGACGGTCAACAGAAAGCTTCGTCGATGGGTGATTTGCCTCATCCTGCAGCGCCACCAAGTTCCAGCCCAGCTCTTCCAGCACGTCTGACACCTGAGTCAGAAGCAGCGTCTCCTGCTTCATGGGTGCTACATGGATCGCCTTGTAGCGGTCTGCACGGCTGTACAAATCAACATAGGTGTCGAAGTCCTCGCAGCATGGTCGGTACACGCGCAGCAGGAGATGCAGCGTCCCCTTGAACTCGCTTGGTACAAAGGCCACCACGCACTTCTTCTTGGCGAGCTCGCTGCGCTCCTTGTGGGGGTAGAAGACGTCAAGCTCGGAGTCGAAGTAGAAGGTTTCGGAGACCTTTACCTTATGCCGGTCCGTCCAGCTGTACAGCGCCGCTCCCACGATGAGAGGATCGGTTCCTGCTCCATGCAGCTCCATCATCCGGTTGCTGATCCTCGTCGCCTCGATGCAATACACAAAGCCCCCCGTAAAGGTGCGCATTGCTGGGATAGGCTTGCGGGTGTCGATGTCGCTCACCCACAAACTCGCTGCCGTCAACTTCGTCGCCCTCGCATCTTTATCCTTCGTCTTTGACTGTGTGCGCTCCCACACCTGAATCGGATCCCCGTACGAAATCTGTGAAATAGCCTTCCGCACCATTGCGCTATCGCCCCTCAGCAGTTGTGCCCTTGTCAGCAGACGTTCAGTGGGGGCGTTGTGAGGGCAATCCTCGTCGTCTACGGTCAGGGTGGGGTCACTTAGCACCTCCGACTCGAAATAGCACTTGAGGGTGCTCAGCGAGCGCTCGCCTGGTCCACAAGGTCGCTCGCGGTCAGCATTTGGCTTTGCATGCGAGCGATGGAGGTTAATGATCGTCTGCTTGGCCGAGAAGAAGCCGAGCTGAATCTTCGCATGCGCCGGCACCTCCCCCGTGACCTCCCTTGGAGGGAACAAGCACTTGCCAGACTCGCGGATAGTCGCGTATCTCTGCACCTCAATGTAGCTGCCTCTGATCGATTCCTCTGTGAGCCCATGTGTCTGTAGCTCAGCCGATAGGGCCGCCTCAAAGCTTTCAAGCGGGGCCTCTTTCATTGTGCGCGGGGGTGTGAAGACGTCATCCTCTGTCCGAGAGAGAATCCCATTGTCATTCCGGACGGCCTCTAACGTGGAGGACGAAAAGCGGCTGATAGTCTCCGAGGTGGAGTCTCTAGAATCTGTGCACTCCACACTCCGTCCCTCACTGTCGTCAAGGGGCGCGCTGTAATTTCGGCTACCGCCCAATTCCGACTTTTGCAGCGCATCCACTTCCCCCTCATTCATATCAGCTCCCACGCCGCTCTCATTCGCGCGTGAATACGGAAAGCTTCCGTTACTTCCTCTCCATGCATCAGAGCAACTCGCCAGCTTCGTACCAGCAGGCGCAGTCGCGGGTCCAGCAGCTTTAGCAAGCTTCAAACTCTCCGCGTACTCCGGAACTACGGCGCATTGTGCCTCCCGCCTGGCCTGCTCCTCGGCCTCCCGACGGGCCTGCTCCTCGGCCTCCAGCCGTGCGCGCTCCTCGGCCTCCCGACGGGCCTGCTCCTCGGTCTCCAGCCGTGCGCGCTCCTCGGCCTCCCGACGGGCCTGCTCCTCGGTCTCCAGCCGTGCGCGCTCCTCGGCCTCCCGACGGGCCTGCTCCTCGGCCTCCAGCCGTGCGCGCTCCTCGGCCTCCCGACGGGCCTGCTCCTCGGCCTCCAGCCGTGCGCGCTCCTCGGCCTCCCGACGGGCCTGCTCCTCGGCCTCCAGCCGTGCGCGCTCCTCGGCCTCCCGACGGGCCTGCTCCTCGGCCTCCAGCCGTGCGCGCTCCTCGGCCTCCCGACGGGCCTGCTCCTCGGCCTCCAGCCGTGCGCGCTCCTCGGCCTCCCGACGGGCCTGCTCCTCGGCCTCCAGCCGTGCGCGCTCCTCGGCCTCCCGACGGGCCTGCTCCTCGGTCTCCAGCCGTGCGCGCTCCTCGGCCTCCCGACGGGCCTGCTCCTCGGCCTCCAGCCGTGCGCGCTCCTCGGCCTCCCGACGGGCCTGCTCCTCGGTCTCCAGCCGTGCGCGCTCCTCGGCCTCCCGACGGGCCTGCTCCTCGGCCTCCAGCCGTGCGCGCTCCTCGGCCTCCCGACGGGCCTGCTCCTCGGCCTCCAGCCGTGCGCGCTCCTCGGCCTCCCGACGGGCCTGCTCCTCGGTCTCCAGCCGTGCGCGCTCCTCGGCCTCCCGACGGGCCTGCTCCTCGGCCTCCAGCCGTGCGCGCTCCTCGGCCTCCCGACGGGCCTGCTCCTCGGCCTCCAGCCGTGCGCGCTCCTCGGCCTCCCGACGGGCCTGCTCCTCGGCCTCCAGCCGTGCGCGCTCCTCGGCCTCCCGACGGGCCTGCTCCTCGCTTGCACGCAGCGAGCGAGCCGTCGTGCCTCGCCAAAGTTGCTCCTCCGTATTGACTAGTGTTTCAGCTTGCAGCCCTACTGTTAGATTTGCATCCACCTCTTCGTGGGACTGGGAATGGTCGTTGGTCCCTCTTCGCTGATCAGCTTCACTGGTGATTGAGCCACAGCGTGCAGAGTGATCGGGGACCTCCGTAGCCCAGGCAGGTTTTTGAGACAGCGAAAATGTGCTGTGGGAGGTACTAACGGCTCTTTGAGTGGCAGAGGACGTCGGTGATAACTTCAGCGACTCAAGCTGCACTTGCTTCCGGCGAAGACGCTCTTCTATTTCGCGCTGAATGCGATCGACTTCCGCTTTTCGGGCCTCTTCCATGGGATCTTCCTCGATCGGGTTGATTTCAAATGGCGGAGGAGCAGCGTACAGGTCATGGCGATGTTCTTGCGATCGATTGATCTCCGCCTCCATCTCCATCATGATTTGGCGCTCAATGTCGGTGTGGGTGCTCATTGGCGATCGTGTGTGTCCCTGCAAGCCGCAAGGTTTCGCTCCAACAATTACAAGCCGGCCGCCCGATATATATATATATATATATAATGACAGAACCTGTGAGGACCTTTTCCACGGCTCAGGATGGTGGGTGTCTGCCTCGACTACTCTTGTCAGCAACGACGGTCGATCAGCTGCAATTTGGGCGAGCTCGACGGAGATGTCGTTCGCGACAGCAAATTGTAATGACGGATAGAACACCAAAACGCACACCACACACGAAAGGAATGCGCTGCTAAACGATGACTGCGCGCTGCGAGGCGAATGAGCGGTAAACAGTACGCGGCACACACACGCAGACGTATACACGTATGGACTAAATCAAGATCAGGTGGCAAGTTGGGGAGGTTGAGTACTTTTCCTTGCTTAGTGGGGTCACGCGCTGCCACACAGCGAAGAAGCGGTGCCGCTGCGTCTGCTCGGTCCGGCACAGGCGCGCGTCACAACAATGCGCCCCACGCAGTCCTCTGCGCATGGCCCGGTCTCAAAACGCGTACCACAGACAGAAATGCTCAGTTCGCCGTGCCTATCGGTGATTCAAGGAGATATAGCTGTCTGTGGAGGTCGAAACGTGCGACAAGGGAAGCCGTTCGTTCCTGCCACATACCCTCTCCACTCCCCCTACAGAGGAAAGGCAGAGAAGACACGCACCTGGACACCACAAAGCTGCGCCTGCCAGCGCGTCTTCGGCGGGGCGACGGGACGAAAGGAAGAGGGGCACGCGTGAGCTGCGCACCACAGGCGGCAGGGTGACGAGTAAAACCCAACTCTGCAGATGCGCCCGCAGTCCAGCACTGTGCCGCCCACACCACTTCCTGACAGGCGTGCCACATATTCTGAAGGGGCGCCATTTTTATTTCCTGCGGTTGATTTCAGCTGGTGTGCATCCTCCTGTCACACACCACTCCCCGGCGCGGACATCTTCCAAAAGGCGAAAAATAACAACAGAAAACGAAGGCTAAGGGAATCAGCCGTCGCCGATACATCAATCCACGAGGCTCACAGCCGCGGGGGTGCCGACACAAATTGAAAAGGCACGCACAGGCATCCAGACATCTAAACACACACACACACACAGCAAGCATCCATCTGGCTCGGGAGATAGAGAAGAGACCTAAGACGCTAGCCGAGGGGGGACACTGATGCAGGCTGGCCGGAGACGACGACACTTGTACGGTCAATGAAGAGGAATAGATGGGCGCCCACCTTCCTCTCTTCGAAGAGGCACGCATGGTCGGCTGTCATAGAGGTACCGGCACCTGTCCCTCACGCTTGCATCTCTCGCTTTCGTTGATGCAAAGGAGTCTGCCACACACGCCCGCAACCAAGCGGACTCGCTGGTGCGCGGTGAGGGCTGAAGACTTGTCGCCATCACCCACTCAGCGGCACACGAGGAAAAAAGAATGGTTGCACAACGAAAGGGCGGCTGAGTGCTGCCATACCATGCAGGCAAGCCCTACTCCGCCTGAGGTCGCTCCCTCATGACACAAATGCCCTCCAGCACCGTTCCAACAGGCGCATACTTGCTGTCAGCGCACTCCACCTTGTCTGTCGCACTGAGCAACACCGGTGTTTTCTGGGTTTGAAAGCCAGTGATGGCTTTCGGGTTGCCCGGCAGCGCCACTGTATCCACCGGCAGACCGACGCGCACCAGCACGGAGTCTACCGGCTCCATGTTCTCATTGACGGCCATCATCATACGCGGGCTGATGGCTGGCGTGATGGCGTAGAACATGTAGTGGCACTCACCCAGCAGGGTCTTTGACAGGTCCAGGGAGCTGTGGAGCAAACTCAAAACGCCCATAAGAGCGGTCATGTTGACTGCCTTGCTGTCGTTATGCAGACAAGAGAGGGTAAGGTGGCCCTTCCCCATGGCGCAGAGACCCTCAGCCAGGCGCACCGCGAAGGTCGCGCCGGCAAAGATGGGCTTCTGATAGTAGGAAGAGAGGCTGTGGAGCTTCGTAGCTACGCGGGCGTTGTTGCTTCCCGCCGCGACGATACCCATCGCTGTAATAGCGTTGGTGGCTGTTGGCAGATCCGAGTCGTGTGCGAGTCGATTCAGTGTCTCCACGACCGGCATGTTGGGATTGCCAGCGGAGAGGAGAGCATAGACCAGCGGCACCGCACATCGCCCTGACATGGGATCTTTACCTTTGCTAACGGTGTCCGCCAGCAGCGAGTGAATGATAGCCCGCTTCGTCATCTCCATCCCAAGGTCTTCACCGACCGCCACGAGGCCGATGCCTAGCACAGCCGCTGCCTTATGATTCAGTGGCGTCGTCTTCTCCTCCTCCGGCTTCGCTGGCGCCTCCTCATTGGTGTTGTTGCCATTCCCCGTTTCGTCCTCGTTCTGCTCTTCGTCGTTCTCCGGTGCCTCATCGTTCTCTGCAATGACATGGAAAAAGCTTTGGATGACGACGACGTTGCCCGTGGCAGCGAAAGCGCAGCTGCGCACCACAATTTCCGTGTAGCGCTGGATGACTGCTGGCAGAGCGCGCGTGGCATCCAGCAGGGTGTCGGCGGCCTCCTGGCGCCCTAGGAACATGCAGCCGAGCGCCAGGATCAGATAACGCACACACGGCTCCTTTAACTTGTTCACAGGCACCTCCATTAGGCAGTTCATCATCGTCTCGGAGATGTCCTCATCGGCAGAGGCGACAAATACTGTGGCGAGGGCGTAGGCGGCCATGCACTGCACCAGCAGCTTCTGCTCCGAGTCCGCTAGCAGCGGAATGAGGAGCTCCTTCACGTCCTCCTTGCGCGTGCCGGCGTAGGCGTAGCCGAGGCCAAGGATGGCACCAATAGCCACCTCTGCCTCTTGCGCGTTGATCTGCTCCGACAGCAGCCCCAGCGCAGGGTCAAAGGGATTCCGCACACCACACATGACAATACCAGAGGCAAGGCACGCGCCAGCCTTCACGTAGGTGCTCTCTGAATAGAAGTACTTGTCGATCTGCTGCAGGCCTTCCGTGTGGTCCCACAGGTGCAGCAAGCCGAGGGCTGCTGTGGTGGAGATGATGCGGTCCTCGCGCTGATCGAAGAAAAAGGTCGGGGTACCCGAGAGAAACTTATCTGTGCCGTATCCGCAGTTCGCCAGCCCGCTGACGAAGGCGCAGACCAAATTGTTCTGCAGGTCTTTGGGGCCATTCTTCTCGTCCGGCGACATCTTAAAGACCTCCTCGAGCGTCTTCGGTGCCATACAGTCGAGCTCTTGCGCCGTGTGGCGGTACAGCTGCGAGAGGCCCATGTTGCCATTCGCGTCCTGCAGCAGTTCGTCTTCCTCGCAATCCAAGTCAAGGAAGCACTTCTGCCTCGCACACGACAGCGCCATCTGCAGGCGCTCCGGCTTGCTTGTGCACTCACTGAACAGCTCCGCGACAAGCTCGCGGTCGTTCAGCATGAGGGCGGTGAGCGCTGCGTCTGGGTAGGCTTTCATCTTCTTGTAAATATCGTACACCGTGCGGAGAGCCTCGCTGTCTGAGGGGCGAGTCAGATACTTGCTGATTGCCGCGATATAGTTTGCAATCCGCTTGTAGTTAGACGCCTCCACGAGCGGCAGAATGCGTGTGACGCCGTCGATCTCCATCAGCAAGTCGATCGCCGTCGCTTCGTCTTGATGTGCCAGCATGTAGAAGACGATCTGGTCCACGAAGCCATTCAGATAGTCCATCGACTCCTTGTTGGCGGACCGCTCGCGCCACTCTTCGCCAATGGCACCGGCTAGAAAGCGGAGGTACTCGTGGCCCCACTGCGCCAGGTCGTTCCTCGTGCCTTTCAGCTTGTGCTCCAGCAGCGTGCGCCCGCCGTTGTTGGACTCGAGCGTCATGGAGATGAAAGAGAGGAGGTCGTGTAGTCGGCGTGAGACAGATGGGTTCTCGGAGCTCTTGAGTGCCGCTTCCAGTTCGGGATACAAGGCACGCACGTGCTTCAGTGGTGGTGGGACGGCGGCCAGACTGCCGCTGCTGCTTGTGCGAAGCAGATCCACCAGGCGCTCCACCGCGACATTGGCGATATCAACATCGGTGTCTGCGGCTCGCGTCACCAGCAGTTCCACCTCCTCCTTGATGCGCATGTCCTCTTCACTCATCTTGCGCTCGCTCTCTTTCTTTTTCCGCTCGTTGACGGTGCCGTCTTTCTGCGGGTCCTTCGACGGCACACTCGCCGCTACCTCACTCCCCTTCGAGTTCATGGCTGAAGTAACTCGGTGACGCAGCACTGTGATTGGGTAGGGAGGGAGGGGGCGGGGGGTCGCAGAGGTCGTGGTGCTCTATACTCGAACAGACGTCCTCTCTGGAGGGGTGATACGACGCCGAGGCGGCGGATGATGGCGTGTGAAAGGAAGAGGGCGGTGGGGTGCGCTTGGACGAGAAACGCAAATCGAGTGGAAAGGTAATATGGGTTGGGCCACAAATAATGGGCACGTCTCCCAATCCTTCAATAGAAAAGCGTGCACAGACACACAGACAGAGATCGACAGACAGACAGAGACACGGCCGGTTCAGCAACACTTTTCACACAAAGAAAGACGAAAGGGACAAAAATGGGGACTGCAGTGTGCAGTGGGGCAGCGACGAATCCTTCTGAATAATTGTCTCCGCACCCGTTAGAAATGAGACTCGAGAAGAGCGGAGGGGGTAGAAGAGGGGGAGGCGATACCGAAGAGAAGTCCCTTGAAAGCAATCATGCATCGCAAGAGCGTCGGGAAGCCGCTACGCGGCGCACAGACAACCTCGTGGACATCGGGAGAACAGACAAAGAAGAGGCCACCGAAGTGGGGCGATCCTTGCGAGCCTCAAAGGAGGCAGCGAAGCAGGCGGGGGCATCGCCGGTGGTCACAACGTTGCTTGCAAAGGGAAAGACCCACAACAAGATTGGTGTTCAGAGAAGCCGAGCAGCGGCGGGCAATGCGGGTGCTCACGCTTTCGATCTCCTCGCTCTGCGCGGTGTCAGCTCGGTGTTCACCGAGAAAAAGAGGCCGCCCCAGTTGGGGATGGCGTGCGCACGTGAAGGCCTGTCCCCATAGGCCATGCAAGGCGCCAGCTCACAAACGGTGGGCGTATATGGCTCGAGGGCATGAGGCACAGGCGCACTGGCGCCTCACATCTGACTTGAGCGCGTCGGAGAGGAGCAAAGCGAAGGGTCGCGGAGGGGAACGCGCGCCACTGAGCGTAAGCCCATGCAGAGCTGCCCAACGGGTGAAGTCCAAAGAAAGAGTTCCATGGGATCGCTTTTGGAGAGGGGAGAGGACAACATGCCCCTCCCCCCTCCAGTACATCGTCGGTGAGAGGATAGAGCAAAGCAGTGGAGAAGAGAAGCAGCAACGCTACAGATACGCACACACAAAGGACGGAGGCGTCCCCGCTAAAAGCGCCACAGCCAGCAACACTCGCGCCCAGCGTTGTCTCACGTCAAGAGTTGCGAGAGCTGCCGAACGAGGGAGGCAAAATAGACGCAGTTGCTGTCTGCGGAATGCTGACCTTCAGCGGGGAACTCCATATTCAGGAGCGCCTGAAACTCCGCTATCTGCTGTACCACGCGTTCTTCCTCAGCGCCAGCCGATATCACGCCAAGGCAGTTGCACAGTAGCACGTTGAGGAAGTGAAATACAATCCCCGACTGACGAGTGCAGTCGTACGTCAGCTTTCGGTGGCGGCATAGAGAGAAGAAGGAGGAATGGCGGATCGAGGAGATGTACGGGTTGTAAAGTACGCCACTGTAGACGTACATAAGTGGCTTGCCGGTTCTCCGGCTCACACAGGTGCCGGCCTTCTCGTTCCACGTGCTGCCACTGAATACACAGGCGAGCGCATGCACAGAGGCCTGAGTGGTGAGCCCAAAGTCCACGTCCACACCCCAGAGTCGCGGTTGGGGAGAGGAGGAAGCGTCGCCCGCGGCATCGGCTTCGCTGGTCACGATGAAGTCGACAGACAGGTAGCCCATGATGCGTTTCCGATACGCTGCCTCGCCGAGGCTGAGAGAAGCACCCCGCACCGCCCCGTATGGCACACTGGAGCGGTAAGGAAACAGCGACCCCATGGCGGTGAGGGCGGGGGCCAGAAGCGGCTCTACCACCGACTCTATCCGCACCGCACCGGATGGGGCAACAAATAAGTTCACCGTGATCGCGGAGCTGGGGCCGCCCAGGACGGCCTGGACACACCCGCCCACCGAGTCGAACATGTCGAGATACGCCTCCCAGTTGGAGTAGCTGCTTGGGTGCAAGAGTCGTATGCGCTTCGCTGCGTGTGCCTCCAACTCACGAAGCACAGCTGCGCTTAGCGCAGCAGAGGGCGCACCTTCCACCAATTCAGGCGCCGAGTTCCCCGACTGCAGAGACTTCAAGCGATTCACGTCAAGGTACGCGTGGCCTTGGCTTCCGAATTCGTTCTCCAGTTTGATCAGCCATCGCTGCACGTTGCGGTGGTGGAGGATGAGGCTCGTCAAGGCATTCAGGAGGTCCGCTCGCGAGCGCAGTCGCGCCACACCGGGAGGCGTGAGAATGTCCGCCGCCTCCAGCAAGCGCCTGCAGCCGCTCTTGGAGCCGTATGCCTGCACTAGACGCGGCTCTGACGACAGCAGCGGTATGTTCAGCTGCGTTGCCAACGTGAGCTCCTCCACTCCGACGACGCCAGGGATAATGTAGGCTGGCTTGCCAGTACACATGGCAGCGAGCAGCTTTAGGAGACGTGGGGAAAGCAGCACCAGACGGGTAAGGCTCATCCCAGCAGGAAGACGCTGCGTGTTCTCGGGCGCCACGAACGTCAATCGACCGGCGACATTTGGCACGCCATTCTCGGCAAGCAGACTCATGTAATACTCCTGAATCTCTGCCTCTGGTCTCACCGGAACGACAAAGACCAGCTGCACACGTGGGTCTGCCAGCATGCTCAGACGCGTTAGCTGCCCAAGCTGCCTCGCCTCGAAGAAGGGCATCTTCTTGGCTTGATACATGGGGTATGAGAGAGAGGGAAGATGAACAATGGTGCGCCGGCTCTCTTCGATGCGTGGCCAGGCAGCCTTGAATTCTTTCATCGTCTGCTGCCACTGCGTTAAGCGGGTCTCGTGTAGGGAGCGAATGGTGCGACGCGTCATGAAGTGAGAGCGAAACATTGCCCATTGTCGCTGAATGGCTATAGCGGCACGGGTGCCAATCAGCAGGTGGATATAGGCAAGGCGCTGCCTAGACATACGCCATGTGGCCTGAATCTTTGTAGCCGCTACGTGGTGACGCGTGGGGCCGTAGCGGTAGGGCCGTGATGCATCCATGAGCAGCGGAATCACCTCCTCAGCATTGTTGATGCACTCTAGCATCTCCGTCGGGGAGATCAAGTCGGGGGCCTGATAGGAAGCCATCTGAGCGAGCCGCCTACCATCCACATAGACCAGCTCAACGCCGTAGCTCTGCAGCATCTTTTCGAGCATCTCGATGAGGCCCTCAATCTCGCCCCAGCTAGACGCGTAGTGCCGCTTGAAGGAGGCAAACTCAGGCGTGCTGCGCAGCGCTTTTCCCTTGCGTATGATGAATTCGTGCATCGAGTACCAGTCAAGCAGCTCAGTGTACGTACGCGCGTCCTCTCGCGCTGGACGGGCGGCGTGGAGTGGGTCCGCCGCGGTAGCAGCCAAGGATGTAGAGAGGCCGGATGCAGACGTCGCTCGGGCGCTCACTGTCGGCGCCGCGGCAGCCTTCACGGTGGAACGCTGCGAACGTCTCGCTTTTGCCTGCTCTGCCTCCCAGCCCTTCAGCTCCTTCAGATTCAGAGAAGGGGGAATTCTGGCGAGCTCCTCCATGTCCAGCTTGTAGTCGTGGACGGCTTTAAAACCGGAGTTTTCCGTCATGACTTGCGGACGGTGCTGCCGCTTTTCCGCTGGATTGTGCAGCGGCACCCGCTGTGACCGCATGGGGCCGCCAATCGCCAGCAGCGGCTCCAGGTCAACTTCCGGACCAACCGCACCGCTCTCCAGCAGCTCTAGCAGCCCCTTTGACCGCCTTCTGCTTCTCGGCGGCGTGCGTGCTGCACCCACGCGGACCGGCGCACTCCTCTTCAGCATTCCTGGTAGTCGCACTGCTGACGGGCTCCCGCGGGATGTAAACGTGTGTGGCGCTTCCATGACTGAGACTGCCGATGTAAGAGGGGGGAGGGAGAAACACATGCAGCGGCAGTGTCCGAAAGAAGGGAAAGCTTGACAGCGCAGCACCGGTCGCGGTCCTCAACAACCGATGAGGAGAGGTTCCCTGTGATGGCGACGGTGGTGAAGTGGAAGTTGCTCGAGTGGCTGCGCCAGTGGCATAAATGCCCGAGAACACACGCACGCGGCAATGTAAGCAGTTAGAGTGACGAGGAAAGAACACTCGGGAGGGGTGGGGGCGATACGCGTGAAGCAGAGAATCGGTAGAGACAGAGAAACAGCGAGTCACACGGCAATGCACCGCGTCACGAGAAGTAAAATCCTCTTCTCTTCAGCTATCACATTATTGAGGAGGTAAAGTGCGAAGTGATGTGCGCTGCGAGTCGTTCGCATGGTGCGTCTTGGCAGCAATGCTCGACATGCAGGCAAGAGTGAATACGAGGCGACGGGGCAAGGGTAGAAGGGTCAGTGGTTCACTGGCCCTCCTGCCCACTCTCTCTCGCTTCTCGGGCAAACGTCTGAAGAACGGCCTTCGGAGATGTCGCCTCTCTTCCTTGGAACTTGTCGACGCAGCCCTCCTTCGGCTGGAGCTCTTCTGGCTTTGGAGGGAAGGCAACTTATCACGACTCTTACACAAGGGGCGGGGTGAGGGCACCAGCTCGCCGGCAACCCCACCATTCCGCCTTCTCATCTCCATGATGCCAAAGGCAAGTCAGGCAACAGATTCCCTGCAGCCGGCGCCGCTAGTTCGACGGCCGCTCCAGCGTCCGCTAATGCTTCTGAGGTCGGATGTGCGCTATCGGCCTCCCCCACTCGCGCCTGAAATGCGCCGCACTCCGGCGTCGACGCGCGGAGTGAGCGACAGAGAAAAGCGGCACGAGCAAAGGGAAAAAGACGTCAGCACAAAGAGAGCGCGCGCACCGCATACAAGTCCCCCTCCTCCTGCAGTACCAGGCAGAGCCCCCACCCCCTTCAGCCTTCGCCACCTACCTTGCGCTCAGCGAGGTGTACGATGGCGATGGATCTACTGCATGGTGAAGTCTAAGTTGTCCTCCTCCGCCCCCTTCCGAACAGCGTCCGCGTTGGGCACCACTGGGGCGGTCGTGGACTGGCCAATCGTCCGCGTCATCACACCATCGGCATTTGGGTCTCTCATGAGGCCTTCGCTCACCCGCTGCAGCTTCTTGCGCACCACCTCTACCGCGTCGTACACAATCTGCAGCACCGGCAGCACCCCCGTCGACTCCACTGTGAAGGTGAAGTCGAAGCGGCCCATCTTATTCTTCCTCTGCCGCACAAACACGAGTGGCTCGGCGAGCTTGTCGAACGGAGGCTCCTGCGACGTGCACTCGCGGCAAAAGATGCAGGCATCCTCGTCTTGCACCTCCACCTGCCCAGTTCGCTCGACAAAGCGAAAGACATTCCGCGGACAGCGGGCCACCCACTCACGCGCCTTCGCCTTCCCGAGGGCCTGGAACCCGTTCGGGTTGAGAATAATCTCAGGCGCGTAGCGCATCGCCACCGTCGCCACAGGCATAAACTTAGCGTGCGTCTTGGCAATGTTCTTGCGGATCACAATCTGCACATCCAAGACTTGACTGCGTCCGAGCGTGACGAGCCAAATGCCGTGCTCCTCCGCACTCACCGGGTACACCTCAGCGTCGTCGATCTGAAGGGAGTCCCCAATGAACACCTGCGTGCTATGCTGAGTTGGCGGGCACTGCGCCTTTAAGGAGCCGGTAATCTGGCAGTCCGGGCACCCGCTTCCGCCACAGCCGCAGTCTTGGGGAAAGTTCAAGCGCTTCGCCTTCGCGGAGAAGAGTGGCACGAGGCCGAGCCGGTGGGCGATCATCTCATCCGGCAGCACCGACGTGTTCTGCCGGATCGTCACAAACTCGATGGCGAGCGTCGGCACCTCGGCTAGCATGACACGCCGGAGGGCATTCGCAAAGGAGCTGTCCACCTCGTTGAGCTGGAACGTAAGCGTCTCGCCCGCCGCATGCTCCCTCTTTACGCACTCGATAATTTCAACTTTCATGATGGCGCGAAGAGCTGCGTCCAAGCAACAACGTGAGGAGGAGATGGTTTACGTGCCGTCGCTTCGCGCGCACACACACGCCTTCGCCTCTGCGCGACGTGGCACCCGTTGCGTATATTAGCTCACCGCCGGCCGCCTCTCTCCAGCCACTCCCCCGTCAGCGACAAGAGCAGAGACCGTGCAGCACACGCACGAAAAAATAAAAGGAAGAGCGTGAGAGAGTCTCACACCTTTCCACAGCCGCGGGAGCTTCCAACACTCAGTCGCAAGCCTGCCCTGTACGCTTCCGGGGAGGAGGGGAGCGCGAGAGCGTAAGAGAGGCGGGTGCGCTGCCGGGGGCGAGTCAGCCGTGAGCACAAACGGAAAGCACTTGTCACGCCGCAGCCTCTAAGAAAACAGCGGAGGAGCGCTGTAGGCGTGCGCGCCACCATGCGAGAACGTGCGAAAGCGGTTGTGTATCTGCACGCGCAGAAGAAATCGGTCCGAAGTCCTGCTCTCTTCTTTTGCTGACCACACGGATTTCGTTTTTCCTGTAAACTCTCGTCGCACCGCCGAGGACAGCAGCCTACGTGCACAACAAATTCGGTCAGAGTGCTGCCGGATGACGTTGGCTTGGGTAAGAGGCCCGTGCACGTGGGTGCAGGTGTATCGTACAAGGGAGACAAGAGCCACTCGGTGAAAGCGATCGATTAAACATGAAATTCCCTCCAGAGGTGCTACAAATACGAGCAAAGGAGCGGCGCATGATCTCCCGTGAGTGATGAGTGAGTGGGGTGAGGGGGTCTGAACGAGCTCACGCATCGACGAGCAAGGCTCCCGATAACGCCAAGACAGTCAATTCTCGGCGAGTGCAGGGGATAGCACTGACTCGGAGAGAAGACTAGGACAGCGGCACCCGAGGCGCGGATTGTAAGCCTTCATGGCTGCTTGCGTTAGATGGGGCGTAAGCGTTTGTCGTGCTCACCGCACTCATTGTTTTCTGCCGATATGTGTTCACTCGCCCTTTGATGCACATAAGCTCCTCCTCATCTCCAACGTGAAACAGCGTGGATGGCAGGGGGTGAGGGAGTGGACGAGAGACAACGTCAGATACATAACACACAGATCGCCCGGAGAGGGATGCGGGAACGGGAAGACAGCGACACGCAGAACACGTGAACAGGGGGAAAAGAAGTCAGAATACGCCCCCCCCCACAGAGACACATATGGGCGCCAGCAAGATCAGCCATGGCGTCTGATAGCGGCAGAGAAACGGTAAATCACACAATGGAGAGGAACCTCGCAGGAAGTGGTGGTGAACGCAGACGTGTACAAACCACACACAGGCGCACACGCAAATTATGCGCCCCCGACCACAGCATTATCGCAAGCCGTCGCCTCAGCGCAGTCCCCAGCGCGTTCGCTCTCCAAATCTTCCTCGTGACCGCACACCAAAAACCTTCGCTGGAACTAAAAATAAGGATACGCCACCCTCTCGCCTCCGCGGCCACCGCTCGCCCGCTCACGCTTGGGTACGGCTGTCTCCACGGAACGAGAGAGAGAGGCGCACCCTACTACTGCTCGCACAGAATTCTATGGCACCCGACGATGGGTCGGCCGGAAGAGAGAAAGAGTGACGCATACGCAGCGGTGCAGCACACATGGGCCGCTCCCAGCCGTCTCACTCCTTCAGTGTCAAGTACAGCTTCTTCAGCTGTCGCGCCTCCCAGCGAACGGTGTTGCGCGGTGACGTGTCCTGCTTGGACGGGTCAGGATGCACAAAGGCGAAGATGCTCTCGCCGTGCAAGTCGGCCTGCTCGAGAAAAAAAAGGATTTCCTCGAAAGACGAATCCTTCAGCGTCACCATGTGCTTCGCCAGATTCATGGCCAGCGCGAGAAAGCATCTCTTAGCGTAGAACCACGTGTCCGTCATGATTTTGCGGTCGTACGGCTCCAGCGACTTGATGATGCGGGAGATGCCGAACTCGAAGTTTCCCTTGGAGCAGTAGAGAGTTCCAATGACCAAGTTCACAATGCACAAGTGCAGCGGCTGTTTCGAGGGCTCCTCGTAGGTCAGCCGCTCCTCCGCTCGCTCGATGCGGCGCATAATCTCCTCTGCCTGCTCGTTCTGTGCGGTCATGATGTACGACACGCACAGATTGGCGAGCACAATAGCGCTGCAGCTTAGAATATTCTCCCGGTTCGCTTCTACCACTGGCGAATAGTAGCGAATCGCCTCCTTGAACTTCGTCTCCTGCATGAAGAAGACATGTGCGACGTTCTGCTTCCAGACGTCGTTCTCGGAGCAGAAGTCAGCTGACTGGCGGAAGAGCTGCTCCACCATTGGGTAATTTTCCATATCCCAGTAGATGTTCGCCTGCGCCATGAGAACGGGGATGTACTCCTCCAAGGTGACGTCGTAGGTGCGCACCGCCGTCCTCGCCACGACCGCGTCCTGGCTCTGATCGGCCTCCTGAATGCGCCGCGTCATGTTGCGCAGCTGCTGCACCATCTTCTGCGCGAGGATGTCGAACTTTCGGTACGCCTCCGCGGGTGAGGTCTGGGCCGTGATAAGGCCATCGAGGAAGTCGTAAAGCGATTGATTGTTCTGCGAGAGGTATTGCCACGCCAGGTGCGGGTTCTCCGCGAGCACGTCCGCGGCCAAATCGTAGTATTGGTATTTGCAGTAGAACAGCAGCAAATTCTGAAATGTCTCCGGCGGGAAGGGCGGGTTCTGCAGCAGGAAGTTGAGCTTCTTGAAGCCGTTCGTCGGGTTCTCATCCATATTGATGAGGGCAGTGTTGTGCAGCGTCACGGGGTCGAGCTCTTCATCGGTGCGAGGCGGCATGTCCGTCAGAGCCTCCTTCGCAGCGGCCATGTTCTTGGAGATGTACTCGATGGCTGCCTTAAGGTTGAAGGCTTCAATGAGAGCTGTCTCCCGTAGCAGCTGGGTGTTGCCCACCGAGCGCGCCTCGCCTCCCTCGGTAGTAGTTCCAATATTCAGCTCCGGATGCTCCTCAACACCGTGGTCAATGATCTCGGCCAAGTGCCGCAGTGCCGAGCCGTACTGCTCCATCTTGTAGTACATAAGCGCCATGTTGTACGTCAGTGCCGCCGAGAAACCGACGATGTCCTGCGCCTCCTTGAACTTCTCTAGCGCCTCCTCGTAGCTGCCCTCCTTACTCAGCACACAGGCGCGCAGCACAAGCATGTCTGTGTCCGTTGCTGGGGCCTGCTCGAGGAACGATTTTGTCTGCGGAATATCCTCCTGGTCGTATGCGATGGCCGCCTGTAATTTCGTGAGCGTGACTTGGTTTTGCGCTGATGTAATCAGCGTGCACAGGCGGCTGCTCTCTGCGTAGGCGCCAGCCTTGTAAAGCGACTGAGCGTAGTATACGCGGTACTCCTCGATGTTGGGGCAGATCTTCGTCAACTGCTCGTAGAGGCCGGCCGCCTCGCCGTAGGCGCCCATCATGTAGTAGCAGTATGCCATAAGCGACAAGGCAGCGCGACTGCGCGGGAACTCCTCCAGCTGCGTTGCCAGCAGCTCCACAGCCTCTTCGTATTGGTGGTCTCGAATGTAGCCATAGACTGTAGAGGTGAATGTACCCTCCTGTACCTGTGCCTGGATGCGACCGAGTGTGGTTCCGCCACCCATCGTCGTCGTTGGCCGCAGCGATCCCGTTTGTGAGGAGCCCGTCGTGGAGAAAGCCGTCCCCGTCGTTGGCGGGGGCATTCCAGTTACGGGGCGCAAAGACATCGTTCCGTCACCGTTGCAGCTAAAGAGAAGGGAAAGGGTGTGAAGCCAAAAGATGTGAGCTGAGAATGTGGAGGAGGGCGGTGAAGAGGGCGGGGCAGGCGTCCGTGCCGCGTTGTGTTGGCGTCCGTGCGCTCTATATCGCTTTCAATGGTGCGGGCGAATGGGTGGCGCGAGGAGAGGGGGGGAAGTTGCACAAAAAGAGGAGGCGTGCAGTGGAGGCAGGTCGATTGAGGGCACACACACGCACAGGTCTGCAGGAGAAGCGGGAGAAGTGGGCATAAAGAGAACATAGGAGGGGCGATAAAGGCCGCAAGAGCGGCCGCAGGTGCCAGGAGAGACACTGCAAGCCCTTGAAGGGGAGCAACAGCAAAGCCCCTCCCTCCCCTCCTCCTCGGTCAGCAGTGCGCAGGTAGCTGCATCGCGCTTTTCAAACGCCGAGACGGCGGGCAGTCATTTATTGTGTGTCGGTGGCCCGACGCCCTTTGCAGACCACACGTGTGCCCCGTGAAAGTTACTGCTCTCCCTCCATCTCCGCGCCGCCATTCCTCTGCCCACACTTCCCACACCCCGACAGTGGCGCGCAGCGATATAGTCCATAAGAGTCGCAGGCCGTGCAGCAATGGAGAACCTAAGAGAGCGCGAGGGCAAAGTGGGCGCCAGTCTTGCGGGCGGAGAGCACGGAAAACACGCAGCCTTGGGTGCAGGGCGGACTCTTCCGTCACTCCCGCACTCAAGCACCCGCCATCATCACAGAGCCCCACACTACGTCACAACGCCCGCCATTCACCGAAGCCGGAGAAGGCCGACCAACGAAACGAGACGGCGTTCAGCTTTCACCAGGCAGCGGCAAGCGCGACCTCACACCACGGCAACCGACTGCTCGTCCTTGCGCTTGCGGATGGCCATTTGAATGAACTGGAGGTGCTTCCCCTCTAGGTTGTAGTAGCGGTGCCACACTACAAGCATCGCCAGCGCCACCCCGCACGTCTGTAAACTCAGCACTGCAAGCACCGTCGAGGCCATGTTCGCCTTCGCCGTCCACCACAAGGTCCCTGCAGCAGCTGCTTTCTGTGGCACTAAAGTGCTCTGGGCTCTGTTACTGTCGCCACTGCTGGTGATGGTAGATGGGGCCAGCGCGCCGCCTTCAACCGCAGTCGTGAAGGCAAGCAGCAAGAGCGTGGTGATGCGGCTGAGCGACTCCATGGGTACTGCGACGATGGAGCAGAGCCGCTTTGTCCACGCCGCCATCTGAATGGCGCGGCCGAAAAGAATCGCGTCCTCCTCGACCACGTCTTCTTGCGCCAGGTCTAGTAGGTCATGCAAGCTGTCGAGCAGCAGACGTAGCAGCATGAGCAGCAACGCGCACAGCCAAACCGCGGCGACTGAACGGACCCCCGCGCTGTCCTCTACAGCGACTGGCGCCACCACCACCACACCAACGGCTCCCCTAGAAAAGAATGCTGCTACCAGCGACGCGAGGCCCACCGCGCACACGCCGAGCAACACGAGGGATATCAGGCACTTCTTCCCTACCAAGCCAGCGCTTGCGACGTACGTGGGCGCAAGGAAAGACGGCGCCGCCGCGACTAAGGCCAGGATAACCGCTCGGGCTGCCGCTGACAGCAGGGGCGCAGAGCCCAGACAAAGGAGTAGATGAAAGAAGCTCACCATCACTGTGTGCGCGTAGCGGTGCAGCGCACGTACAACCAGAAGAGCCTTCATTGACCGTCGCTGCCATGTCTGCGGTACAAAGTCGTGAAAATCAGTCAGCGTACCGTCGCCGAGCCCCGAGACGGAACGCGAGCCGACGCAGCAGTCTTCGCGCGCCGTACTCGTTGCTTCCTCCCCGTGAAAACTGCACCGCCATCGTCGCAGAACACTAAATACACACACACACACGCCACACAGGATAAAAAGGCACCAGTGAAACCGGCGAAGGGGCCCTTTTCTGGGAGAGCAGCCATCGTAGAGGAGAGTGGCGATTAGTACCACCACCGAAGCGCCACCCGATGCCGCACGCGACACGAGCTGCACCGACTCTTCCTCTTTAGGCTGCTGCGCCGCGACTCCGCGCATCACGTTCTGAGCGAAGGCGCTGCAGCGCTCAGAAAGGGCACCGACGGCTGCCATTGCCAATGTGAAGGACACGGCCGATGGCACGAAGGGGAGTCGCAGCGCCAACCAAGAGGCGCCGAACACAAACGCAAGACTGTGCTCATTCCACGCGACCCGCTGCGGACGCCACAGGGGCGCGACGAGCGACGAGAAGGCAACGGCGCCAGACCGATGAAGAACACTGCACACCGCGTACATCAGCTGGGCTGCAACAAGCATTCCAAGGCCTAGTTTGGAGAAGTGCAAGCGCCCTCCATCGATGTCGGTGGGGCTCACCGCGTTAGCCTTGGGCATGTCCTCGACAATCAAGAAGTCGTTCGTGTAGTACTCCACGAAGAGAGCTGCAAAGACGACGTGCAGCGACTGCACAGCGAAGCTGTATGTCCCGAGCCGCAGGAGGCCTCGCCGCGTGCCAGCCACCATTTTAAACAGGGGACGAGGAAGAAAGAATAGCGAGAGGAAAGCTTTGTAGGGCAAAGATCGACTTGTCTGTGCGACTATCGGCGTCCTAATCCGCCGCTGCTGAGGGAGGGATAGATGGGCGCGAGAAGTTGATGCCCTCCACCTTGGAGGGCAGAATGCTGCACTTCCGTTCGAGTGTGTCCGCGTCTTCCTCTCGCTCCGTGCCGCATAGCTTGGCAAAAACTCCTTGGTGCACTGTCGCAGAGGAAGACCAAAGCGAGAAAGGCTCGACGCAAGAAATGTGGGTGATGTGGGAGAGAGAGAGCACAGAAAACGAAGTCCAAGAGAGTAGCGAAGTGAGGAGACGCGTGCGCGCACACGCACCCGGCATATGGAATAAGCGATTGGGCCGACCTCCGTACAGCCCGCGAGAGAAGCCCCTACACGGGCACGGGCAGCGAAGGATGAAAGCAATACGCACCTGCAAACATGCGCCGGCCCACGGGACACCTGTGGGCACTGCCGGCAAAATGGGGGGGGCGCCAAAGAGAAAAAAGAAAGAACGGACGCCCCAAAGCACGAGGGCAGGACGAAGAGCTGCAGGAACACATGTTGGGGAGGTAAGGAGGAGAGCATGGCAAGAAATGCCTGGTACAGTGAGAGAACACACTCGCGCGCATGCTGCTTGACCTCAAGAGAGCGCAACTCCTTCCCTCACTCGCCGGCAGATAAAAAAAGAGGGACGACAAGAAAGCTACAAGAATACTTGTTGAGCGGCAAGCCAATGCGGGCCGAATGCATATAGCACGCCTCGCCTTTCTTCCCTTTTCCTGTCGGGTTTCCGCTCTCATTGCGTTCGATGAATATGCGCTCATCATAGCGCCCGCACGACAGGCAACGGCACCCGAGACCCAGAAACCCAGAAGGAAGAGTAAGACGTGCGAGCAGCGAGAGCGATTGGGCACGCCGCTGCAGCCGCGGCTGCACTTGCCGCTCGGATCCTGCATGAGCATACGTCTTTCCAGCGAGAGGGAGGAGAGAGAGAAGTCAGAGGAAAAGAAAAACGAATGGTGACAAACGGCGCCCTCCCCGCCGTCGCACTCACTCGTGTGCACGTCTGCTGCCCGCTGTTCGCTCCTCTCTCTGTCCCTGTCTGTCTGTCTCCCCTCACCCCTTTCCCCTTCTTCTCAGCGAATCACGTAGGCGGCTGGGGACAAGAAGAAACACGCGTTCGTTCTCCCCGCCTCCCCTGCGTCATCGTCCAATGACCCTCTCCTGTGTGCGCAAGACGTTCTACCTATCCGCGCTCCGCTTGACGCGCCTTCTCCTCTGCACCGCCGCAGCCTCGAGTCCCATCATCGCCGGTACCCCCCTGCGCTCTAAGCCCAAGCGCCGCGTCCGTATCGCACTTGCGCTGGTGCAGAACGCGGAGTCTGACGTAGAGCGCTCCCTCGCGTGCACTTTCCCCCTTCTCCTCCCGCCCCCCCCCCACTCCACACACGCACACACACAGACAGCTCTGTGAGAGCGAGTCTACTGAGGTTAGCAGATCGCTGATGCGGAAAGACGCTGAAGGGCTGCCCCTCCTCCTGGCCAAAGGATTCGCTCGCCTCTTTGAGCAACCCGCTTCAGAGGCAGTGCCTCGCTGCCGATGCCTCCTCGAGCCGCAGAGCCTCCTGGGGAGGCCGTGCCCCCGCAGGACCTCGCCTTCCGTCAACGGATCGGCGACTGTGGAGGGCAAGTTGATGGAAGTTCGTCCGAGTGTGTCTCCCCTGTCAGGCCCTGGAGAAGGGCTGAGGCACCGTCCGGGATGAACCTGCCTTCTGAAGCTAGACGCCAAAGGGTTGAGGCCTCTGCAAGGGGGGGACTCGGCCTCTCCCTGTTGGTCAGACCCATGGGGTCCGCTGCCGGCACTTTGGCTCTGCATCATCACGCCACGTACGCTGAGGCCCCTGATGTCTACCCCCGCAGTCTGGCCAGCAAAGGAGTTCACCAGCGGCAGAAACGGGTGTACTCACGGGCTACCTCTCTTAGTGCATGGCGGCGAATTCGAAGCCTCGCTGCACGCTAGTTGGTGTCATCCGCCTCCCCGCTGTTGACGGACGCAGCGATCGCGTAAGGCTGATATGCGTCGTCGGACCTGCATCCAACGGCAGGCTTACCAGCGCACTGTGCATCACTGCGTGCATGGGCACGACGAGTAACGTCCTCCAGTTCCGCCCCCTCGGCCTTACCGGTCGATCCATTGCACCGCTGTTGCGGCCACGTCCAGAGCCGCTGGGCCGATGCGCCACCACTTGGCAAGTCCCCGAGTGCCTCAATAGACTGATTTTGGATACGCGCCGAGGCCGTGTCCCAGAGGATAGACACAAGCCACCGATGCGCAAAGGCGGCGTCCCAAATTTTGAACTGAAGGGTCACGCGCATGTGTGCGTGACTTGAGTTGTTCAAGTTCGTTGAGAAGAGCTGACGCGGTCCCGGCATCCCTGCGATGGGGGTCGAACGGTCCCCTGCCAAGCGAGGCTGGCGAGCTGCGGGCGTTGCCGCGCTGCTGCTCACGTACTCCCAAACGTGCTCCAGGCTTGATCAGGTCCTGCATTCACTGGCACCGCTTCCACTGGTGCGCGCGCATGCGTCCCATGGCGGCCAGGTGTGTTGCGGCTTCACCGTCATGCCTCCTTTGACTGCCTCGACGCTGAGAGGACCCCTGCCCAGGGGCCTCTTCCCTCTTCGGTCCCAAGTCCTTCTACGGTGTTCGTGTCTTCTTGCGGCCCCCTCTGCATTCCTCCTCCTCTCTTGCCCTCCCAACAGAGGAGGAATGCAGGGCGGTGCTTGCATGTCACCTGTCGTCGACTCTGCTTGTATGTGTGTGTGTGGCACGCTTAAGAGAGGCGGCGAGGCACGAGAGAAGCAGTACGAGAGATGACGTGGGAAGAGACGACTGAGCATGACCAAAGAGAGCGGTGCAGTCAACCGATAGGGGATGTCGAGGGGAGGGGGGGTCTGGCGACAAACACACCAGCCCACGAAGAAAAAAGGGCGTTTCTTCTGGATGCTGCTGCCTGTCGGGGATCGTGGCCAACCAAAGAGGCGTCACGCAGAGGGTCGGAAGTGAGAGGAAAGGGTACACCCTTTCTTGATGGTGCGGAATCGTCACCGTTTATAGTCGCTCGCCCCACCCACCCCCGCGCTCTTCCCTTTGCGAAGGCTTGTACTCCCCCCCTCCCCCTCCTCTCTCACTTCCAGAGAAGAGGTACTGGTATGAGCCCTTAACGGAGGCAAAAACTGCCAGGCCGCGCCATCAGCGCACGGTCCGTTCGCCCAAAACGAGAACGTTCCGTGCGAGTCATCTACTCGTCGTCATCGTCCGCGACTTCGTGCGTCAGCGCCTTTTTGAACATGGCGCCCTCGTCCGCATACACGGCCTTACGCATCTTGCGGAATTCCTTTTGGTGCTGCTGCTGCGCCAATTCGCCAGTCACGGTGCCTTCCGCCAGCATTGGTCGCCCCGTCTTCGTTGTTGGGGCTTTCGGTCGATCAGAAAAATCGCCGACGACCTGCTCCTTGATCTCCTTCACCTTCGCGTTCACGACTGGATCCCACTTAAGCGAGGCCTCGCCCTCGGAATCAGAGCAGTCGCCATCAGCGTACACGTACGGCGTCTTGGGCTCTGTGATGTGTATCGTCACAGGGTGCTGGCGTTGGTACTCGGCATTCGCCTCCAGGTTCTTCTCATCCCACTCGACGTGCTTCAAGCGAGACATGGATAAGAGCACGAAGAGCTTTTTCTGTTTATGGGCGCTGTATGAGCGAGTGAGGGCGAAGGCTGAGTGCGCCACGAAGCGAAAGGGCGCCTCGCAGCGATGAAACGACGTTGGACGAGTGAAATGGATAGGAGGAGTGTCAGTGGGAGGCAAAAACGTTCGACACACCAGCATGGAGGTGCGAGCAATCTTTCGGCCGAGTGTAGATGGCACAGACACACACACACACATACACACAGAGAGAGCGCGCGCATGCGAAGGGGATAAGGAGAGGGGGCAGAAGGATGCAGCTGTAGCGGATAGCGCCCATAAAAAAGGGGAGTGGTGCACTCAGACATGTCAAATATAGACGCCAATGCACTCAGCAAAGTGACCTGGCGGGCCGGTGGGCAGAGAAAGAATGGCCCCGCACGATCGCACAGACTACTAGCTGAGGGAAGCGAATCGCCAAAATGACTGCGGCCCACACCCTGGCAGGTGCACGTGTGGAGATGGGCGAGTCATGGATGCTGAGGTGCCCTCCTCAGCCTTGTCCCACCTCCGACCTTGCCACTCGCTCTCTCGCTCGGTTCGACCGCTGTTGGCATCATACTGCCGAACAATATCCGCCTTCAAGCACAGCAACAACAGGGTGCAGACGAAGCGGTCACCACCTCCACTGCACATAAACACACACCACATAACACACAAGCAGGCGTTTCACAAGCGCTCCGCCTACCTCTAGCGAGCCTGCTTGAACTGCATACGGGCCACCTGCAGCAGCGCCGGTGGCAGAAGCCGCTCGCACACCGGCATGGGCACACGAGGCAGCTCGATAGAACGCGGCACTTTACTGAGGCTGGTGTACTGAAGCGGGACCGGAAAGCCGTCCCACAATAGCATTTCCGCGGGCACCTTCGATGGTGTCAGAGGGAAGTCTCCCCCACCTTTCCGTAGCGAAGGTGGAAGACTAGCCGTGCCGCCAGTGCCTCCACTGGTACCGTCTCTCCCGTGAACTGCGACCGGGCCAGCCGCCTGCACCGTCGCTCCAGCCACCGTCGTCACTTTAGCCCCGGCGGTGCCTTCAACTCTTTTCATGGCGCTCTTCCGCTCCGCCAGCCGCTTCTTCAGGCCGTCCAGCGCGTGTGACGTTTTACTGCTCTCCTTCGCACCAGCAGGTGTGGAAGGCAAGGAGGCGGAGGAGACCTCAGTAGAGAGAGGGGCCGTGACGTCTGCTGCTATACCAGACTTCACCGGGGGCATAGCTTCCATGCTGTCCTTCTTGCCCGTAGGCTCTATTGGGGCAGCCATCCTGAGCAACGCCTTTTTCACTTCGGCGTCATAGTAGCGCTTCTGCTCCTCGGAGAGGTGGTCCCAGTGGGTCGACATGGTGCTGAGAAACGCCTTCTGCTTCTCGGCAGATGGAAAGGCCGGCGGCTGGCGCCACGTGTGCGGCCACAGGAACCGAGGAACCCCCGCTTTCTCCAGCGCTGCCTCCTGCCTCTCCGCTGCAGCCTGCGCCGTCGCCCGTGCCAGCTGCTCCTCCGCCTCTTTGCGCTCGTGGAGGGGATGTGGGCCCAAGGAGAAACTCAGCCGCGTGCGCACGCCGGCACCGTCTTCGCCGTCCCCGTCGCGCAGGCGCAGCTCGCAGTGGCTCTGTACCAAGCACTTTGTCGCCTCCTCGACTGACGAGAACTGAATGTACATGATCCCCTTGGCTGTGTCGGTGCCAATGTAGTGTAAGGAGCAGTTTGGGGCCACCCGTCGCACAGCCTCCTCCACCATTGCCGCGGTGCAGCTAGCAGGCAGGTGCGTCAGCGACACCTCGTAGCCCGGCATCGCCAGGAGGCTTTCTGCGTAGTGACAGCCGCACCGGAAGCACGACGCCCGTTGCTTCGAGTTGATGTTGCTGCATACGCCGCACGGCCAGTCCTCATTCGGGGTGTCTGGGGCGCCGAGAACACTGTCGAACTGGCCATCATACGTTTCGGGTAGCACAGCGTCACCGAGCACCGCTGGAAGCATGGGCGCCGAGGAGGAGGAAGAGGGGTGGTATGGCAGCGGGACCGAGCTACCAGGTGTAAAAGACAGATCGTCCCCCAGCACCGAGTCGCTGCGTGGCTGCTTGTGAGCTGCGTCCTCTGACGGCGACCAGCTGCGAAAACGACGGTGACCGCGGCGCGGGTGCTCGTCAGACGAGCTCGAGGAGGCGGATGACGTGTAGGAGTGTGACCTCGACAGCGTGCGGGATGCGTCGTAAGAGTAGGAGAGCGAGCTGAAACTGCTCTCTCTGTCGTCAAGCGAGAGCGAGGGCTTCCGGCCGCGTCGTGCACCGGCTGAGCCACGCATGCCTTCAACCGTTCAAGAAGAATGCGGGGGAGTACAAAAAAAAAGAGGAGGGGACCTTCACAGGCACGCACACACGCACGCACACAAAGTGCGCCCGCCTATAGTTCTCCTTCGCTCTTGTGTCGGGGGACGGCGCCGTCGAGGTGAACCACGTGGCCGCCAGTAAAGGTGCCGTCAGATGGCTGCGTGCGTAGGTGAGTCGGAATACTGCGCCTCTTTAGGATTCGTCGCCGCGACACGTGCTAAGCCAAAGCGAAACGGTGAGCAGAGCGGCTGTGCGCACGGGCGAGACGGGGAGGGCAGCGCCCACGCGGCAGACGAACAGAGGGGAAGAGGGAAGATGAGTTCCAAACATGAAGAGCGCAACAGCCTGCAAGGCTGCCGTCAGTGTCCCCCATAGGCGCGCATGCAAGCACAGACGACCTCTCATGAGCGCGTATCCCTCAGACACTGTTAGAGCGAAAGCAGAGGGAGCGTGACAAGCGCGAAGAAAAACAAAAAGTATGCGGCTGAAGGGGTTTCTGTTTGGTCGACAGGAGCGCACAACTTTGACCTCCGGCAAAGTTGTGCGCCAGGGAAGTCGCCACGCCGCGTCCGATGAAGACGCGCTTCCCGTAGGGCGGCGAGGCGAGGTGGAGAAGGGAGGAAAGGGGGAAGGGAGGCTGACAGCGAACAAGAAGAGAGTGAGGAGTGCATTGTGAAAAGGGTGAAGCATAGAAACGCTGGTGTGCCACAATCGTCTGACGGGCTCATAACTGCGCTCCCTCGATGCTGCTGCCATCATCACGTTGCTCCTTCCCTTCTTCGTGGCGTCGCCATGTGCATCTTCCGTTCACTGCTGCGCGCAATGTGCACGCTCACTCCTCCCCCCTTCACTCCCTTCTCGCTTCACCCCCGCGCCGCCCGCGGAAACAGTTGTTACACTGGCGCACGGGGGGGGGTTACGTAGGAGGTGGCAATGCGCCTCTCGGCCTCGGCAGAGGGCCCAAACAGGCGAGGGCGGGCGCTGCACAAGCCCGCTTGTGAACCCTGAGTAGCCTGCGAGATGGATAGCAAGTCAGCGCACCGGGCGAGAAGTGCTCGGCCAGAGCGCGGATATGCGAAAGGGGAGGGGGAGGGGAGGACGCGCATGATGCCCCTCGTGCAGCAATCGTGCGGGTGCCATCAAGCGACTCCCTGTGCCCTCATCTCCTGCAGAATGTGCTGCACAACCTCCCCTGCTTCCCTTTCTGCCCTGTCGATGATGGCTTGCTCCCTGCGCTGGCACGTGGCTGTGGCGAAGTTAGCGCGTGCCGCTTGCGCCTTCTTCACCTTCTCCGAAGCTCGCCGCCGTACGGCCGCTTTGATGGGCTCGTCCTGAAGCAGCTCGCTCAGGGTTTCGGCGACGGCGGTGGCAACATCAGGGTACTCATCGACCGTCACCGCAGGCATGGCCCGATGGTCCGCGGCGTTCATGTCAGTAAGTAGATCCGTGGTGAGAACGGAGACGTGGTAGGCAATCTTCTGCAGCGCTGCGGCGGGCAACTCGAAGAGCTCCTTGTCGGAGGTGCCATGCTCCAGCCCTCCTACCTCTCCCTTGCCACCGCGATGCACTCGTGCGCGCGGCGCGGCAGAGGCCGATGGTTCGGAGGCTTCCGCTGCCATTGTGAGGGCGCCGCCACCTCTCCGCCCTGTCAGCGGTCGCAGAGTGAGCATTGGGGTGGCAGGCGGAGCCAGCACACGAGGATCCACCTCTGTCACCGTGGCCGTGTTAAACAGAGAGTAGTGCAGTACCTTGGAGCGTCGCACCACGTCCTCTCGGACCGTGTCGGCCAAAGCGTCGGTCATGGTCCAGAGCTGCTGCTGCGTCACCCAGCAAGCCATGCGGAAGACGCAGCCGCCGTCCGCACCCGCCGAGGCGCCGCCACTGTGGGTACTGAGCGCCTCAAAGGGCAGGCAGTGCATCGCCGCCTTGGCCACCTCCTCGCAAGCCGCGTCACCTCTGAACTGCACCAGCACCGGATACATGGCGCTCGGGGCGTAGGGCGACGCGTCGTAGGCAACACGCGCGATCTCCTCACACAGACTCATCATGTCAATCAGCAGCGCCCATGCGAAAAAAGCGGTAATGGGGGGCGCACGAGGCGGAGGTGCGCATGACTGAAGGTTGACTCTGTTCTCTGTTCCTGTCAGTACGCGGCGTAGCACGTACTTCTCAAGCGCCTCACGCACGGCGTTGTAGAGGTCCACAGCGCTTTGCCGGTCCCGAGGGTCGAACAAGGGAACGCCGCTGCTGCCAAGCCCACCTGAGAAACCTGGTGATGGGTCAAAATAGGTTCGGGGCGGCATCGCAGTTGAGGTGGTGCCGGCGGCGAAGCTTGAGGCGCGGCCGTCGCCTCTTGCGCCGGTTCCGTACGCAAAATCGTCCGCTGTCACCACCTCGTAGTGGGGCCTCGCAGTCTGCCACGAAGATGCCGCTGCTCGCTGTTTCTTATTCGTCCCCCCCCCCTGGTGCGCACCCGCGGAGGACGTCGTCGTGTTGCTTGCGTGTTCCCGAAGGAGGCCGAGCACGCAGTCCAGCACCATCCCTTCTGCCAGACTTTCTCTGTCCTCCGGCTGAGGAACGGACTTCGTCGGCGGCGCAGCGGTGGCGACCGACGCCACTCCCGCTAGAGGGATGCGGGGGCCGGGCGGACGGACATTGCTGTGCACGCGCACGGTAGACGCACTCCCGGCGCGATGCGTAGAGGCGACAACGGCGGCTGATGCTTCCACGGGAGACGGCACATTGCCGGCAACGGGGTGACTTCTGTGCTGTGCTTTCTCGAGACGGCTGCATCCTTTCAACACCGCAAACGCCTTCACGAGCCTTTCCACTGCCTCTGACGCCTCGCGAAGGTCGGACGTGCGCGTATGCTCCTCCGTCGGTCGATGATGATCGTACGGTGGGGGAAGCGGTGGCACCTGCTGGACTGCCCCCCTGTCTGTCGGACTGGTGCGGTACTCCACGTCTCCAATCATCCACCGGTTTTGCGTCGCCGTCGCGTCCTTCGCCGCCGCCGTCGTGGGGAGGACGGGCCACGGCGCTTCGGTGGGGGCGGTGACTGCATCGTTGGTGACGGTCGTAGAGGCCCATCCCGGTGGCGGCAGCGCTGGAAGGGAGAAGGAAGCGGTGGCTGGTGGCGGCGATTTCTCCGTCGCCAGAGCGTCGGGCTGCGGAAAGTCCAGCAGCTGGCGGGCTACGAGTGGCTTCATCGACGGCTCCTCAGGGGAGGTGAGCGATGTGGCGGGAAGGGAGGTTGCCAGCGCCGGCGCCAAAGGCGCCCCTGTGGTAGAGGAGACCCCTGGCGCTGGCACGAGGGTGTGCTGCGGTTGGGGTTGGTGCGGTTGCTGCAGATGCTGCGAGAGGGTGCTGAAGACGCTGCTTGCAGCTGCGGAGACCACCCTGGACTCCAGCAAGGCTTTCGGTGGCGTCTCGGCCTGCAGCGCCGATTTCGACTTGGAGGCTACCGATTCGCCCCTCGGCAGCCTGTCCTCGCTCACCCTCGGACTCTGGCCATCGGGGTCTCTATTGGCAATGAGGGGCCTGCCCGGCACGGAAGAAGAGGCTGTCGTTCCCGTCCCAATCACAGAGCTCTGCCAGCGCGACGCCGCACCCACCGTGCCGTCACTGCCGCCTCCACGGAAGGCCACAAAGCGGGAAAGACTTTCAAAGTCGGCGCCCTTCAGCCCTCGACGTTCAAAGTCGGCTTCATCAGTGGCGGTCACTCCGAATTCATTGCGATCAGCGTTCGAGGAGTCGCACGTGGTGGCATATTGGCCGCCGGCGCTGTCTACTACACTCGCGCTTCCGCCCTTGCCCTCTATCCCTCCGGCCGTGGGGTGCTGGCCAAGCCCAAGCGGACGCTCCCAAACCGGCACATTGTGCGCAGACAACGTGGACGGTGCGCGCACCTCATTGTTACTGCCACCCTTCACCGACGATACCGGCGAAGAGACGAGTCTCGGCACAGGCACAGGCACAGGCACTGACACAAGCCCAGGGGCTGCGGGCAAGGGCAGTACCGGATCCTCTGACGTCGGTAGCAGCGCTGCGGCGGGGCTCAGAATCAGCGTGTCGCTGCCGCCCGCTCCACCCTGGGCGCCATCACCATCGGCCTGCGCGGCGCTTTCGCCACCAGCGTTGACAGAGTTACTGGAAGTAGATGTCATTGCACTAGCGCTTAACGATTTCATCTCTTCTTCGTGATGTGTCGCCGTGGTGGCGGTCTCAAACGAGTCCTCGTAGTCATCCATCGGCGCCGGGGGCAACAGCTACGACCTCGACAGCGTTGCGACCCGTGTGGGCGGCTCAGCTGCCCAGCTGCTCTGCCTGAAGCCTGAGCAGCAGGCCGTAAGAGGAAGCTGAGGGAAATGTGAAGGCGGACTACTCTAAAGCGCCGACTGCGCCGCTGCGATAAAGAGAGAGGGAGAGAGTCTCTTTCCGAAGCGCAAATCCGCGAGCGGAAGTACTAACCAAGTGGGCACGCCCTCACCAGGAGAGCTGTGAACGCGTCAGCTCTCTGATCTCTTCTCCAGCCGAGAGCGTTTCCTATTCACTGCTTCAGTTCACCTTAGCGCGCGAACCTCCGTGCGAATTCGACGTTGTGTGCCGAAAGAGTCAGCGATGAGCGAGGGAAGGGGTGGGATGTGCATAGAGCAGAGGCCCGCTCCACAATCAGATCACAGCCCTCTGGTAGAGCTCTCTGTTCTGAGTACGCCTGAGTCTATGGAGAAGCGTATGTATATGTCTGTGCGTGTGCTTCCGCCCCTTTAGCTATTGTTGTCTGCGTCTGTCGGTGAAATTCGCTCCATGCACGGAGTAGCGTCGGTTCAGCAATGTCGCGCCGGCGCGCTCAGCCGCGGAGAGAGAAGTCGTGAAGGCTGCAAAAACATAAAACGCAAAGAGAGCCAACGCGACGAGAGCGATATGAGGACCGAAGGAAAACGGCATAGCCCATCGGCCACGGCGCGCTTCGCAGGAGTCATGTTAAGGTGTCGGGCCGTGCAAGCCCTACCTGTGTGACACGCACGGTGCGTGAGGGCAGGGCATTCTGAGAGCAGCGCCATCGCTGCGTACTCTTTCAGAGCACACATGGGGTACAGCCGGTACGGCTGTTCCTCGCCTAACACCTCCACTGATCTCTGTGGAGTGGCCACTCTTTGACGCCTTTTAGTACCCAAAAGGGATGTGCGTTTACGCGCCCTCTCCTTACGTGTGTCACCGGCGTGTGCGGATGATGGCCACGCTGCGCAAGTCTTTCACAGCGCCGCCACATGCTCCCTCCCTCATCACCCCCCCGCTACGATATGACGCGCACCTGCTGAGATAGCTCCAGCAACTTCTTAAAAAAGAGATCCAGCATGTCAGTCATGCGGTGCCCGACCATCGTTGTGTGGGAAACCTGCGAGATCCACAGGGACAGCGGTGGCGGCGGTAGCACCTGCGCGCCCCTCACCTTGTCCTCGATGTACACGGTGAGCGTCTCAGCACTGTGGGTGCCATAAACTTCGCAAAAGGCGATCCAATACTGAGCCGACCGCTGCTGTTGCACCGCCTCGCTCTCCAACTCCTCCGCGGTGGGGCCAGCACGCTCCAGCGTGCTGCCCGCCAGCTCCTCCAGCCACGTCACGGTGTCCGGCTGCCCCCGCGCCGCCTCATCCCGCTCGTCTGCCTCTGAGTCGCTTCCATCAGGAAAGCTCGCGCGGTCACCGGAGTAGACGGAATTGAAGGAGCTGGACGAGCTGCGGCGATCGGAAGAGGAGGAGGACTTGGGAAAGGCAAGAGAACCGATTCCGCTCCCATCACCGCCGACGCTGCCCGCCACGCGCGCCAGTGGGTCCCTGTGCGCCTGCCGTACGCTGTCGGCGCTGTCGCTGCGAACGGAGGACAACGAGGACGTGGACGCGCGAGAGGAGCTTCGGCTCCCAGCCGAGGAGGACGCCGCCATGAGCAGAGAGGTGAGAGAGGCGACACTGTCAGAACCGCTGCTCACAGAGCCCTTCTCCTGCGCTCCCGCACCCGGCCGCAGCGTCGCCCCAGAGGCAGTCGCAGAGACCGAAGAGACATACGACGACGGTAGAGGTTTTTGACGGCAGTGCTTCAGCAGCCGTTCCACATAGAGCACCTTGACGAGGGCATCGCTCGCGAAGCGGAGAAGCTTCCGCCGCGGCGTGGGGAACTCATCCACCAGAAGCTCGTGTGCGTAGGTCAGCCGTTCGCAGCGAGCTACGTAATGCAGCGCTGTCACCAAGAACATGATGGGCATAGCAGCAAACTGCGTGAGTGTACTGGGGTGAACAAAGTCGGCGAACGCCTCTGCGAGGCGCTGGCGTAGGTGCTCGCGCACGTTCGTGTGAGAGGCGAGCCGGCCGTTGGTCAGTAAGACTCGCCGCAGCTCCTCCATATCGCCGCCGGTTCCGACCTGCAGCCCCAGTAATCGCACCAGCCGCGGCGGGTACTCGCTCAGGAACGCACGCACCCCCTCCTCCACGGTACGGCGGACAAACCCAAAGACCGCCTGTGACGTATGCACCTCCCGCAAAGCGGCACTGACGTCAGAGCACGCAGCCGGCGAAAACGACACCGCGAAGCTCTTTGTGATGGAGAAGGCGTCGAGCAGGTTCGCCACTACGGAAAGCTGGTAGAGCACAGTCTGCTGCTGCGTGCGGGGGTCGGCACGCACCTCGAACTCGGCGTTATAGTGGCAGCGCGGACACTCCAGGTGCGTTGCGTCGAGTCGCTGCAGTAGCGGGCTGCGGCACCGCGCGCACCCGTACATGTGCTGCCCTTGCCGGTAGGAAGGCAGCCGGAGAAGATCCGCCACTTGCGCGAGTGGCAGGAGACCCTCCATGTGCGCCCTCGACGCTGCGCAATAGGCGCGCTCCATGCGCATTTCTTCGCGCTCCAGTTGAAGATGCTGCGGCGGAAGTGTGAAGCCCTCGTAAGGGGGCCACTGCTCCTCGAGACAGCTCGTCAGAGCAGTCAGCACCGACTGCGCCAACGCTGCCAGCGCGTCTGCGAGCGCGTCGTCAGCGTCTCTCATGGAGAGCGAGGGCCCGTTGTCTTCATCTCTGTCTTCTCTCTTGGCCGTCCCCTCGTCTTCCTCAGTGCTGCTGTCGCCGTCGATGGTGCGCGGCCCGATACCCAGGAGCGCCGCCAACGCTTTCAAGGCGTCTGCGCTCAGCGCAAGCTGCCCGTCCACGAGCCACAGCTTCTGAAGGCCACGCAACATGCAGAAGCCGATGAACGGCCGGTCGCAGCCGAGCTCCGTGGCCACGTACGTTGCCTCTACCGGCGACATGGACTTGAACAGGGAGACAGGAATGAAGAGCAACGCGTCCTCTAGAGGGCTTCGATTCGGCAGCGGCGTGTCCCGCGCCCGACGTCGCCCAGCAGCTGGAACGCGACTGGCCAGAGCGGTGCGTATCTTCAGGTACGCACTGCTCTGCAGCAGCGTGCGGAATAGGTCGGTGGCGCCGGCCTGGTAGCACAGCAGTAGCACCTCCGCCACGAACCGCGGCGGTGGGCGTTTTCTCAACACCGGAGTGAGGAGCGGGCGCAGCTGCTGACAGATGCTCTGGTCCAGCGTGCGCACCTCCGCTACCGTATCGCTGCCGTCAACGGCCTCCCCACGGGCGCGCAAGACGTGCGCGATCACCAGGTGGGCAGCCTGCCGCGCGGTGTCCACAAGGTCCGCCTCACACGCGTCCAGCAAGCTCACATCCTCCCGCGCCTGTGCGCTGGCACCATCACCCCTGGCCATCTCCAGCGGAATGACGACAGAGGCGCGCGACTTGTGCGCTGCATCTTCGAAGCGACGTTCGCGCTCGCGAATCACGTCGTCCTCGTTATGCAGAAGCAGCACCGACTGCGGGATGACAGTGTAGAGGTACGCCCTCTCCTCAGGGTGCGCGCGCAGAACGTGGGCAGCGATCGGGCATTGGGCCTCACACACACCCAGCGCGTATTGGAGCCGGTGACTGCTTGCTACCTCCTCTTCCACCGCCGATCGCGGTCGCAACAGGGTTGCCTGCTCATCCCCAAGTCCAGATCCGTCATCTGGTAGAGGAACTGCGCACGGATAGCGAAAGTAGCTGCGCGTCTGATGCCGCTGTTGTCGACGCGGGTCACTAATGTCGGCGATCTTCTTCTGTAGCCACGATCTCTGCAAAGCGTACGCGAAGACAATGTGCTCTGACGTGCCCCACGTCGCTAGTCGGTAAATGTTCACAGGTCGCAGCTGCCCGTAGCGATACAGTCGGTACGTGGCTTGCACGTCGTCCGTGGGGTTCCAGCTCACGTCCAGGAGGATGCAATGACTGGCCGCGGTCAGCTTGATGCCAACGCCGCCTGCACGGACGGAGCACAACAGCACACGGCAGGCATCATTGCATTGAAGCTCATCAATGCAGCGGGACCGCTCTGCGTCTGAGGCGGCACCAGTCAAGGATGGCGCCGAAATCCCCTCACGTGCAAGCAGCTGCCCCATCAGTCGCAGGTGACTGAGGTACTGCGAAAAAATGACGACCTTCTCGCGCTGCTCGCGCACAATGTGCACCGTGAGGTAAAAAGCAAAGCTCAGCTTTGGCGACGCCGAGAGATCGATGCTGGTGAAGGCCGCCACTGGTAGTGTGGGGGACGCCACCGTCGTTGCATCCTCGTCCTCGTCATCGCCATCCTCCTCGCCACCCTTGCAAGAGGCGAGAGCGGCGTTTCTGTTCGTCGTCTCCAGTTCCGACAGGGCGGGATGCAAACATATGTGCGACGCGACGTGATGCAGTCGCAGCACCGAGTCACCTTTTTCACCAGCAGCGACTTGCGCGTGGAAATACTTCAGCATCGCCTGGTACGCCGTCTTCTGCGCTTCAGAGAGCTTGAAGAAGAACAGAAACTCACGTCGGGGCGGCAGTGTGGCTGCCAGCACCTCGGGTCCGCAGTGGTGCGCCGAGTCGGCGAAGTACCTGCGCAGTGCCGCGACACACCGCTGCATCTCGAGAAACTGCGGGTAGGTGGAGTCCACGCACTGCCCCCTCTCGATCGGCGCGATGAAGTGCTTATGAAAGAGCTGCGTGTCGAGCTCGCGGCCGGTAATGATAGACTGCATCGTGTTGTACTCCTCGAGGTGGTTTTGCAGCGGGGTGCCCGTGAGTGCCAGCCGCAGCTGGATGTTTCGAATGTGCTGTGCTAGCGCTGTCACGAGGTTCGAGCTGCTACGGCGGAGACGATGAGCCTCGTCGAGAATGACGAGGTCGGCAGTCTCAATGATGTCCAGCAGGCGTACCTCCTGAAAAAGCGGCAGGTGGAGTCTCAGGCGATCAAGCAGCGACCACACACGGGGCCACGTGTTGGTGGGGTTGTTGCGGTACTGAGCGAGTGCATACTGAAGAATGCGCTGATACTCTTCGTAGCCTAACAGCAGGAGGCCTCCCTCTTGGTAATAGGAGAGCAGCACCTCCTCGATGGAGCGTCCGCCGCTGCTGCGCTGCGCCGCACTTAAGGAGACGCCCATCGCGCTGGGCACGTAGGCGTTGACTTTCACCGTTCCTGCGTACCGCGGCTGAATCCACTCCGAAATAGACGCCTGCCAGTGCAGCACGCAGCTGCGAGGGCACAGGACCAGTACCCGGAGTCCCGGGCAAACAGCGCCCTTCAGTGTCAGACTAGACGCAGTCGCCAAAGAAGCGCCACCGGACTGCCGCTGCTGCTGCTGGCGAACTCGATCGCGCTTCATCGCCATCAGTGTCACCTGCGCCTGGAAGAGTAGTACGAAGGAAAGGGAGGTGAGTGTCTTACCGAGACCCATCGAGTGTGCCAGAATGGCGCCGAATACTTCTTGATAAAGTCGGGTGCGCTGCTCAATCGTTGAAGAAAACGTCCGCGCAGCCATTTGCAGCACGCCGTCGAGCACGAGACGCCTCCAAATAAACTCCAACGCACTCACCTGGTGAGGCCGCAACACGCTCTCCATCACCGGGGGGAGCTCCAGGGCACCATGCGGTCGGCTGCTGCTGACACCATTGGTCGCGGCAGCGCTCATGGCGCTCTCACCTTACGCAACACCCCTTTTTTCGGGCCAGCTAATGGAAGGTCGGAGAAGCACACCGCCACTCCGATGCGCCGGCAGCAGAACGAGTGGGGGCGGCACCAGCCGCTTTGCAGAGCGTCAGCGAGCAATATCACCCGACCAAACACAAGCAGGGGGAGGGCAATGACGTAGTCCGGAGGAGCAGCAGCAGAGAGGAGAAGACGGGGGAAAGGACAGGGCGCGTAGTCCATTGCAAGTCACCCCACACTGCCTCTCCAGCACGTCCGGTCCACCACCACTTACTATTCATACAATGGGTCTGTGCTCGCGGGAGGGGAGAGAGGAGAGATGCAGGCAAAGGAACTGGACGGAGAAGCACGATGCGCAGTGCGTGGCACCAAGATCGATACATATATCGATAGAGAAACAGGCATAGCTCGTATCTGCTCGAAGGTGTCAAGTGCCGCCTCTCTGGTAGAAAGGGGCAGAAGCAATGCACAGCAAAGCGGCAGGGGCGCGACATACACCCGCGCGCGCTGTCCTAGCAGTGCCGCGCATAGCTGCCGTCACCGCGGAGACGCGGAGTAGTGCGCAGGGTAAGGTGCCGGCTGCCTCGGCTGAGCTTCGGTCTGTCGGTCCATCTGTGAGAGAGGGGGAGAGAGTACGCGCGAGCGCATCGTTCACGAAGAGGCACGTGCCGCTCACATGAGACGGCAAACGCAGCACTTAGCCATACGAAGAGGAGAAGGTAAAAACGCAAGTGCGCAGAGCGCTCCTGCCGAGCGTCATTACGGTGACAGATGCCGAGAGGCACCGACGGAGAAAGAGGGAGAGGCAGACAGGGAAGGAGTTGTGGAAGCGAAGGGATGAGAGACAAAAAGGGGAGAGGCAATGGCCAATGAGAGGGCACCCGACGAGGCCACGGGGCACGTGCATCTTTCAGCGCCCATCCATACACTGCTGGAGAGGGAGTGATGGTCCAGTTCGTATCGCCCTCTTCTCCATCTCTCTCTCTGAGACCCCTTCGGCCATCCTCAACCCCCACCCTCGATGCCTGGTCGGCAAGCCGCCGCGTCCTCTTCGACGGTGAGTGTCAGTCTTGATGTCGGCGTGCCTGTGCCCGCTGCGCAGCCGCCTGAACTTGCGGCCCGTAGTAGCGGATCAACAAGTAGAGGGTGACGGCAAGGACGATAAGCGGCAGGCACATGCCCAAGACACAGACGATGTAAGCAAAAACACCAGGGATAAGGTCCGCGACGCCCGACGTGTACTCGTACACGCTCCACGGCGCGGCCCACAGGGCATAATAAAGGACCGCGAAGGGGTAGAGGATGACGAAGCCGACGACCCAGTTGCCAATAAAGCCCATGATGATGTCGGAGAAGCTCTCCGCCTCGCCAAGACTGAATAGGGAGGAGTACCAGGCGTTGTCGTAGCTGAGCGATTGCACAGCCTTGATGGACTCAGAGATCGTACGCTTCTGCTCCTGCGCAAAGTGGAGGGAGGCGACCCCGTAGAGCGGCTTCAGCTTTGCTAGAATAAGACGCTCCTGCTCCTTGAGAGTGTTGACCTCCGTCAAAGTTCTGCGGTAATCCTCATCGAGCAAGCGGATGGTCGCCTTGTCTTGGGGCCGTGTGTAGAAGAAGCCCTGCTTGCTACGGGCGGACTCCAACGCTGCCTGTGCCTTGTAGAGCTTGTTGTACGCATTGGTCATCTCACCCTGGCGGAGGGCGTTCGCTTCCCGCTCCCAAAACTGAATCTGTTCATCTCTATCACGTCTCGCGATTTCCTTGGCGTCTTCGCTGCTTTTCCACGTGTTACCTGGGCTCGCGCTTTCGAGCAAGCAAAGCAGCAGCACCAGGGCTGCCACCGTCGCCAGTTGCTGCCTAGGCATTGGCGGCACGGTTGTCGTTGGCGTATGTGTGTGTGTGTGTGTAAGTCTTCCCAATAACGTTCTCTATCGCTTATTGATGAGTGCGTCTTGTGGAAGAAGATGTACGCGTTGTTTCCGCTGTGGTCAGAGCTTCTCAATTATGACACACTCACAGGTGCGCTTTTGTTTCCCTATGGAGGAGGGGGGAAAAGTGGAGGAGGGGGGAGGAGGGCCACGTTTCTCCTGCGTGCACATGTACACACCGGGGGAGCGTATGATGCCCACGCGCGCATGACCAACGCGCACGCTCGTTTAGAGAGGAGGAAAGGGGGGGCACGGAAATGAAGAACGACAAGGACGGCCAGAGAAGAAATGGCGACAGAGAACAGACGCGAGGTCTGGACTACGGGGGCGCTGCGTGATAGATCGCACGTGCGTGCGCGTGTATGTGCGTGTGTGCAGCCGAGAGGGAGGGAGGGAGGGGTCTCTTCTGTAAGCCCTAGCATTACGCGAACGCGCTCATCCCGCGCTCCTGCCTGGTGACAAACGCAGTGCAGCGGGTCCGTCACAGAAAGCAAACGGTTCGAGCAGGCGACCCCTACGCAAGGCGCACGCGCAACGTCAACGATAGCCCTTGCAGGTAAGAAAACAGCACCATGATGGGCATCACGCTGTCGCAGCTCTGCACTCGGATTTCGATGGACAACGCATCGCAACGCTACGCTCGCGCTCACTGGTAGACAACAGTCTGCGTGTCAAGTGAAGGAGAATGGCGTGCGACGCTTGGCCTTTTTGCGCTGTTCCCACAACGCAAAGTTTTACCCGGAAACTGCCGCTTTTCAAGTCAGTGCCTCAGCGACAATGGATTGCGACAAGAACGAAGAGCGCGTATGTCTGTGCCGGCGTCTTTCCAGTTGGCAAGCTGTCGCGCAGGAGGCCTTCAAACGAGAGCGCAGATTCACACACGCACACGCGCACGAGAGAGAGTAAGAGAGGCATGTCCATACCTCAGCGCGTGCCTGCAGTCCAGCCCACAATCAGTGCGCGCCCCAGGCAAGTCGCGCGCCCGCCGAGATACAACAGCAGCGTTGCCGCAGCCAACGCACCGTTCTCGTTCGGCCAATTCTCAGCACCGAGTCCCACCATCCTATATGCCCACAGTTGCCTTCTGGTAGTGCGGACCCGCACCCTCTACGCTTTACTTCAGCTCCCTTTCGGAACCTCCACGACCGGCGCTTCATCTGCGCCCGCCTCATCCTCCTTCATAATGGGGCGCGTGAGGGGGTAGGTCTACTTGGAGGCACTCACTGCGTCCCATACCTTGCGCAGGTAGGTGCCGTAGGCGACCAGGTTGCGCGTGTTGTCCTCCCCCATGCCGCGCTTCATTGTCGGTTCATAGGTGGCGTTGCCTTGCGCGCACCGTTCCATGAGAGCGGCGAAGGCACCACGGTTAATTCGCCGATGCGTCCAGATGAGGTCTTCGACACGTTGTCGCAAAGCTTCCAGTTGCTCTGGTGACGCACTGAGCTGCGCCGGCCTCTCTCCCTTTTCCGACGTCACCTCGGCTGGATTCATCCCGAACAGTTGGCAGATGGTTGGGTGAGCGTGCTTGCCGAACCACAGCACAATGACAGCGCCAACGTTGATGAGGTAGACACCCTCGCGGTGCACGCACTGCTCGGAAGAGAAGATGGAGGCCGGCAACTGGTCGAGGTCTTCCTCCGGAGCGTACACGACGTAGGTCCACGTCACGTACCAAGGCACCATCGCCTCAATGGGGCATGACATCACGGAGGACATGGAAGCAACCCGCTCGTCCGGCGGTAGCGGGCGCACCGTTGCCAGGCCAGTGGCCGCGCACCGGAAGAATCCGCAAAGCAGTTGGGGAATAAAGCGCATACTCTCAGGAATGAGCAGCACGCCGGGGCTCGGCCGCATCCCCTGCGCCTCGATCTGCTTCAGTGCCACTTTCCATGCGGTGGTCAGCTTCTCGGTTACCCTTTCCTGCGCCTGGGGAAAGGGCCCGTTGACAGCCATGTCGACGCACATCTTCGAAAGGAAGCACGACATGCCGAGAGAGCTGATCGAGTTGATGGCCGGCCCAATAGTGGAAGAGACGGGGAGCTGGATGGTGTGTACGCGAATGCGGCGCTCGCGCGAGCGCGTGGTGTAGACGACGGCAAACTGCACGTAGGCGAACTTGGCAGTGTAGTTGGGGCCTATCTTGAACTCGATCGAGTACGACGAGTCCTCGTCGGCCACGGGCAGCACTAGCAGATCCGGCACCCGCACGTGGCAGTGGCCGTAGAAGTTCGGCACAATAAGCCCCTTCGATGTGCGCACCCGCAGCGTGCAATCAAACGCGGTGAACCGCAGCAGAGTCCGCTGCACCTGGTCTGCCATGCCGCTCATGGTCACGGCTGTCGCACGATGGATGGAGCCGGAGGTGAAGCGCGACAGCGGGGCAATCGTTGTCAAGTCCACGTCCTGGTTCGCGCCAACAAAGAGGTCGACCGAAATGGCGCTGTTTGAGCACGCCAGTGCCCGCTGCTTGTACCAGTCACTAGCCGCGGCACACATCGTATACTCCTTTGGCTGGTTCGACAGCTTCGCCGGATCGAAGCGGTGCTTCAACTTACCATCCCCCTCTGATGGGATGCTCGTGATGCTGGCGAGAACCTTACCTCCGTTCGCCTCCAGCATCGTCACGGCCGCCGCGAAGGCGGGGCCAAAGGCGCAGCCGACCTCCTTTGTGGAGGCGAACATGTGTGGGATGGACTCAAGCACCATGCGAAGGAGATGATATGACTCCTTCACCGGCACGACCAAATCGCTTGCCGGGCACGGAAGTTCCACCTTCTCGAGCTTGAAGTCGTCATTCACGTTGGCGATATCCTTGACCGTATCCGGTGACACCATCATGCGCGGCACGCTTAGGGAGGGGCGAAGGTTGAAGAAGTAAACGGTGGTGTCGTAGCCCAGGATGCCCATGTACAGGGCATCGTCGTCCTTCATAGAGTCCAGCGCCGCCAGGGCGCCGCGGCACATCGCCTCCAGAAGGCCCGAGACCACCGCTGATAAGGAGCAGTCCAACATCAGCAGGAAAACAGGTCGGCGCGGCGGCCGCTTCAGGAACTCAGGTGTCGCGTAGAAGTCGACACTGCAGTTTAGCAGCTCCGGGCGGCTCATAATGTCCTCGAGCTGGCCGGTCCTCGGGTCGATACGGCTATAGTAGGCGCGTGGCGTTACGTTTATGTGCTTGCACAGGGTGCACTGCCACCTCGAGCCGTCGTTCGCCTCGGTGAAGGTGGTGAAGGGGTTGATGTAGGCACCACACAACTTACAGCGAATCATAGCGTTACCCTTGCTCGACAAGTCCACTTCGTTCAGCCGCGGTTCGGCAAAGGGACGGAAGTTGATGCCGAGCGGTAGGCTGAGGGAATCCGCCAGCAGCTGCGTCTGCGGGAAGGTGCCCATCGTCGGTCGAACGCAGATGCGACTGGTGGGCGTGATGTGCAGCGGGGCAGGCATGCGCTGCCGGAGGTCCTCCTCAATGTCCTGCGGCATAATGCGCGGCACGCTCGGGTGGTCGTAGAGGGCCCCAGGCTTGCTGCTGCTCTGGCGCATCTGCACCTGAGCCACACGGATCAAGTCTGGATTCAGCTGCGGCGGGTAGTCGGGCATGCCGTACTGCGGATGCGTCTGCGGCTGAGGAGCAAACGGTACAGATGGCTGAGCATAGTGGCCGTATTGCTGCTGCTGCTGCGGAGGCTGGGGTGGCACACTGTACGGTTGCTGTGGAGGTGGAGGAGGGTATGATGCGTAGCCCTGCTGCGGCTGCGGTGCACCGTAAGCTCCACCATACGGATCCGCCTGAGTGTACGGGGACGCGTAGGAGGGCTGTGTCAGCTGCTGACTGTGGGCAGCGCTGCCCGCCATGGGGAGGTAACCTGCAGGCGCGCCTTGCTGCTGCGCTTGATGCGGAGCTGGTAGTGCCGATGGCTGTTGGTTGTACCCCATGGCGGGGGCCGTGTAAAACTGGTTGGGGTCCTCAAAGGTGTGATGGAGGTTTGGGGGAGGGGCCGACTCTTCCTTCGGTTTGGAAGCTGCGGCTGCCGCCTGATGGCGGTGCATTTCCGCGTACATGGCACCAGCAGTATACATCATTATTCAAAGAGAAAAAGGGCGCGCACGGATGTCAGTGCTCGTAGGTTTTCGGCGCTAAGAATAATGCTGCGTGTATGCCTGACAGACCACTGTATAACTATGGGTGAGGAGGAGACAGAAAGCGGTCGCGGGCGAACCTCGGTGGGCGAATCGGTGCTTGCGTGAGAGGCCGGTAGGCAAAGATGAGGGGGGAGGGGGAGGGAAGTGCACGCGCTTTCGCAGCGAGGCGTTGACGACAAAGGGGGTATCAGTCGGTAGCGGAAATGGAGACAGCGGCACTCAGAGAAATGGGGCGGCCACTGCGTGCACGCAGGTTCCACGCACGCAGAGAGAGAGCGGGCCCCCACCCGAAATGGGTAAACAAACGTGACGAGAGACGCACACGTGTCGGAGCGCGTGCGCATAGCGCACTGACAGAGAGGGGGTGGGGGGTATGCCGCAGCAGTGAGGCAGAGAGCAAACGACTTTCCGCCCTGCAACGAAAAGTCGAGTCAATCGCTTCTCCTTCGGCGTCTCTTCACGGGGGGAGGATGGCCGCCGCGCACAGCACTGCCAACGCTGACAGCCCCTCGGTCATTGAGGCCGGGGGTGTGATCGCAGTCCCAGTCGCTACACTGCTGCTCATACAGCGCACGCAGCACACACACACACACAGACACTGCAGGGAACGTGCAGAGTGTGCGACGGAGCGACCGAGGTCAGGCACACGGGTGCCACCCGCCGATGCCCCGCGAATCTCATGCGCACTCGCTCCTTAGCAGACGCGGGCTTCTGTGTATGACGACGTGTGTGCGCATTAGTGAGTGGAAGGAAGAAAAAATGAGTCCACCGCCACGTGCGAGTCCACGACTGCGCGGGGATCGCTCGAGAGGGGAAGAGAGAGGGGAGGGCAGAGATGAATGCCTTCCCCCCTCCCTCCAGCCTTTGCGCGAATCGCCAGATCACACAACACTCGTCACGGCCGCGGAGCGCGTCCAAACGGGTCTGCCGTCGCTGCAGCTGCCGTCTTCTTTTCCCTCCTCACCTCATCAAGAGGGCGTCCAAGCGGGCGCGCTTGCGCTCGACGAGACGCACCCGTCTTCAACTGCTCCATGGTGAGGCTGACAGGTGGGGAAGGTCTACGCCATCCCATCTTTCGGTACACAGGTGCCAAAAGGTAGGCAAAAAATGGGTAGCGCACGTAGACGGACAGGTCGTAGACCACGAGTGCGAAGAACAGCTGCCCGGCCAGCACAATGGCCCAGTTCGAGAAGGACCACATCTGCACATAGTGATCATGAGGCACCAAGCCAGTGGGCACGAGGAGGTAGTACGTCGGCTGCAGATGGCCGGTGATCAGCAGTGCAACGAAGGGGACAAAGAAGAAGCATGTGATAGCGTTCTTCAGGTGACGGAAGGAGTGATGCAGCTCCTTCGTCACGGGGCCGTCCACCTCGATCGCCAAGTAGTCGATCGGGCGACGGCGACTCATGAAGCGTATAAGCGCGCTGTCTTTGCGCTCAAGGCGCCGCATATCGCTGCGCGTCTGGGCTAGCACTTCCGACCCGAGCTTTGTCTGGCTCAGCTTGTCAAACAGAAGCCGACGAGATGAGAAGCGGAGCATGTTGACGCTGCACGCGCGCCTGTACTTCGACCGAACTATTCTCTCTGCCCTCTGTGTATCGCTTAACGGCTGCGTGATTGGCAGCAACGGCTGAAAAACATTGTGTGAATATACGCAGACGCTTGTGGCGCTGCGCGTGAGCGTGTCAGATACGTTTGGCCGCTCAAGCTCTGTCGCTCGCTCGCGTGATCACGTGTGTGTGTGTTGTGGGTGGGGGGAGGCAAAGAGAAGTATAGGGAAAAGACAGCGAAAAGGGAGCAGCGATGCTCACGCGCGTTCTGCACACCGGCAGACCAGAGCAAAGGCCACGGGAGGGACGGCAAACGAAGATCTGCGCGGGGAGAGGGACGCCTCGGGTACCCATAACATCAGCGACCTGCAGCACCGCCGAGCGCGGCTACAGCTCCAGCTCTGAGGAAGAGCCCGAACGAGCTGCAGCCGGCGAATGCGCCTTTCCAGCATGCATGTGCGCATCTCCATACGTCTAAGCAGCTGCAGGGATACGTGCGTCCAGCCGCAGGCGAAGAGATCACCGCAGGAGGCAGAAGAGAGGGAGGGAAGGATGCGTCGACGGCGTCGGGGTAAGGGGAGGGGGCACAAGAGGGGAGGGGAGCCCGTTGTGTTCGACAGAAAAACAAAAGGTGATTCAACGATGTCGAAAGCAGAGAAGAGATAAGCTGAGAGAGAGAGGGGGAAGCAAAGGCGGTGACAGCGCGCCTTTCCTTCCCCCTCCCTCTCCACCTCTTCCCCGCCGCTGTCCCTCGCCCTACACGAGCATCGCCCCTTTAGGCCCTCTTTCTTCTCTTCGTGAAAGCCATCCCCGCAGGCGCACGCTGACTCGGACCATCTTACACCACCCCTCCTCCACGCTCCACCACACCCCTTTGTCGTTAATCGCTACATTTTTTTGCTCCCTTAAAGAGCTTAGCGATCGTGGTAGGTGCCCTGAGTTCCACGCACTTACACGCTTACACAGCGAAACAGAGAGAGAGAAAGAAGAAACGAGGAACTGTCCGCAGCTTACGCAATTGGTGAGGCGCCCGAGGTGCCACTAGAGATGGAACCCCTTGGCAATCAGGCCTTCGGGACGGAGATGCCGTGCGGGGCGCCTTGTCTCCCTCCCTCTCAGCTCGCATCCCCTTGCCGGCCTGTCCAGCTTACACCATTCACGCCAGCGTCACATGCGGGAGAGCGACGTAAGCTGGACGGGCCGGCGAGGGGATGCGAGTGGAGAGACAGAGAAAGATGGTGTCCAGCAGAGATGCCAAAACGCAGAGCCGTTGGAGAGGTCGCGCGCCCCGGACAGCAGCAGAAGCAGAGCTGTATGTATGTGTGTATGCATCTAAAATAGATGTTGGAGATAAAGGGCCTCAAGAATGCGGGGCGGAGCACCGGCTGGCACCCCGCACCACCACTACTCGCACGCGCACCAATCGAGACGGGGTCGGGGGTGGGGGTCGGCCTCGAAAATGCGCGCACGTTTGACGAGAGGCCCCTTACCGGCACCCATTCACTTTCTTCCCTTTTTCCGCTTGTTGGCGCCACTCCGCTTCTTCTCGGCGCGCCTCTCGCGGTTCGCCTCCTTCACAGCCTTCCGATGCTCCCTGCGCTCTTCCTTGGTCATGTTAGCCAGCACCGCCTGCGGGGCCTTCTTCTCTGTCTGTACCGGGTCGTCGCCGCCCGACTCGGATTCCGAGTCATCGCTCTCCTCATCCTCTTCGACGGCGGCACCGCAGCCGCCCACCGCCTGAGCAGCCGAAGGTGCGGCTGTCATGCCCTCAACAAACATGGCAACCTCCCTGTTCGGTCCAGCGCGGTCAGATATCTGGTTCAGCGAACGCGGCACTGTGATGTTGAGGAAGACTTGCTCATCCACTTTTGCTTGATCCGCGTCGGCTAGCGTGATGCCGCCTTCCTCGTAGCTGTCACGGATCTCCTTCAGTCGTGCCAGGAGCTCCTCGTCGTTCAGCGGGCCATGGCAGCGTTGCCATCCGGACTTCGCCGAGTCCGCCGTGATGAAGTGGAAAAGGTCCTGCAGACGGAGCACATCCGTCAGCCCTTGCGACCGAAAGAAGTTGTTGACGTTCACAATGTCGCGCCGCAAGAAATCCATCGAGCGCGGGTGGTCGTGCTCGACAGACTGCGACACGTCGATCACCACCACACGGCCGCGGTAGAGCAGCAGGTTGTACTCGGAGAGGTCGCCATGGATCAGATGACTGCGCGCATACATTTTGCGCATCGTGCAGCACAAGTCAAGGTAGCATTTGTCGAGCGCCTTCGTGGAAGGGAACTTGACCTCCTTCAGCCGCGGCGCAGGCCACCCGTCCTCGCCAAGGAACTCCATGATGAGCACGTGCTGCCGGAGCAACTTCACGGCGGGTGCCAGGACACCGCCGTCTTGGAGGCGGATGAGGTTGCGCGCCTCCTTCTCCGCCCACGTGCGCACCATCTTCCGCGGGTTGCTCTTGCAGTAGCGCTGGAAGCGGAACTCGCCCGAGACGTACTGATCGCGGTCTTTGAAGGACAGTATAGACGTCTTGTACACCTTCAACGCAGCAGGGCTTCCGTCACCGCTCACGGCGTAGTAAACGTTGGCCTCTTTGCCAGTAGATACGCATCCGTTGATCTCACGTAGGATGCCGGAGTTGACGAGCTTGTACAAGATAAGGCGAGTGCGGGGGTCGAGCACGTTTTCGACGGTAGCGCGCTCGGAGCGGTCCACGTTCTTGGACGCGGCGTTCTGCACGAAACGGCTGGACATGGTCATCTCCCGTAGCTCATTCAGCACGCATTGGTTCGACTGCGCCCCACCACTCGCGCCGCCACCGCTCCTGTGCCCGTCGTAGTAGTCATCGATGTGTATCCTACCAAGTACCTTTGCATCAGCGTTCTTGTGCTGGGCGGGCTGGAACTTGGCAAGTGACGTGGCGGCGCCCTGCGCGTTCGTCCCAGTCCCGACGCAGTCCTCGCCCGGCAGCAGTCCGTGGCCTCCGTCAACTTTCCCCTGCGGTGCCTCAAAGTATGCATCGTAGTCGTCATCCTCCTCCTCCGAGGACACGATATCCGCCAGAGTACTACCGGCGACCATGTACTGGAGCAACTCGGCATCTTGGGCGAGGCGCATGGTCGCTCGTCCCAGCGAGGGACAGCGGGGCCAACAGAAAGGGGAGGGAGAGCGACAGAACAAAAAGAGGGAGGAGTGAGCCTTTGCACTACGCAGTCGTGAAAGAGTCTGAGAGAGAGAGAAGGCGCTCGAGGTGGGAGAGCATCGAGACACTGCATCGCACACGTGTGTGAAGACACCCATATCGATGTTGTGCGCGCGTGGAGGTGAAAGTGGGTGAGGCCCGGAGAGGCAAGGAAAAGAAAAAGAGCGGCAGCACAATCGTAGGAGTAGTGGGAGGAAGAGCAAAACGGTGCTGTCGCATGGACGGCGATCTTGGCGGTAGCGCGCATGAGCTCGACGGCGGATGCAACTGCTCTGCATCGCGGGGCATCCTCGCGTATGATTGCAGGGCAACTGGTGAGGGGGGGCTGACTACCCACACCATTCACAGGTCACCTCACGAGCGCCCAGCACCGCTGCGTCCTCAAGATGCGCCGCGAAAGAGAAGGCACCGTCTGCGATACTGAACGCGCTAAGAGCGTCATTGGCAGCTGAGGTGTCCAATTCGGTTTCTCTTCGCTCTGTGGCTTTCTTTTCCTCGTTGGCGTTTACCTTCTACGCGGGTGGCGCGCACCACCCGCGTACGCACTGAGAGACTGACGCCCCACGAGGGCGATGAGAATGGTGGCAGAGATGTGATGAGTCTGTGACGCGCGCGCACAATCTGCAAGTTTGATTGCCCTCCTCCCTCCCCGCGCGCCCCTCTTCTCGAGTGCGTGTGTGCGCGCGGCTGACACTTTTCTTCGGTTCGTCTATGTGTCAGATAGAGAGAACAGGAAAGGCCGAAAGGGACTCAACGCGCAACTGCGCCACAGCTACGTCCGCACAGATGTGCAGAAAGCCTTCGTCCCACCCGAATCTGCTGAATCTCGGCAATCCCAAGGAGCACGGGCTCCACCAACACCGTTCGACGTCGCTCACTCGATTGCCATTCCACTACACGCAGCGCATGCAGAAGTCCCGAGTGGCCCCCAGCCTCACCGCAGCAGGGCAGAAGAGGGGAACAAGGGCAGGTAAGTGCGCATGCATGCCTTGTCTCGCCGATGTCGTCCCTCGTGAGCTGACCCAAACGTGGTCACGGCTAAAGGCTCCTTCACAGATCCGGCCAAGGCCTCTCCGTCTGGAGTCAAAGAATTCGCAGCTGCTCATGGACCCCGGCGGCGTGGATGTGTGCCTTCCTCCTCCCCCTCCCTCTCCCTAGAGAAAGCGGGGAGCTAGACTCCTGATGATGCCACGCTCCATCTGTCCCCGGGCAGGAGGCGAAACAAGTGGTGATAGCAGGAAAAAAAGAGTAAACACGCGCACGGACACACACACACACACTGATGGGTCCAAGAGAGGAAGAAAAGAGGGTGTGCCACAGACACCGAGCGAGACCGCGCGGGTGAAAGGATGACGCGACAGCGCAGCTCATCCTGCAGTCGGTCGGAAAAATGGAGAGGCAAGCGCGAGAACTCGTGCTGGAGAGCGCTGCAGTGAACACAGAGAGAGAGATGGTGGGGAGGACCCTCTCGGCGCCTCCTCACCCTTGTCTCCTTTCACAAAGACGCACCTACGCACGGTCACTCGTGATCGCGCTTGTCATCCGCTCCCGCCCAATTCCCATGATGTCCGCCCCCTAACGCGACGTAAACTCTCGTACAAGCAATCGGCATCTCCGCTCATCTTCACGAAACAAGTGGTAGAGGGAGAGCAGTCAAACGCACAAACTAACGAGGCAGAAGATGCTCCGCACAGCAGCAGAGAGCCTTCAGCCCGCTCGCGCAATGCTCGTCGCCCCATCGTCTGACTTCGTGTCAGGTGTCGAAGTATTGCTGACACAGCCGTACGCGGTGCGGGCATGTGCGTGAATGCTCTCTTGCGATGGCGTGTGTTGGTGTGCGCCGCTTCAGCGCAACAACGCCAGAGAAAGAGAGAGGGGAGAGAGGAGAGAGGAGAGAGGAGGAGTGGCGGCAGGCGTGAAAGCGATAGATGAAACAGCAGCGAAGAGGTGAAGCGTGTCGGGGGGGAGCGCACGATGAGGGAGAGAGCGCTTTGCCCCCCCCACTCACCCACACTTCCTCCTCCGCCGAGTGTGCAATGGTTCCGCGCAGCACTCTGGGGCGCGCTATTCCGCCCCGCCACATCGCTCTCGCCTTTGATGCACGTCTCCACCCAGCAGGCCCCCTTCTCAGGTGCTCGGCGATCGACCGAATCCGCAGGGGCTGTTCTTTACGCCTCCTCTCGCCTGGTAGAGGGAAGCGCAGCACAAGGAAGGCAGCTGCAGCGAAGAGCGGCCCACGCCAAAGGCGAAGGCCCGCACGGAGCAAAGGCGCTTGTGGCAGAGGTGGCGAGAAAAGAGGAGACGCCGTATGTCCGTTGTGTTTGTAATGTGCTCCGCAACCCGAAAGATCAACCGAAGAAAAAATGCACAGGAGCTTTGGCGGCTCTCTCAGAATGGCATCACGACGGAAATCACAGAAGCACTGATGGAAGTGCGAGCAAAAGGGAGGGGGAGGAGAGGTGTATGTGAATGGAGGGGGGGTAAGAGGGCACATCTGCAGCTTTAGGGGGGAAAGGGGAGGGAGTCAACGGCTGCAGGGGAGGAAAATATACGTGCATCATGCACATCCACAAAGCCAGCGTATAGAGCTGAGGAAAGACACTAAGAAACGGCTACCGGGGGGGTTCAAAGGCCGCCACAGACATCCACAGGCCCGAGCGCACAACGAAGATATGGAGAAGGAAGCGAGAAGAGGAGGAGGAGGGATCGATGAGGGATGGAGGGGGGTACGAACGTCGAGCGAAAAAAAAGATTCGGCGGCAAAGAGCAGCGGGAAAACAGGGGGGAGGCATGGCAGAAGGGTCATGTGAATGCGTACGGGGAGGTGGCAGTGGCCCCTCCCCCCGCACCTGCTCTCCTACTTCCCCCGGCATGCACAGCCAAACGTATTACAAGAAAAGAAGGTGGGAGCAGAGAGAAGTGAGGGGAGACAAGGGGAGGGGAGCAGACAATTTGCACTTCCGGTGCTTTGCTGCATCCAGACAACTCTTCGGTTCACTTCTGTTGCTGCTGTTTTCCTGCAGCTCTCCTTATCCCCCACGCCACCTGTTGACAGCATTCGCGTGTCCCTCTCCTCGGCGCATTCACTATCCACAGAGGTATGGGTCCATCGCCTTTTATTTGTGAAGGTCGCATCACGACGCTCGACTTATTCTCCGCCTGTGCACACATACGCGCGTGCGCATTTGGCGAGCTGTCATCAGTGTGAAAGTGTGGGGAGAGGGCGGGGGAGAGAAAAAAGCTGGAGAGCGCCGGAACGCAGAAGGGGGAGGCACGGCCCTGTGCATCGCTGCACCACCTTTCGCTCTCCTTTACTCTGCGCCCGACATCGATGCTCACGCTTTGCTGGCAGGCCTCGACTGTGGCCGCAGGCGTTTTCGTGGGTATGCTCCAGGCGGCGGCGTTCTCCCGTTCATGCCCTGAGCTAATGAGCACCTTAGATAGGAACTCTCTCTTACAAGCCTTCACAGACTGGCCCCTCTGTGAAGTTTGCGGGGGGGGGCGGCGGTGGCAGAGCGGAGAAGGTCCCGCTCAACGTTCCATTTCTCCCCGACCCGCGCTACTGCGGCGCGTGGATGCCTGCGCGGTACGCGTACGTCTGCTGGAAGCGCTTCAGCAGCCAGTCGCCAGCCTTCACATCTGGAAACTTCGGCGGATTTGCCTCGTCGAAGCAGTTCGGCAGGGACGAGATGACTGTGTCGGGGTTCGGCTCGCAAAAGAAGGGCATCGAGATGCGCTCCACGCCGGGGCTTAGCACGCGGTGCAGCGTGCTCTTGTACCGCCCGTTGCTCCACATGGCCATCATGTCACCAATGTTCACCACGTAGCTGCCCTCAATAGGCGGCGCGTCCAGCCACTCACCCTGGAGGTTCTTCACCTGCAGGCCACCAGCCATGTCCTGGTACAGAAGCGTCACGATGCCGTAGTCCGTGTGCGCGCCGCACACAACACGGCCTTTTTCCTCAGGTAGCGCAGGGTAGTGGATCATGCGGAACACGCTTAGCGGCTCGTGAAACTTCGAGACAAAGAAGTCCTTCTCGACGTCGATCGCTACTGCCAACGCACGCAGCAGCAGCAGGGCAAGACGCTGCATATCGCTGTAGTGCTGCTCCATCAGCTCTCTCCAGCCCTCGATCCAAGTGGGGTGGTTGTTGGGGCCACGAAGCGGCTTGCCGGCGACAACGGAGGGGTGATCCAGCGGCAGGTGGAAGCCCATGTCGAATGTCTCCTTCCAGTCAGTCGGATGGCTCGGGTCCAACTGCTCCGCCTCGTACGAGCCGTAGCCGCGATGGTTTGCCGTCTTCTCAATATCGATTCGCCGCTTCTCCTCCGTCGGGAGCGCGAAGAACGCTTTGGCCATCTCCGTCAACTTCGCATGACGGCCCTTCGGGACGTTGTGCCCGGTAATGTAGAAGAAGCCCCATGTGCGGCAGGCCGCGTCGATCGCGTGCGCAACGCTCAGTAGCTCCTCCTTGTTGTCCTCGTACAGTGGCGCAATGTCGATCACCGGCAGGGTCATGGCGCCGACTGGGGAATGAGCAGAAGGGCAAGAGACAGTGGTAGAGTTGTGTGTGCAAGAGAGAGAGAGAACGCGGTGGTATTGTGCAAGCGAATTAGCCGCGGGGGGGGCACGGCCGGGTCGGTCAAGCTGCAGCGGCATTGGCCAGGAAGAGGTGGACCATGACAGCATGCGCGACAGAAAGAAATGAGAAGACAGACGGCCATGGCCGGAGGAAGCGCACACATGGAGACGGCGAGGTGAGGGAGAAGGGACGGCCATGTGTATGTCTATGTGTGCGCGTGCTCGCACGCATCGAATGCGATGCGCGAGGCGAAGACGAGAGGAGAAGGGCACAAAGGATGTATGTGCTACATGGCCATTCGCAGCAGACGCACGCGCACACTGACACTGCTGCAGACGCAGCTCCTCTCTCAACTCGCTCCGCGCCTTGCGGCGCATCGATGAGCCACCAATGTTTGTCCGAGTCCTCTGTCAGTTTGCGGGGCCGATCAACACGCATGCGAGGGCAGCAGATGTGGTTGAGGCGACGGCGCTGGAAAGGAGCAGGTGTCTGGCTCCTCACACGGGCGCCTTCGTAGGGACTTCGCTGCACTTGTGGTGTCGAAAAGAGGAGGACAATTCCAGTTGAGCACCGCCGTCGGTAGCCGATGGGGAAATCCCTCAGTGGGGGGGGGCCGACACGGGTCGCGGGCTGCTCAGAGAGCGCAGTTCAGTTTTTTGGCTGTTGCCAAACACACCACACGGGTGATACCGGTCTCCACAGCGGTGTCGCCACAGACGCAAGGAGAAACGGGGTCGTGAAGGAAGTGCATCGAGTGCAGCAGCAGCAGCAGGAGGGGGCAGCGGCCAAACTCACGGCAGCTGCTTCGACAGCTCCACCATGCGCTGCTGGGATGCTCTCTCTGCCGGCAGCCAGTCGTTCATAGCCTCTACGTCCCCAGTGGCCTCCGTACCGTCTGTGCGGCAGCTCGCGCTGTAGTGAGGAAGGAGACGACGAAACCCAAACGGCTCCGCGGCAGCTCCACGCACCAGCATATTTGCGTGCTGCGCCATCCGCGCCTTGCCAACGCCTTCCATGCAGGCCTTGTACCTCCGCGGGTTGCCCCCATGCTGCTCCCATGGGGGTATGTGCGTCTCCAGCAATCGAAAGGCGTCGCGCAGCACGGCACTCTTCACGGCAAAGTCGAAGGCGGTATCGCAGAAGAGCGATGGGGAGTGGTTCACCTCCATCAGCACCGGGCGCAGGTCCTCCCCGCGCAGCATCACGTCAAACCCAAGCAGCTCGAAGCAGCTGCGACCATCCGCACGGTAGCCTCGTGCGCCGCCAGCGCCGATCAGCGCACGCCGCAGCACCTCGACACCAGAGAGAACGGTGAGGGTAATACATTCGTCCAAGCTGCGTTGCACACGCGGCCACCCGCCAGGGGCTCGGAGAGACTCGATGAAGGAAGCGAGAGCAGCGAGGCTCTGCTTGTTGCTCTCCTCCCAGTCGGCGGGCTCCTTTGACTGCCTCGAACTGTCGCAGACACCGCCACGAGAATCAGCGCTGTCGTCACGAGCGGCCGGCACGTATGACGACGATTTCTTGTTTACCGCGTAGTTGGTCAGGTGGCGCCGTGCATCGCGTCGATTTGCCTCGGTCGGCGCTGCGTAGGGTTCGGCGCAGACGCGCACAAGACCTTCACGGTGCACATACAGCTCCACGCCCTGTACATCGCGCGGCACCTCCGTAACGTTACTGCAGCGCTCAATCCTAGCCGGCTTGGGGAGGCTCGAGATATCGGGGGAAGCTGTAAGCGCATCTGTCAAGCGCTGCGACTGCTGCGGGGGCACGACCGTCACAAGCAGCACGTAAAGACGCAGGTCGAACTTTTTGCCGCCCATCAGCAGTGGCCGATCGACGTAGAGCTGGACGATGCACTCCCGCTTCTTGTCTGACCGTTCCTCCTCCGTCAAGTCCTCCTCCGGGGTTGTGGTAAGACGGATGCCCTTGCCCTCACACGCGCCGTTGGGTTTGATGATGAAGAAAGGAGGACGTGGCGCGGAGGAGGGGTCAGCTTGATCCATCAGCTCTCGTCGAAAGGCCTCCAGACGGCTGAGGTCAGTGAGACTCGAGAAGCTCGGCGGCACCGACAGCGCAAAGAAGCGCTCTAGAGTAGATTGGTCATCCTTCACAAGGCTCACCGCCGCACAGCAACCGCGACGCTCCGGCCGTGCGCCGTCCGCCGTCAGAAGCCGCGACAGCTGCATGAGGCGGCGAAAGAGGAGCGCCTTTCGTGCGATCACCTGCATTTCGGCGTAGTGGTTCAGACGCTGGTAGCAATCCGATTCCGCGACGCGGGAGCTCACGGCACTCTTATCCACCCACAGAACCTGCGGCGCATGCGGTGGCGTGCATGCAGGCCCTTGTGTCTTCAGCGACACGCCGTGGAAGGAAGCAGGAATGCGCACCTCTGCATCTGAGTCATACACCGTCCAATTCACCATGCGTGCCGCGGCACGCACGACGTGGTAGCGCGTGTGCCGGCAGTCGATGACGACACCGCCCGAAGGCCTGTTCGCCGACTCCTCAGCGAAGGAAACGAGTGGCATCTGGGGTACGTGGTACGTGAGAATCGCGTCGCTCCATGCACGCGCGTGTCCCTCAGGGCGAGGTGGCCGCGATAGCAGGAGAGAGAGAAGTACAAACGTAAAGTCCTCGGGCCGACAGATAAGCAAAGGCAGTTGCATTCATACATATCGGTGCGCTGCCGTAGCGGCCACGCCAGCACTGCAAAGAGGTCCTTGTTGCGTGCACGCGTACACGAACGTGAGAGAAGGGGAAGTGTACCTCTTCACAGAACGATGAGCCACTGCACAAGGTCGAGGGCCGCCTTCGGATGCGCGGCACAGACGCCGGGGCAGTGAGCGGCGGTTACCAAAAGGGCTGCGGAGTCCCCGCGCGTCACCCCATCTCGCCGCGCTCTCCCCTCCCCTTAAACCCCGCTCATCACACGTACGTGCGCGTGGCAGCGTCCATGCGCAGCCCATGCGCGACTCTCCCCGTACAGCAGTACGAGCACAGCACGGCAAAGAGTGTCTTCAACGTGCCTGCAAAAAAAAAAACGGAGGCTGAAGAGTGCGAAGGAGGAAGAGAGGCGGTGCGAGAGCAACCTTCTTCTGCTCTTGCGCGTGCGCCAGTCAGCCGGCATGCCTTTCTTTTCGCCTTCTATGCAACCGCCCGAGCAGTTCATCGGTGAAACTGACAGCATATATCTCTTTTTTTTTGCGGGAGAGGGGGGAGGGGGGGGCTGGCAGTAGTGATGAGAGTAGTCGTGCAGCCATACCCAGCGCGTTGGCCAGGGCACACTTCAATGCACAAAGGCGCGCGAGCACAGGGCGAGCGAGAAGAACAACGCAAATCGCATGAAGCGAAAGGCGGGGAAAAGGGGGGCTTAGCAGAGGACGGACGCAGGCGCACGCCTGGCCACCTTAACCAACTGCCGCAGGCCAACAGAGAATAGCACAAGCGCGCAAGAAAAGAGAGCACAACACCAAAATAGACATATTCGTGCTGATACAGCGTAAGGGTCTCAATAGGGAATGCAGCGGCACGCACACATACACACACAAAGAGAGGGAGAGACATGTTCACATGCGTGTCCCTCATCAACTCCTCCTCCTTCCCCCCCACCCACCCACCCACCTCTCTCCATCTGTGTGTGTGTGTGTGTGGAGGGAGGGGGGAGTATACGAGGCAAATCGGCACCGAGCCCTCGAGAAGTGGCGTCGCCCGTCCCGTGCCCCTCCCCACCACCACCGCGCTAACTTCTTTCATGGAAGCACCGCAGTTGCATACCACTTACCGGGATGATCTAAGCTTGACGGAATACGCTACGAAGAGCCGTGGATGGCGCTGAGGATACCCGCTTTCGTCTTCACCCCCTTCAACTCAATCGAGTTCTCACTCGCAAACTCCCTCAACGCCGCGAGGGTCCATTTCGGGCTCGGTGTCGTGGATGGCGCCACGGCTGCCCTGCGCCGCGAGTTTGAGCGGGAGCGGGAGCGGGAGCGGCGACGGCCAGCTGAAGTCTTGGCCGCCGGTTTAGGCTTTGCCGGCGAAGGGGAGCGCGCGCGGGCAGGGGACGGGGGGGAAGACTTTTTTGGCGAGACCTGCTTTGATGCCGACTTCTTGGGAGAGGATTTCTTCGGGCTTGCCATGCGCGCCTTGCTGTCCGCAGAAGTCACTGGCTGAGGCTCTGGTGAGGTGGCACGCCGCGGCGACTGGGGAGTGAACGGAGAGCGAGAAGTTGGCTTGCTGAGAGAAAGGGAGGAGTCTTTCAAGTCGGCTACCTTGAGCGGAGTCGTGGGCTTGGCCCCGACGGACTTCAGCAGAGAGGCGCGCCTCTTGTGGGACATAGGCGGCGACTTCTTCGAGTTTGCCGATGCGTTCGAGGTGGAAGATCTGCGCCACGCCGAGGTCACCATCACCGCTACTTCACTGTCCCTTATGTGGCCGTCATCGTCGAAGAGGCGGAACTGCGGCAGCGGCAAGTCATCGTCGTCCACCTCCGGCTTGGTGTAGATGTAATTCTTCCAGAACGGCATTCTGTGCTCGCGCAAAAGCAGTCCGTGAAGTCGTGTCAGGCGACGTCGGGCGGGGGAGGGGGTCAAAGTATTTCAGACAGTCTATGAGACACAGAAGGGAAAGATGAAACTGAAGGTCAGTGTGAAGACGAGCGTCGGTATAGAGAGAGTGAGAGAGGAAGGAGAGGGGAGGGGAGGCAAAAAGTCTGAGACGATGCCGGCGCAACGCGGTTTGGCTCAGCGAGGTTTGCCTGTCTGTACGCCTGTGTGAGCGTGTGCGTCTTCGTGGGTGCTCTTAGCGAAATCCACCAAGACAACAAAGAATACCCCCGAAAACAAAAAAGCTGACGAGAAAGGGCAGTCTGGTGAAGAGCATGCGCGCCAATGAGGCAATGCGCCGTGCGTAGAACGCCGGAGAGCGGGGACCAGAAGGCATGAGAGAGGAGTGGCAGGCGCACGAGAACGTCTATTCACCACGCACGTCACACTGAAAGAGCGTCTGTCATCCGTGTGAGCTACGGGGAAGGCGTCGATGGTAAGCTAGCCATGACCGAAGGTATGAGCACGTGTGACCAGCGCGCGCAATAGCATGTCTCTTCCATTTCCGGCGGCACCTTGGTCATTGCTGCGAAGCTGCGCGTGCGCTGGATGGGAGATGAGGCCTGCGTTACTGCCGGCAGCTCGACAGCGCCATCCGCTTCTCTCCCGTGCGTGGTGCAGTACTTCACGCATGAACCACATTCAAAATGGCCCACGCGGGTGACCCTTCAGCAGTGGTCCCGGCGTAATGGCGCTGTTATCGGAAGAGGACGTTTTGGTTCGTATTATCGGGATCCGCTCACATGTTGCAGCGAGCACCTGTATCGAGCCTTACCTACGCGACCCTGACACGAGGTCGGCACTGATAAAACGGTTTTGGAAAGCTGAGCGGAGCAACGTGCCGGAGGGACCTTCGGCAGAAAAGCAAAAAATGGAAGAGAAGCGCCAACCACCCGGCGGCGTGCGTGTCAGCGCGCATGAGCTTCGCAGATACACACATCGACGTGTGTGCTAGCGACCGCCAGCGCCGTGAAATTATGCGGTTCACTCGAGCAGTTGCATGCCCGCGTTCGCCATAGCGTGAGCGGGCACGACAGCAAGATGAGAGCGAGAGAAGGCAGTCGTGTACGCCAGAGCTGCCATCTGCTTAGCAACGTGACATCAGAGAAGGCACTTCACCCTTCCTTCAGCATGCCCTGTCCCTGCCGCTCGGCAGGGCCGGCTGAGCGCCGCTCCGTCGCCACGGCCTGTCGCAGGCCCCGGCGCCCCGTGCGAGGCAGCCTCGTAAGGCACGCGTTCCAGCGAGGCGCCAGCCCCGTCAGCTGAGCAGGGCCCCTGCCTCAAGCCCCGCCCACCCTCCGATGCGCACGTCGCCTCACAGCGGCTCTCGCCATGCCGGGCACCACGCGGCGCGCACCCACCCCGCGGGCGGCGCGTCAGGCTCCCCACACCAGCGGACACCGAGGGGCGGGTAGCATACGCTCATGCTGAAACTTAGCCTGCCATGCGAGTCGTGCGGCCGTCTTCACTCTTGCAGATCGCCACGGCGCAGCGCCACCCACAGCCCTACCGCGGGCATCAGTAGAGCTGCGCTTAGCCACCCTCCGCATGTCGCCGGCGCCGGACGCGGCATCGCCACTGGGCGGCGGCTCGGCACGCGGCCACAGTGGAGAGGAGAGGGCTGCCTGGCCTCCGCCTCCTCCTCCGAGAGAGAGGGGGGACAGCGCGCGGGGCACGGGACTCCCTCTTCCCTCCGAGGCCACAGGCGCTGCGGTGTGCACCCTTCCACTCTCCCGCCATTCCGTTTCGAGGGAGGCAGCTGGCGGTAGGCAAAGAGGCGTGCATCCAAAGTGGTCTTAGCGGGCGAATAGGAGCGGGTGGCACAGAGCGAAGGGAATACGCCGAGGACGAAGGGGAAAATGGGCACATCCACAGTGGGTACGGTGAGGAATAATGCCGACCAAGAGAGAGGGACACTCACCGCCAGCGCACGGTGGGGTGGGCGACCTGCTGAAGCAGATAAGGGCTGCCGCAGTTTGTGATGCTGTCGAGGGCGTGGCCCTTCTCAAACGTCTCTCGTTTATAAAGACAGGGCCCTGGCTGTGCTGGTGCGTACGGCGGTACCCGTCGCGAGTCCCAGTACAGTGCCACTCAGTTGCGCAGCGCTGCTCGTCAAGAAACGCTTCAGCCTGCGCGCCCGCTGCATCTCGGCAGCGTCCGTGGAGGGGGGCCCCGGGTGTGAGTGCTGCCGTCGCACAGGTGAACTCAGATGAAGCACGGATGGCTGTTCTGCCTGAGGTTCTGCCAAGCTGTCTCCACGCACGCCGCTGGGCGGCTAATGGGGGCGCCAACGTCTGCCGTGACCGCGCCCTAAATGAATCGAGGGTTGATGGAGAGTACGGCAGTGGCCCTCCCAAGCGGCACCTGTCACCGTGCCGTATCTCACCAAGCGCGTCTCGTGCGCGCCGCACTTTTCAAGCACGAAGGTCGCCTTCTCGTGGTCGCTGTCGGTGCTGCGCGGACCCGTGTTGCGGCACAGAAATGAGAGTCGCACACACACGCACACACACTTACGCACACCCGCATGGCATGGAGCGGCTCGTGCAGCTGCACAAATTGGCGGCTGCTAGCACTTCACCATGAAGCAGCTCACACTGCAGCAGCATGTGGGGCGCACACCGCTGCTTGGGTGCCACCACGTCACCCAAAGTTGCCTCCATCGTGGCGATGGAGTTTCCTTGCGGTCGGAGCCGCACTTCTGAAGGGCAAGAAGCTGGAGGCCTCGTTCACAGGCGACGCCGAGGGTACCCTCACTGTTCATATGCAGTTGCGTCAGTTCAAAAGTCAGCGGATGCCTTGCGCACCACCGGTCGCATCTGCGCGACGGCATCCTTCAAGGCGGTGCCGCCATGCCGCCGATGCCCTACTGAGAAGACGGGCCACAGCCAAAGCCGAAGCTGCGGTTGGTAGCAGTCTTGCTGTTGGCCACCTTCAGTAAGCCTACGCGCGCGAGTTGCCGAGATCGAAGTCGATCCACATCTGAAGATCTGCACCCGTTCTCACCTCTTCAGCGCGGGGGCCGCGCACGCGCTTCACTGCCGGTGCCGGCGCCACACGGCGCCAGGTGGCTTTGCGTTTGGCATGGCGAACGGTGACAGACGCTCACGCGAACGCCTCGGCAGCACGCGTGGGAGAACGCGCAAGGCGGGAAGAGGGCCTCACTTGGGAGATGGAGCGCAAGGCGAGACACGGAGCAGAGCGCAGCGCAAATAACGGATGAACCGCGGGTACCATCAAATTCTGAGGGGAGGGGAAGGGCAGACGGAGGTGGTCGGAGAGCCGCGGAAGCAGACTGTCGCCTTCGAGCATCCACGGAGACGAGTCTGAGGCGAGTAGAAATGGCGGAGCAGGGGAGAGGTGGAGAGCAAAGTAGCGAGAAGACTGGTAGGCACAGGCGTCAACGGGTCCGTGTGCAAGTACAGAGAAGGACGTGGGAGAACGCGTGGCAACGCCTGTGCGAAGGAGGGAGGGAAGGGCATTGCAACATTCGCAATAGCGTCGAACCCAGAGTGCAGGTGGGGGGAGAGGAGGCTGAGAGAGAGAGGGAGGAGGGGAACATGAGGACTCACGATCCCGCGCCACCGACAGAGAGTCGAGGCGTAGAGGGTCCTGAGGTGCGGCACTTTCAAAAAGACCGCCGCGTCAGTACGCCTCCTCGCCGACACCCCTGCGTCTTACTCTCGCCCTTACACTCTACCTATGCGAGGCAGCCCATCCCACATCGGATGCAATGATGGGACGCACACCGTGCAAACTCGCGCACCGATGCAGAGAGGAGATCGGCCGTCAAGGGCACCGAGCAGCCCATTCGACCCTTTCGCGCGCTCTCTCGTCGCTTCTTCTAATGCCCCTCAGAGGCGCATGGCGCACACACACACACGTACACGAAGAGAGAGACCCACAACTCCGCACTTGGCACCACAGTACGAGCGAGAGCACTTGATACACCCCACCTCAGCCCCGAGAGGAAGAGGAGGGCACGCACGCACACCAAAGCGTGCGCCGAAGCGGCGAGTCTCTCACGAGAAAGAGAGACTGAGGGGCAGGCGGAAGAGAGCGAGCGTGCTGCGGAAGCTGTGCGGTGGGAGGGAGGATGCGAGGGAGGGAGGGAAAGGGTTGTGGTTGACGTGGATGAGCGCTCGCACAAGCGAGGCTGACACGTGGCGTTAATGCGAGACGTGGCTCCAACTGAAGGTTAGGAAAAAACCGCCCACGGCTGAGATGTGTGCAGCCCAGCAGGACCTGTGTGGCGGGGTGAAGGGGGGCAAGAGCGAGACACAATATAAGGCAGCGTATGCGCCGCCAGAACCCTTCTCTACCGGTGCACGCCCATGCGTGTAGCCGAAAAAAAAAATGGACGTCCTGTACACTTGACTTGGCCGGCGTGCGCCATCACCGCCGCCTCTGCTACGCTCCACGGATACCCTTCGACTTGCAGATGGGAATGTGCCGCTCCGCAACATCATCAGAGAAGCGTCGTCCGCAAGATGGGCACTGCACGCGATCATCGGCCACCGTGAGGGATGCACCGGCCATCGCGTTGCGCAGCCGCGCGCTTTGCTTCCGCCATTTCTCCGGCTTCAGAGCCGCGTCAGACGGCCAGCATTGCGACCCGCCCAGCGCAGGGCCGGCCGCGCCAGCGGAGGCGGCGACAGAAGCGGCAGCAGGGTCACCAGCAGTAGCAGAGCGGACGGGCTTCTTGCGAGCGCTAGCGACCTTGCTGCCCTTCACCTCGCTCTTCATCTTGAGTGCCGCGCCTTTCTGCCGCTCGCAGGTGGTCACGTGCCGTTGCAATGGGCCCGGAGCAAATGTGCGGCCACAATGCGGGCACGGCTCCAGTGGCACGTCCTCCATCTCATCCACCCCCGGCGGAACCTGCGGCTTTCCGCAAGCCGTCGCTGGACGCTCATCGATGGCGGCCGCTGCAGCCGCGCTGTAGTCATTCGCGGTTAGCGGCGCCACCACGTACACGTCCTCCTCCGGCAGCGGGCAAGAGGGCCGCCTTTGACTGCTACTTCCGTCCTCGCTCGACTCAGCAGTGGGCGCGGCGACCAAATCCGCCGCCTCCGGTGAGGAAGTGCCGCGGCGCTTCCATACTGCCGCTGGCATATCCTCAACGAAGTGCTGATGCATTGTCGAGGGCGACGCGGAGCTGTAAGGTGCCGACCACACCGCTGTATCGTGCTTTGATAAGTTAGGGAGAGACATGGTCGAGTGCTCTGGCATCGCGCGCTCCGCATCGCAGGTGCTGACGGATGCACCATCCACACTGCCGGTGGCGCGCCAGCTCCGTCTGTCATCGCCAGCGTGAGTCAATGAGGCCTCTCCGCCCCTGATGGCGGAGGCTGAGACGCCGCTTCCATCGACGGGAGCCGATATTGACGAACCTGAGGCAAGGATGCCGCCTTGCCCCTGACTCCGCGGCATGCTTGAGTTTACGCTGTCTGCCCCCTCCCGCTGCACTCGCTGCCAGTAGTTGCGCTGCGCCGTCGCTCGCTGCTGCGCACTCAGCCGCAGCTTGAGGAACTGAATGCAGTTGATGTCTGCTGGCGTCGACTCCAGCAGCAGCTTCGTCTGCTCAGATAGGAGTAAGCGGCCATCGAAGCCGCCGTCAGAGTGCAGCCGGGCGCGATCTCGTGTCGCCGTCATGTCGTCATCCAGCTCCCTCCGGTCAGCGGAGGCGGGCCAGGCTCCGAAATAGGAGAAGCGAGGAACACACTCTGCAGCGACGCAGCGAGGCGATGACGGCACGTTTTGTACGCGCAACGTCAGTAGAGGCAGCCTGCGGAATGGGGCGAGGGGAAGTCGACCAGTAGGCCTGGCAGGGGAGGAAGGACGGCGCACCCCTTCACAATCACGTCGTCAATGATTGGATCAGAGTGCTCTACGAGTTCTGCAAGCACGCGCGTATAGACACAAACGACTCGCAACACACACACTCACGCTCCGGCAAACACAGAGAGAGAGAGGGTAGCCGCCGTGTGGAAGGGATGCTGATGCGTGTGCGGGGAAAGAGGAAGAGAGGGGGAAGGCAAAATTGCCGGTGCCAAAGCAATGCAATGCAATGCAAGCAAGATAGAGAGGGGGGTGGAAAGCAAGCTAAATGGTACAGCAGGGATGCGCTCGAGGTGAAGAGAGGTGTCTCAAGGTGATGCACGTTCTATGGTGTATGCGGATGCTGCTGGGTGTTGCTTTTGTGTGCGCGCTTGTCCTGTAGGCGTCTGGTCGGAATAGTGGGGAGGGAAGGGGGAGGGATGCGCCAACCACTCGCACGTCACTGCGCACATGCGTGAAACATGCAAGAGGTGATTTGGCCAACGAGGAGAGGCAGTGCAACGGGGTGCGGCAAGCGGGAAGGGGTAAGAAAAGAGGAGGATCGCGCAGGCAGCCCCAGCCTCACTCAATGGCAAGAGAAGGATGTGCGCATGTGCGTACCGCGTGGGCGCCTCTCACTCAACGAAACACTTCAGGAAAAGAAGACCGCACCACAGAGAGAGAGAGGCAACGGAGAGGGGAGGGCCACGCCCTCGCGCAGCAGTCCTGAAATGCTTGATAGAGCAGCAACAGCAGCGACTCTCTGCACTCTTGGACGGAGAAAAGGGGAGTGGCAGCCACGCGAGCCACCACCAATATGCGCACGCAAGTGTTAGTGTCTCTTCACCGGGTGAGCGGCGGTTTCAACGGTGCTGTCGATGTGTTCTTTGCCTTCGGTCCGCCCCCCCCTGGAGAGATGAACCGCAGCACAGCGTTCGGTGGCAATGGTTTGGAGTGCATGCACGTAAAACACCGTACGGCGCGGCCATCGCAGCAGCTACGCACTGCGCATCACCACGTACTTGCGCGTTGAGAGCCCGAACTCCAGCACATCGCCATCAATCACTGTCGTCGCCTCCATTGATGGCATCACCTCGCCATTCAGCCTTGTGTGGTTAGTTGACCCCAGATCAGTCAACTGCAACTCAGCTGTCCACACCGCAGACGCATCGCCGCCGGCTGCAGTCTGAGCCTCCTCCAGCACCGCCCACATGCCACGGCACAAGGACTCCAGAGCCCGTTTGCTCTGCGCAAACACCGGCACATCCGCCCCCAGCGGTGCAAGCACCGGTGCGTCAGGCGTCGTCGCCTTCACGGTCTCTGCTATGTATGCGTTGAGGGCGGCTTCGTCCACCAAGACGAACCGCATCTCCAGCGAGGCGTGCTGGCTGGAGCAGGAGGGGTGCTCGAGTAGCACATCATTAACACCCGGCTCCTTGCCAAACAGCCATAAAGAGCGCCAGGTGATGTTGGCGAGCTCCGCCACCTTTCTGTCGTCTTTCATCACCAGCAGCTTGTACGTGGGGATGAAGATGACATTCGGCGGCGATGCGGGGTCACGCTCCGGCGATGACGGCGACGCCATTTCACCGTTGGCTAAGCCGTCTCGGCAGCACTGCAGTACCGCCGTGTAGAGGGCAGCGAGCCGCTCGCGCGATGGGCTTGTAGGACCAGGTGCTGCAGTAGTCTGCTGCGGTGCTTCAGATGCCGCCCAGCGACGCCACCACTGCACAAGGGACTCGGCAATGGTGGCTACACGCAAATAGGTAATCAGTGTGGGGTCAGCGGAAAACACTGTCGTTGCGCCGCTAATGCCATCCGCGGCATCCTCGCCGTCGCCCTCGCGGCGCAGTGCGTCAAGCAGCTGCTGTGGTATGGTGAGGAGTGAAGGATACCACTTGACCGGACGAGACACTGCCGGGCTCCCCGGCAACAACAGCCGCGGACGTGTCACCGGCAGACCACCGAGACGGGAACTCAGTAGACCGGTGCGCCCGTAATTCGGCTTCTCCATAACTACGGCGCCGTTTTTTCTGTAGGCATTGTATAAAGCGAAGCAATGTCGCCCCGCCAAAGAGGAAGATGAGAAGCAGAGAGGCAGCATAGATACATCACAGAGACTGCACCAGAGAGCGCACGCGCACATTTTTTGCCTTCTTGGGTTCCGTTTCTTCCCCCAGCATGCCCTGTCCCTGCCGCTCGGCAGGGCCGGCTGAGCGCCGCTCCGTCGCCACGGCCTGTCGCAGGCCCCGGCGCCCCGTGCGAGGCAGCCTCGTAAGGCACGCGTTCCAGCGAGGCGCCAGCCCCGTCAGCTGAGCAGGGCCCCTGCCTCAAGCCCCGCCCACCCTCCGATGCGCACGTCGCCTCACAGCGGCTCTCGCCATGCCGGGCACCACGCGGCGCGCACCCACCCCGCGGGCGGCGCGTCAGGCTCCCCACACCAGCGGACACCGAGGGGCGGGTAGCATACGCTCATGCTGAAACTTAGCCTGCCATGCGAGTCGTGCGGCCGTCTTCACTCTTGCAGATCGCCACGGCGCAGCGCCACCCACAGCCCTACCGCGGGCATCAGTAGAGCTGCGCTTAGCCACCCTCCGCATGTCGCCGGCGCCGGACGCGGCATCGCCACTGGGCGGCGGCTCGGCACGCGGCCACAGTGGAGAGGAGAGGGCTGCCTGGCCTCCGCCTCCTCCTCCGAGAGAGAGGGGGGACAGCGCGCGGGGCACGGGACTCCCTCTTCCCTCCGAGGCCACAGGCGCTGCGGTGTGCACCCTTCCACTCTCCCGTCACCCCGGCGTGCACAGAGGCCCACGGGGAGGACACTCTGCGGAGGTGTGCGCGAGACGGAAAAGGAGAAAGCGAAGCGTCTGGACGGAGAGGCGCCACACAAACGGCGCGCTTAGGCCGTTCCCCTCACGGCAGCAGTGCGGCTTTCAAGGCTACCTCCGGGCCTCCTCTCTTGTTCACACGGGGGAAGGCAGCGCTGTCACCTACTTCCCCTCTCACGTCTCGCGTGCACCGTCCGCCAAGACGGGAGGCTGCGCTTTCTCTCTCGTCATGACTCCCTCAGCACGGGCAAGATCCGATATGGGGAGAGGGAAAGGGGCCACGCCGTGCGAAGGCGACGGCGGGAACGTAACTCTGTGGCATGGCCCTTTCCACCATTGCAGAGACCGACGCGCATGCACACTCTTTGCATACCGCCCTCCACCGACGGCTGAAATTCGGCTCGGTGGATGCCCCTGTTCATGAGCACACCCATTCAGCATGAACGGGTGTGTTGGCTTCCGGGGACTATGCGAGATATGCGTCCCTCACGAGACGCTGCGCTGTGGCTAAGGAGCGTGACGCTGCGTACTCACTTTTTTTTCGTTTCGTCCGTTGTGGCCTTCGACAGCGGGAGACGCACGGAAAACGGGCAAAAGCGCTGCGTTTGAAAGAGGAGAGCGAGGGAGAGAGAGCCGTGGTGGTGACGCGCCACGACAACGCCGCTGACCAGCGAAGAGGAGGAGAGGGGGAAGGGAGAGGCGCAGCGACCAAATCGAGCGTGACAAAAAAGGGGGTAGTAGAGAGGTGGAGAAGAGACGGCGTGAAGGGCGCGGAGACAACTTGAAGCTGAACGGAAAGGTACAGACAGGCAGTCCAAGTGAAACATCAGTAGGATACAGAAGGGAAGAAAAACACATACCACGAGGTGAAGAAAGCGCCCGTCGTGCGCGCGTGTGTGGTGGTATCCTGGGCAGAAGGGAGTCTCAGCGTGCGCATAAGGGTCACTGGTGTGTAGTGCGAGATACGTGAGAGAGAGAGAGACACACAAGGGAGGGGGGCGCACTGTGTGCGCCCATGCCCATGCACAGAAGCACGCACGCGAGATACGTTTGAGCCCTTCATACACGCCTACACAGTGACAGATGACAGAGACATGCTACAAGGGGACAAGAAACAAAGGCATGGAAGGAGTGACGTCAACAAACGCCGTCCAATGCATACACCTACACACTTACAGACACACACGGGCACAGACGACCGCGCAGAAGGGTCGGAAACCGTTAGTGGAAGTGGGGCTGAGGAGGGAGAAAGGCACCTGATGCTCACGCAACGGCGCGGCTCAGTTGAAAGGGGGCCCTAGCTCAGTGGTTTGCCTGTCGCCACGGACATCGATGCGATGCCCCTTGCAGCTCTGTGTAGAACATTGCAGCCACTCCTGTTCCCTTGTCTGTGTCTGTGCCTGTGTGTTTAAGCATGCATATATATATATATATATGTGCATATGTGTGTGTGTGTAGGCGCGAGCATCCAGCGGGGAGCACACAAAAAACAGCGGGGGAGGCCTTCACGTACAGAGCGAGAGAATACAGCACCGCCCATGACCGGATAAGGAGAGAGGAAAGGTTCGAAAGCGAGAGGGGTGAGAGTGCCGGCCATTTACACACCTTCTCAGCCCCACACCCCTTCCGCCGCACCCGCCCTCTCCTCCTTTGGGCAGGTGGCATTCCTCAGCGCCGCCTTCCGCGCATTCCCACCCACCCACCCCCTGCGTGGGGGACAAGTACAAGCGTGTAGACGTACAATCTATAAGAACAGCTCCCTCTAGGCGTCCTCTCATCACAGCCTCCTCCCTCTCCTTCGCCCCACTGCCTTCTCCATCAAAGCTCACTGCCCACCCGCCCGCCCTCACACACACACCTCCTCCTTCCCCTCCTCTAAAAGAGACTTGGCGTTCCGTTTAGTCCCTCTCATCACGGCCGCTGGCTTTCTCCGCAGCGCGTCTGGCGCACACACATCCAGACGCATCGAAGATGAAACACAGCAGCATATATGTCCTCGGAGAGAGAGGGCCACAGAGAAACGCCGCAGCGAGGCCCAGCATACGGTCAGCGTCGGAGGATCAAAGAAACGTTGACGACGACGATAGTGGCGCGAGGGGTGAGGCGGTGAAGAAAGGGGCGACGAACGGGGCCATCGAGAAGGCGTATCGTACAATGCGGGGAGAGGTAAAGGACGAGGAGCGTTTGGGAGAAGCAGATAAGTGGGCACGGAAACAGAGCGAAAAAAAAGAGCGCGCCAACCTTTACGGCACCGATCGACACGCTCGCACAGACAGGACACCTGTGCGCTCTAATGACTTGCCTTATATGACTTGTACATGTCGACAGCCCACTTGGCCCACATGACGGCTACCACCTGGAGCATGATGATGGCGGCCCAGTAGCCCCACAGGCGCACCTTATCCGAGCCAAAGAAGCCGCGCATGCCACGAGAACGACGACGGCGCATCGCCGCCATGAGCTTAGCATCTGCCTCCCACATCGAGATCGCAGGAGTGCCCTTCGGTGACGCCACCTCCTGCGGAGGGGGGTCGCTGTTGCTGCTGCGGCGGCTGCGAGGGCGAGCTGGAGTGCGATCGCGTGCAGGAGTGTTGGAGCGGGAGACAGAGTGGCCCCTGCGGCTGCGGCTGCGGCTTCGTGCCGTCGATCCGTTGCGCTTCGGAGGCATTCGGCTTTACGTATTTCCACTGTGGATTGAGTACACGGCAGCCTCTCCTTGGGTGCGTCTGATAGAGAGAGAAAGGGGGGCTAAGAGAGGCCGGGTGTTGCCTTGACGTGCTTTTTTCCTTGAAAGGGGTGAAGACGGTTCCTCCAGTTGCGTCGACGTCGGAGCCGTCACATGATAGAGCACGTGAGTGCGCAGAGGCAAGAGAAGGAGAGAGAAGGCGCAATGTGAAATCCGTGGAGAGAGGAGAGAGCGGGTCGGCGCAGGAGGAGATGAGCGTGTGCATGGAGAGAGGCCAACACGCACCAGCACGCATGGAGCCTCTCCCCCCCCCGCGCTCTACTCGAAGCATGAGGGGAGTGGTGCGGAGGAGGAGCTGCAAGGCATAAGCAAGCGGACTCGAAGAGTTGACGGAAGGAAGGCGAGAGATGCGCTGAGCGACACCATGTCAGAGGTCAACTCTACAGGAGCCCTAAGAATCCCTGCGCGTTCTCCTCATCGTTGCTACTCCAAAACTTGAACGAAGGAGGTGTACTAATGCGCGGGTGGAAAGTGCCACCGTTAGCGAGGAAACCCCAGCCAAGCGTCAGCAATATTGCCGCTCAACTTGCCACACAACTCCCCAGAAGAGAAGGCGCTCCCTCGTCCTACCTGCCCAACCGCATGCGTGGCTCCTCCCCGCCAACGCTTGTGAGTGAGACACCGAGAAGGTCGTATCCCTCGATCACTGTCTGCATCTCTGCCTGCGTGGGTAGACGGGACGTGCAGAGTCACTGTTCGAGGTGACGAGGAGGGGGAAGAGGAGGTGGGGGGGCCAAGGGGGCCAGAGCGCCTGGTGAGATGGGGCTGCGGTATTGCGATAGGGCCGTTTGTTCACCCACCGGGAAGACGACAGCGTGGGGTAGAGAACGCACAGAGTGAGGCTGCAGACACGAAGAGAAGGGAAAGACACCACTGGCCGGTGGAGATGCGGGGCACGAACGAGCTCCATCGCCAACCCACAAGCCCGAGCACACAAAAGCCGCATGCTGTCGCGCCTCGAGAGACGAGCAAAAAAGGCGGCAGGGGGGTAGGAGGATGAGGGGAGGGGAGCGGTGGTGCGTGTGGACGTGCTGCTCGCCGACACGAAACGAAGAAGGCAGCGCGAGAAAGAGAATTTTGAAGGAAAAAATAAAAGAGGTGAGGCGCGGCAGATGGCGGTAGAAGGAGAGGCAGGAGGAGGCGCGCGCGATACGACAAGCAGAGGGAGCGGGGGGAGGAAGAGCATAGTGGCACCATCGTGCCGTGATCACCCCCTCAACAGGCACGAACGCGCTGTCGAAAATGGCTTCCACGGCAGAGCGATCGGGTGCACTCCATAGCCGGTTCACCGCCCCCTTTTTCTCTTGCCTTTGCGTCACGGCGCGAGCTGCACTCTCAATCCAGATCATCCTTCGGTGCCGAGTGCGCCGCGCTGCCAGCAGCACCGCCCATCGGAGGCATGCCGCCACCCATGCCTCCCATGGCGCCTGGCATACCCCCGGCGCCCATCATCTTGGACATGATCTTCTGTATGACAGGACCTACCTTGGGGTCATTTATCATGCCCATCGCAGCCATGGGATTCTGCATCATCTGCGCCAGCTTCGGCGCCACCTCAGGGTCCTGCATGGCAGCCACAATATCGGGGTCGCTGAGGACGGACTCCATGCCAGGCGGCATCCCTCCAGGCATACCACCGGGCATACCACCAGGCATGCCGGCAGGGAAACCTCTGGGCATAGCGCCGGGCATGCCACCGGACGCCGCCTGCGCTTCCGCAGCTGCCGCAGCCGCCTCCTGGCGCTGACGCCGCAGTTCCTCCTGCCGTCGTGCAGCCGCTTCCTCCTCGACTTGCTGCCGCGCTAGCATCCGCTTGTGGCGCGCCATGGCGCGCTGCTGGACGAACTTGAGCGTTTCGTTTGTCTTCTCATCGTAGTCGATCGACTGGGCGGCGCTGAGGTCCATCAGGGAGTCCTCCCAGCGGCCAAGGTGGCGGTTAACGGTGCCGCGCACACGGAGCGCGCGCACGTTTTGCGGGTTGAGCTCTAGAGCCCTGTTGGCATCATGCAGAGCTGCGCGCGGCTTGCTGAGTTCGAGGTGGTAGAGCGCGCGTATTCCCCAGTACATGGCGTTGTTAGGGTTGAACGTCAGCGCCTCGCACATTTTGGCGATCGCCTCCTCCTGTTTGCCGTCATCGTGCAGCTCCGCAGCTTTGCCTTTGGCGGCCATAGCAGCATCCAGGTCTGCATCAGACGGCTCGCCGCACTTTGCAGGAATCGCCGCCGGCTCCGCATCGCTCAGAGTCCAGGACTCCTCATCGGCTTCACTCTCGTCATTGTGATCGAGTTCAGCTGCCCCTTCCGGCGTCGGAGGGACGGAAGCGGCAGTGAAGGTGGCCCCGGCGCCTGTTGCCCACTTCTTGAGCTCAGCGAGCTCAGGGCGATGGATGTCGTCGGGTTGGCCGCGCAGCGCCGCCAGTATGCGGTTCAGCGCCTCCATATCCGCTTCACTGTAGAGAGGCATGATGATGAAGAGAGCGTAAGCCCCAAGAACGGGTGTGTAACAAAGTAGTTAGAGGCTTATCCTCGTGGTTATGTACGTGCAATAGAATAGAAACAGTTGAAAATCAAGAGGCGCTCACGTGTTACCAGCGAGGTGAAAGTGTTGGAGGCACAGACGCAGAGGGCGCCGATATCTGCAACGTTGTTCGTTGTAAGCACACGGAGGCGAGGCAAATCGGGAAAAGAGCAGCTCAGGGAAGAGAGCCTAGGAGTAGTGTGACGTGTTGAGCGCCGACGCTGAGCCAGGGCCAAGGCCACAAAAGAAGGGCATCGGTATCCCTGCAAGGCACATGCGACGACACAGAGAAGGAAAGCGCCAAGTCAGCGAGCATGTCTTGATGCAGACGGGCCTTGTGCACCATCACCACCAGTAACAAAGAACGCAAGCAGAAAGCTGCAATGGAAGGGGGGGCGCTGCAGCGCCTCTGGAGAGGCCCCGTCTCCGCCCGCCAGCCTCTCCTACGCGTTCTCCCTCTCCCTCTTTCTGCATTCCTATCCTGCCCAACACACAAGCTGCCGCTGCAGTTGTTTCACGATGTGGAGAGGCAACTTGGGCAAGCAGAGATACCTTTTTTTTGTCAATGAGAAACGGTGAAGCTCACCCGATAGTAACGACGGTCACAGACACGCACATGCGCATAGACGCACCACAGCAGGTCACGCCATACGAAGCGAGAAGCTACACTGTTGAAAAGGTGCCCAAAGCTGCTTCGGGATGCGCTTTCGCCGCATCCCTCAATGGCCGATCAGCGAGGGTGCCCTTGGGGTCTGTCAGAGAAGCAGCAGCGCCTGCAGTCGCTTCCATCGCATCTCTGCTCGGCATCTCCTCTGCCAGCGCGTCTTCAGCTGCTTGAGGGGACGACGAACGAGAACACCGCCAGCGTGCGCTGCCACCGCGCCTCGTACTCCTCCGGTGGCACGCTCACCATGCCAAAAGCCCCGTACGTCGGCTTCAGCGACGACGCCGCAGCGGATAGCGCGGCAGCATTCTTCTCCCTCTTCGACAGCCCACGATGCATCTCCGCGGCAGCATCGCCGTAGAGTGCGCGCATGGTGTCGCCTCTTTCCCCTGTCACGGCGGCCCGGTCTATTGGCGCGGCGGCAGAGCTGCCGACGCGCGTGGATGACGTAAAGGACCCCTCCGCCGCCGCTTCCGGCGCTGACACCCGCTTTGCCCTGCCGTATCCTGTATCCCTGTAAAGCCTGCCCAGCACATCCTTGAGGTTGTGCATGGCGAACTCGCACTGCGCATACTTACGTTGAATGAACGACTTGATAGCGTCGTCCGCTGTAGCACCCGCGCCGCCAGTCGGACGCACACCAGCGGGGAGACGAGCCTCGTAGAGAGTCCTCGCCTTGGCGTTGCCAATCGCCTCCATCAAGCACACTTCTGCCAGGGACCATCGGTCCATGTTGGTCGACTTGACCTTCGAGATGTGTACACCCAAGGAACGATGCACGCCGGAACAGCGAATGCACACGAAGACGCCATGGTTGACCGAGGCCCAACGAGTGCCCGTCTCCCCACAGTCAGCGCAGACGGTGTTGGGGTATTGCGCACAAATCCGCTCCACAGCAGCGCGGTTCCCTTCCCAGTCCTCTTCACACTCATTCGCCTGGTCGCCGCGGCGCTGGAGTGTGGATGACGTACCCACCGACAACGTCGACGCATCGGCGCTCTTCCTCCGCTTTTTCTTGTCGTGTGAATGGCGGTGGTGGTGTCCAGCCCCCGCAGCGTCTGACTTGGGCGCCCTCTGCGCCTTCTCCCTCGTTTTCTCTTTGACAAGCACGTCTGCAGCCGCCAGCTGCGGCTTCTCGAGACCCTCCAAGCTCATACACACGCAATGGGCGAGCGCGACGCTCCACAGGTCAGGGCCCAACACCGCGGCTGGGGGAAAAGAAAGAGAGGCAGGACGAGCGCGCGCGCCCTGTATTCGGGGAGGCAGAGGGGTATAGGTTATTTTTGGTGATAAGGCATTCTATGAGCCCATGTGGCGCATAATGCCGATGCGTTATGAGGGAAGAGAGGGAGGGAGAAAGAGGGAGACGCGCGTGACGAGAGCGCGCAGAAGCGTCAGCGATAGTGTCGAGGCAATGGGAAAAAGTCAAGGAAGAGAGAGGCCGGCATACGGGCGCCTACCCCTCAGACGCCCTCGCGTATGGGCGCCTTTTCTCATGGCGAAAAGAAGCGTGCAAGGTGCAGTGGGCAGGGGCTCAGCGACGCCGACGGCGTATGCACTAGCGATTGTTGAGATCGCCATTACGCCTCCACGGTAATCGGCGCAGGGCGCCTCGACACAGCATGCCCACGCTGGCCTCTATCATCCCTCTTTTTTTTGCTTCCTTGCGTACCTTCGCGTGCGGGTGCTGCAACTCCAGGCACAAGCCCTCCGCGTACTCCTCCGCACATGTCCGATGGTGGAAAACAGTCGAGCTATCCACTATGCACGAGGCAGCAGCAAAGTTCAGGCGCGATCATAGGCAAGCAGCCAGTGCCTTCAGCAAACACGTGCGCACACGGGTACCTTGATGACAGTAAAGGGCCCACACCACGGTGGCTCGAACAACCGGCGCAGTTTGGTGGCCTCTGCTGCTGCTCTGTCGATTTACCGTCGGTGAAGGGAGGAGCTGGGCAAGGCGCGAGTGGGTCATGTACGTAGGCACATAGAGACAGAAGGGCACGCACGTCTGTGGGATGAGCTGCTAACAGGTCTGCGCAGGTGCTCGCCAAAACGAATAGAGAGAGGTGAAGCGAAAACACGCATGCGTGAGGTATATATATGTACGCCGCAGCACCTGCACCAGCGGTAGCAGCAGCCCCACAGGCGCCTCCCTCTCGCGTACTGAAAACCCAAGCTTCGACATGTCACCCATCCACGCGGACCATCACGACATCGCCGCTCCGCACGCCAGGCCACGTGCTCAGCGTGACGCCCTCCATCGCCCCAGCAGTCATGTTCTTTGGAGGAAACCCACTGAAGATGTTGATCCTTGGCGGAACCGAGTAGCGCGCGGTGTCCTCCGTGTACAGGAGATACGCCAAGTAGTCCATAAGTCGCACCACGGGTGTGTCAGGGCGGAGCTGGAGAGTAGAAGACGAATGCGGCAATCGGCAGCGCAGCCGAAAGACACTGGCTGCATCGCCAGCGGTGCCATCCGGAACATTGTACTCGTCCAACGTCACCGGGGAGGGAGCAACAACTTGGACGGACTCGGCAACCACCGGCGCACTCCCCACGGCAGCGAGTGCGCTGGAGGTGCTCTGTGAAATCGTCGGAGGCGACACCGTTTCGACTTCGCTATCGCCCTCGTCCACGTTTACGACGACCCTTTCGGCTAGATTTGCGCCCGCGGGCGCCGAGCCCACACTTCCACCACGATCAGCTTCGCTATGCGGCGGTTCGTCCGTGCTGGCAAACGGGTCGTGCGGGGGCTCGTGGTTCGTTATGAAGAGCATGATGGCGTCCACGACCATGGCGCTGTCGAACTGCCACACCTCAGAGGAAATGAGCGGCAGCTCCTGCACTTTAAACTGAGTCACCGGATCGACCATGAACATGCGAGGCAGATGCCCGCTGTCGACGTGGTACTTCTCAGCGAGGGCCATGCCACGCGTGTGTGTCACGTTGATTTCATAGCAAAAAAGGCTGCCACTAGTGAGGGAGCGCATTGCGTCACTGGCCCAAATATCACGTGTAAAGCATTCGCAGGGGAACGAGTTATCCACGACGGACACAACGACCCAGCAGTGGCGCGACGCGGCCTTCTCACACTCAGCCTCGAAGGCGGCTCGGTCACTGCCCACGACGTAGTCAGGGCGGGCGAAGAGGCGCTGTATCGCTTCGGTCGTCGAAGATGCAAGCACTCGCTGCCGCGGTGGAGTCGGCGGGCGTTGAGCAGATTGAGGGAACGCTAAGCCCTCCACTTGGTGAGATGCCGGTGATGGCGCGCTCAGGGGTGAGCCTGTGTCGACGCTGGAGTGGTGTGGGGAGTCCCCTTGTATGTGCGGCGGTGAGGGGTGGGGATTGTCTACCTGAAATGCCACGACAGCGTCCTCCAAGTGAAAGTCATACGTGGACAGGTAATGGATCGCCTGATCCTCTGTGGCCCCTGTCATGACCACAAAATTAGCCACTACGTCCACGTCGCTCATTTTTTTCGGTGCTGTGTAGCTTTGAGCAGCCGGCAGGGTCCGAGTCGGAGGAAGGGGGGAGTGGGGCTGGACGACCTCGGCAGCTCCGTGGTTAGGAGGGGAAAGTGTGCGTTGTGTGCGTGTGTGTGTGTGTCTGTGTCTGTAGAGGGAGGTCACACACAAAAGAAATGCGCAGAAGCACTACAAGTTGGCGGTGTACATGCGACCGTGTGCTGAATCAGCGGCGTGACGATCCAACCACTCTTCTCTGCCTCGCCCATACACCTACACACACGCACGCACACACACACACCTGTGGGGCGTAGTAGGGGAGAATAGCAATCGATGCCTTCTCACGCCGCTGCTTATGGCAATTCAAGCGAGGCGACAAATAGTGAAGGAAGCAAACAGAAATATTTAATTATGTGGGTGCGTGTGCAGTCGTGCTGAGCCGCTTCACAGCAGCCAGAGAGAGAGGCCCAGGAACGAGACGCAGTGTAACGGTACCGGGGCAAAGACCGCACCATAGGCAACGCGCAACCAGAGAGGATGAGAAGAGAAGGGCAGGAGAGAGAGAGAAGTCAAAAGTGGACCCGCAGCCGCACCTCAAAGGCGGCCCGTCCCCACCAAAAGCGCTGCGGTGTGCACCTGCAGCCTATAGGCGCCTGTTCGGGCCCAAGACACTCCATCCCCACAGGAAAGCAAGCTGAGAACTGGGGTGTCAGCGATCAACGCTGCGGCCTTCCTCCATGCAGCCGACACAACGTTTGCCGCCAGCGAAGCGTGTGTGTGTGTGCGTGTGTGTTTCGGGAACTTCGAGGAAGGAGCCGCAAGCATGCCCCGCACTGATCCCGGCGTCGTCTGCTGCGCCCGGTTGGCCCTCCGCGAGCACTGTATCTTTACCTGCCTCTGCCGATCTCGGCTGCAAAGAGGAGGACGTGCGGCAACAACCTCAAGCCGTTGCAGCTGTGAACGTACGGACAAGCGACAGGCGCAAAGAGAGAGAGGGAGAGGGGGCCAGACACGCTAGCAAAGCACAAAGGCCACCGGACCGGTGGGGTGAAGTACCCCCTCTGCTCACAGAAAGAGGGAGAGAGGAGGGAACAAGAGAAGGCCAGACGAAGAGGGAAGAGGCGGTGGAACGGCAACAGGCGAGGGAGGGATGAGGGTGGTGGAAGGGTGGGCGCCTCTTGCGTGAAGAGCGAACAAAAAAGGAGAGAGGAAGGGATACATCCGAATAGTCGAAGCGGCGCCAACTTCAGAGACAGACACATGCTCGCATGGCCGGATGTTTGGGTGCGAGTGTGTGTGTGTGTGTGTATGTATGTGTTAGGGGAGGGGGGCAGATACGGTCCTTCGCTCTGAATAAAAAGCGAAGGCACCTGCGGCGAGGAAGCCCGTAGGCGCCAGGAGAGGTGGGGGAGGCGGGGAGGGCGGTGTGAGTGTGAGTGTGTTTACATCTGCTCGGTTCCAACAAACGAAAAGACGCGTGAAAAGTTAAGGGTTAGCCTTTGTGTCATGTGTCTGCGTGTGCACCTGCGAGCCATGATGAGGGCGGTGGCTTCGGGCGCATGCCCCCACTCCCTTGTCCGTCTCGCAGCGGAGGCGCTACACTCGCCACCACGTAGACTTCGGCAGACAGAGACAGCGAGAAAGCAAAAAAAATAACATACAAAAACGATGCGCGTATTTCCTGCAAAAGGGCGAAAGACATTTTACATCCGGAACTCAACGCAGAGAGGGCCGAAGGGAAACGCACGCAGACACGCCGAGGAGATGTGCGGCCGCAGCAGTGAAGGGAGGGGGGGCGGCCAAAGGAGGGAAAAGATGATGACGATAAAAGCGGTCCTGTGGCAAAAAATGATCGAGGGACTCGGCAGCGGTCACCGCGCTGCGGCGCTTTGCTATTCCATCTGCTCTCCTGTGCCCACTCGCACCCGGGGACAGTCGCGCCATACGAAGCAAATTAAATGAGATTCCGATGCCGCTGCGACGAGCGACGTCGATTATAAATACCCCACATTGGCCCGTGTGGTAGCGGCGAACTGCGCACCTAGTGACGCCCGCCTTTCATCTTCGACAGACGTCAGTGACAAACGTAGCTGGTACTCCTCGCGCGCCAGAACGCGCAGCAAGAAGAGTGCGCGCTCCCGCACGAGCATCGTACGATGCAGCCGCTCCTCCTCCTTGAGCTCTGACTGAAGCTGGAACGGCTTGTGGAACCGTGCCTCCAGTGCACGCCGTGCACGGGCTTCTTCCTCACACAAGCAGGGGTCGCAGTCTTCGTAGCGCATCTCCCACAGTATCGCCGCTCGCTCGCTCCACTCATATGCCCGTGTCGACTCCACGACAGCGACAGCAAGCTCGTCACAGGCGCGCCCCAGTGACTGCCACGCATGTGTGCCAAGGTAAGAAGCGGAAAGGTATGGCTTGTACAGCTGCGTCGCCGCTTCCTCCAACTCTTCCAGCACCACCGCCACACGAGCCTGCGCCTCCAGCGTTGTCACCTGCGCGCGCCGCGTCGACATGTCGCGCCTGCATCGCATGCGCGCCGCGTGCCCTCTCCAGGCGCGCTGAATGCTCACAGCAAAGCGGTCCTCGTTCAACTGCACGTTTCTCCGCTCGAGCAGCTGCTCAAACGTGCGGCGCCACGTTTTCTTCAGCACCTCCCGCTCGTAAGCCTCTTGCTGCCAGATCAGAGCCTCGGTGTTGACCAGGCCGTGGCGAACCTCCGCCAGATGCGCCTCCGCACTGCGCTCCAGAACCCCAAAGACGATCTCCTGTAGTGACTCGATCTGCTCGCGTCCAGACGGCTCCTCGCACGCCACAACCTTGTCCAACAGTTGTTGCATCGCCTTGCGCTGCTCTCGCTGCATCTCCTCCAGCATCAAGTCCAGCTGGCTGCGCACATGCTGCATGTGGAGGCGCTGTGCAATCTGCCCCGAGCGCAGCTGGCGCTCCTCCCGATGGCGAGCCAGGTCCTCACGAAGCCGCTTCCGCGATACCGCCCGTCCAACCTCGCCGTTGCGTACGGCTATGTACCACGTGCTAATCGCTCTCACAGCGCCGCGGCGCACGATGCAGTCGTGTAGTGGGCCTGAAAGCAAATTAAGCAGCTCCTGCTCGTCAGCGGCCCATGCCGCGGCCTCCTCGTGCAGTATGTTGGCACGGTCTTCTGTTTCCCCAATGAGGAGCGCCTGCTGATGCACCTTGATGAGCTCGATTTCACGGCGCTGCTTAAGTGCGGACGCGTACGCAGCACACTGGGCGGTCGCCATGCTGTCCAGCAACTTGTGAGCGGCGACGGCCTCCGCCTGCTCAATGGCGCGCCGTGTCGGGTCATCGCCGGCCTGGCGGCTGAGCAGCTCAGAGAATGCCCCCATCATGCTGGCGGCGTAGGCCGCCATAGCACGCTCATGATGAAGGCGGATTTCGCCCTCCGCCGCATTGGCGAATGCGGCTTGATCTCTGGCGTGCGCTTCCTCGCGTGTCTCCTCGTCGATGCGGTGCTCCTCATGCTCATCGAGCTCGGCACTAACCAGACGGCGCCACGACACCCGCTCCTCGCATACAGTAGACTTGCGCCCAGCCCTTTCCTCCTGCTGTATGATACCCTTCCGATAGACTACATCAATCAGTGTCGCGTTGACGGCAAGCAACTCGTTTCGCTCCAACTCTTCCTCTACCTCCAGCTCCAGCCGCGCCTCGTTCTCTTCCGCTACGCACGCCGTGAGCAGCGGCGCATACACCACCTCGATGTGCTGCACGTGGGCACGAGCAATGGCCTTGTGATGCCACTCCTGCTCCGCGCACACGGCGGCGCGGCCGCCAGACTCATAGGCGATAAACGCGTGCTGCTCGTGGAGGTGCTGCTGGGCCTGTTCCTCGCACAGCCGCGCCCTCTCGGCGGATAGGGTGTCCTTGAAAGACTGCAGGGCACGCGCGCCAGCGGCGACCTTTCTCGTGTCGCGAGAGAAGCGAACCTCGCGCCCCAGAACCTGATGCGTGAAGTGCCACCCGAGGCGCCCGCGCAGGGAGCGCCGAAACGCTTTCTGCAGCACTCGCAAGGCCGCGTATTGCACAGAGTCTTGGCTCAGGTGCCACAAGGCACGTAGTTGCGTTGTGCCGGTGGTGAGCATCGCGGTTAGATGCTCCCAAAGGAAGCACTCCCGCCGGTGACGCACATCCGCTTCCTCCTCCGCCAGGAGCTGCCGCCGAGCCGCCGCCTCCGCTGTCCAAACCTCCGAGTGGAGGGCGTCCATGCAGCGCTTTTGCAGGGCAATGCTGTTGGTGGCGTTCCTCGCATCCTCACCCGCCTGCCGTAACGCCGCCAGGGATACGCACTCCTCGTCCCAAATAGATCGCCGCACCGCCTCCTCCTCCTCCTCCAGCGCTGCCAGTAACCGCAGCGCCTGCGCATCCAGCCGCAGCACAGGAGTGATAGTAGTGAGCGCCTCCAGCTCCTCTTGCACGGCGGCCTCGCGCTGTTGCCGCCAGTACAGAAGTCGTTCGAGGTGCATGCGGCGCCGCTGCCACTCGAGTACGACCTGCAGCTCCTCGTAGAAATTCTGGTGCAAGTCCCCGCGGCAACGCTCCTCAGCCTTGATGATCTTACGCCGGTGCTTTGTGCTGTCGTCGAGGAGAGCGACGTAGTCCGCGATGCCGACGGCTTTGCGGCGTGGCGTCTGCGCGCTGGAGATGGGCGGTAGGATCAGCATAGATGACCGCCGCACGGTGCCGCACTCGCCAGGGTCGGGATAGGTCGACATCGTCGTTTTTGGCCTGACCTGGTCATCTTGCGGCGTCAGAGCGCGTGTGCCAACGGCATTCAGGGAGGCGCCGTGGCGCCGTACAACGTAGTTCCGGAGTATGCGGCGCGCCTCGTCGCTTGGCACGTCGGTCCCGTGAGGCGGCCGCGGCGGCGTCGCCGCGGGGGAAGGCGTGTGGGCGCTGCACGAGGACGACGGCCGGGAGCCGTCGCTGCCTCCCTTCTGCTGGCCTCCAGTCACCACTGACGCCAGCGCAGCGGCCTCGGAGGACGCGGGCGTCACTCTCGGTGGCGTCTCTGCTGGCGCGGAGGAGTGCGGCGCGTCTGGCGTCAGCCTGAGAATGCGCTCCAGCTGCAGCTCGCGGGCCTCCGCGGCCCTCCTTCCCTCCTGCACCTGTAGAGCCAGCGGGGAGTCGTTGAACATGTAGAAGCTGAGTCGATCCTCCTCCTGTGCGATGGCCTCACGCTGCTCCAGCTCCTCCTTGCGCAGGACGTCCATGCACGGCTTCAAGACGAACGTGACAAAGTGTACAGCCATCATCTCCAAAGTTACCTGGTGGTCCCACCTCTCGCACGCGAGCACGCGCTGCCGCTCCGCCGCCTCCAGCGCACTCAAGTAGGCACACTTCTTCTCCAAGGTCGGTTGCAGGTCCAGTGGCGATGAAGCGGTCTGGTCGCTGAGCTCGGCCTGTGCCGCCGCGTTCGAGTCGACCGCAGAGCTCTCTGCGCTCGCCTGCGTGCCCTTCATCAAGCGCCGGAAAAAAGCGCGGTCCTCCAAATCAGGCATTTCCCACCCATGCGCATCCGTGAAACTCACGGACGCTGACGGCGCCTCGGTAGAGGCCTTCGCGGCGAGCTCGGCAGCCGCTGGGTTGCCACCGGCGCCTGTGTACCTTGGGACTCCTGCGACGGCAGCCGCTGAGAGCGGTGCCCCTGCGCTGCTTCCTCGATCGGTCCTATGGCAGGCGGCAATCCCACGTGAGAACTTGGCTGCCTGTGGCTCTCGCGGGCGCGCAATGGAGGGCAGCTGTGGCGGTAGCACGAGTGGGCGCAGTTCCTCATGTGGCGTGTGCGCGAAGCGATCCTCGATGTGCAGCAGCATGTCCATATACGTCTCTCGCTCGGCTACACCGCACGTGATGTGCTGAACGCGGCGGCCCGCTTCCTGCCGAAGCCTGTTGCGATTGAGACCATCCTCGGCAGACACCGTTTTCGGCGTGGGACCGGAGAGACCGCAGGAGAAGGGGCCATGCGCATCCGTGTATGTGGGAGGAGCTGCCGCGTTAGGCTCCCCCTTTCTGATAGAAGCGCGAATAGGCGGGAGGGACTCCATTCTGTCAGAAGTTTCGGCGTGCCCTTAAAAAGCCGCACACAAGCATGCGGGAGAAAGGGAAAAGAGCCTGTGGAGGCGACCAGCCGCAGTAGCAGAACGAAAAGGGCAGAAAATGAGGACTCATGCAAAGTTGCTCGCGGATATGCTGGGAGAGAAGTGTGAGCATGCGCATGAGGCGTGGCGTGTCCTCGCACGCTCAGTGGCGCACGCCGTCCCGCGGCACACAGAGTATACCCTGAGGGACAGACGTGTAGGTTCACGAGCACACATGCCCATACATGAGCGCGCACAGTATCCACTGCCCTTTGCGCGCGTGCCGCCGCTGCTACTGCTGCTGCTGGCACCCAACGTACCACGTTGAATGATGGCAGACAGTATACCACCAGCAGTACGCGCGTGCAGCAACGTGTAAAGGCACACGCACATATGTTTTGGGCGCCGGTGCACCGGCGTTCGGAGTACAGCAGAGCTGCACACAAGACGCTCAGACTAAAGCAAGTGAGCACCATTGAAGGCGCTGCGGCTTTTATATCGCTGACTCACGGAGCATCACACAGAGTGCAGCGCACCAAGCAGGTCCCATATGAATTGCTTCCCACCCCTCCCCGACTCTTTCTCTCCACCATTGGATCACAGCGCGCGTTTCGGCCACCGAGGGAGCTCGCCCGTCTCGCTCAAGCCCAAAAAAGGCGTGTGCCGAATTCTCCCGTGCGTATCTGTGTAATCGAAGTCGTCGCTTTCGCCGGCGGCAGGGGAGGTGGGACGGCGCGCGTGGAAGCCACGCATACCTGAAGGTATGGCAGCGCAACGATAGCGCACCGCGCTCATACGCCGCATACGTCTTGATTATCGCCTGAGCACAAAAAAGGGGCAAATGGCAGGCGAGGAGGTCTCTGCAGCACGTGCTCGCACGCACACGCACAGACTTTCAGTCGCAGACACACGAAGGGCAACAAAGACGCCCGGCGGCCCCCTCGCCTTCTGTGCGATTGTATACGGGGCGCCTTGAGGCAGATATCCCGACATCCGCACCCGTCCCTCCTCGCTCCCGTTTCCTACACAGTCGCGCTACCATTTCGGAGAAGCCGGCCACCGCTGATCACGAGGCTCCTTCACCTCCTGCTTCACTGCAGGACATTGAAGCGGTCGGTGCCACGTTGGGGTTTCAGTCATGATGGCCTGCCGGTATACGCACCGCGCCTCGTCGAGGGCGCAGCCCATCTCCTGCGCCTTGGTGGGAAGCACGTGCTTCTCGAACCACTTCCACTGCTCATCGGCCGCCTTGAGGTAGGCTGGTTCGCCCGTTTCCTTCCACCAAGTCATCGTCTCGACCCATCGCAGCCGGTTCACATGCAATTCGCTTTCTTTATGAGCCTCATAATCCTGCCTGTAGCGAAAACGCACGTGGCAGAGCGCGCAACTGGGTTGGTCGCCGAAGTACCACACCTCTTTCCCATTGTGTGGCACGCGCGTGCTACGCCGGTCGATCCATTTGCTCTTCTTGCGGATGCGAATGAGGCGGCCGCTCACAGACGCGGTGCTGCTGTTGATGGTCGTCACATCAGCGAGAAGCGAAGGGCTGAGCCGGAGCATGACGCTCAGCGCAGATCACTTGCCTGCACACGTTCGCTTCGGCGAGGGCACGCGTGCGTGCGCTTCAATCCGCTATCGATATCGCGTATGCCACCCTCGCAGGCTGTCGAAAAGCCGATGCCTTCAGGGATGAGGCTGCGCGACTCTATGAAACAGAGCGTAAACGCGTGCGTGTGCAGGTGTCGGCACGTGATGAAGCATCGAATTGCGAAGAAACTGTGAAAGAGAGGTGAACACGGTGAAACGAGCGGTGCGTACACGCGAATGTGTGGCAAAGAAAGAGGGACAGAGGGCGCGGGTGCGGCGGAGAAAGGGTCAGTGATAGCCAAAGATTCGAAAGGTGAAAGAAAAACAGCCCAAGATACAGTTCACGACAGCGGCCCCGAGGGGGCAGAGGAGAGGAAAAGTCAGCGCAGGTTAACTCGGAGGCGGGGGTGTCACACGTCGAAGGAGGGCAGCGCAGCCTCTGCTTCCCTGGCTCTCCCCGCCCGACTCCTCCATTGCGTCTGCCGACAACACCAACCCCCCCGCTTTGTCAGCACGCTAAGAGCAGCAGAGGTGAGAACGGAGCCACAGCAAGGGCGCTGTGTGCGGGTGCACAGCCGCCGCTGTACGATGGCTGTCAAGTGTCAAAGGCTGCTAATCCCAACCAAAGCCGCAGCAGCAACATACAGGTAGCGAGCGGCGTGACGAAACCTCATAGATGAGGGGGCAGTGCCGTCACCCTCCTCCGTACGTTTCCGTGTGAACTTCCTCACTGTGGCTACGCAATGATGGCAAAATGTCTCAGAACCAAGAGCACGACGGTATCATCTAAAAAAGAAAAACGAGCAAGCACACATTCGGGCACCAATGACACGAGAGGATACGAGAGAGACAGAGAGACAGAGATGCACAACGGCGCACCAGGAGAAGCGTGCACGCACACGGACAGATATATACAATACGCGCACATGAAAGCGGGAGGAGGAATGGGTAGAACAGCCCAAGGGGAACAGAGACACGTATAGGAAAAAGAAAACACAATTTCAAACATCGGTATCGTCGGCAACCGAAGCCAAGCCATCAACGACACAGGGCAGCACACACTCACGCATAGAACATGAGACGCTGTGGGAAGCACCGGCAACATCAAGACAGATAAAGAGCAACAGCAGCAGCGCAAGAAGCGTGCCAGGATTCTGCTGTACCCGCCCCTAGTCGTAAGCTTCTTTAGAATTAGGAAAGAGAGCAGCCTTCTATGGCAGCAGTCCACAGGCGCACACGCAACACGACCATCGAATTCGCCTCTGCATCTTCATGCACACAGAGAGTCAGATGATAAGTTAGAGGGAGGTGTAAAAAAAAAAGGTAAACGCGACACGTCAGCAGATCGACAAGGAGAACAGAGAGAAGAGGCGCGACATAGCAAAAAAAAAAGATGGCTCCGAATGACGACGAAAAAGAGGTGTTGCAGATGCACGTACGCACACGTGGCAAAGCACGTCTGCACTCACAACACCTAAAGAGAGAGAGGGGATCTCTCACCATCGCGTCTTTCCCTTTTCGCGTGTCCTTTCGCTTTTAAGTGAGGACCCTCGCCCCCTCTCTGCCTGTCTGTCTGTCTACATCAATGGCACACGTAATAACCGTCACAAATAGACAGACACACACACACATGTATATATGTATATTGTACGTGTGCGTGTCCATACGAGTATATATGTTTATACATATCGATACATCACACTGTACATATGTGTCACACACACACATGTATATATGTATATATGTACATATATATATGTATATATATATATATATGTATATGTATGTGTATATAAGTTTGTGTATATGCGCGCGCATCTGTGAATATATATATATATATCGCTAGAGAGAGAGACATACACGTACGCACATATATATATATACATATATAGAAGCGTGCGTGAACGGAGGATTACAGGGAAGCGTCTGCGTGTGTGTGTGTGCGTGCGTGTGTATGTGTATGTGTATGAGAGAGAGCGGCAAAAAAGGTTCGTTGAGCATTTTCTGCTGCGGCTGCTGTTGCGTCAGGCAAACAGAACGAGACGCACACACACACACACGCAAAAAAAAGCGCACAAAGCGGTAATGGACTCATGAGAACGGAGGAGAAGGGAGAGCAAGCAGATGGTGAGGAGATGAGAGAAGAAAGGGTATTAGCAGGAGAGCCGCGAAGCACTCGAATACGTCGGGGTTCGGATGAAGAGGGGGGGCAAGAGAGAAGAATAGTGGTCACCAATGGAATCACGGAAAGGGGAAAAAAGTCAAACGCACCGGCATGCCACACTCCGCCGCACCCATGTATAGAGAAAGAGAGAGGGAGGAGGATAAAGGGATAGGGGCAGGCTCGCCGCTGAAACGAACGATTTCAAATAGGGTAGAGAGTACGAAAACGCAGACACGCATACAGAGATATACATTGCAGAGGCGCAGCCCTTGCACGGCAACGAATGGAAGAGGAGCACCCTTGAGGGCACATGTAAGGGGCACCTCTGGCGGAGAAATGAGGAAGAGAAGGGAGGGGGGAGGCAGCAGATGCAGAACAGAAGGTGAGCAAGTGACGTGAGGCGAGGCGAGCACAAAACCAACAAAGAGAGGGAAAAGAGGAGAACACTTTTCTTTCCGCGTTTGGAAGGGAGTACAGGCACGCGCAGCCGCGCCAGCTGACACGGTAGTGTCACCCGCACAGGCACACAGACACCTCACAGCCACGACTGAATGCAGCACGCAGGGGGGGTCGTGGAAATGCGCACTGCGTCAGAGGAGGGTAGGGGAAGGGAAAGGGGTTGAAGTCGAGCGTGGTTTTGCCTACCTGCTCATGAGGACATTCCTCTCTCTCTCGCACACCCTCTACTGGTTCGCACATACAACAAAACGAAAGGAAGACGGTGTGCACATGAAGCGACTGGCAGGGAAAGGGGAGGACGAAACAGGTGTGATCGAGTGTGCTGCCTGCGCAGTGGTGACGTGCCTCCATCGCGAGAACAGACTCTACGAAAAAGGACAAAAGGAAAGAGCGCGGGCAGTGACCTCTGTGCTTCCCACTCGAGCCTGCATCGCATCCACACAGGCACGTGCACGCACACATGCTCACCGAGAGAGGTGTCCGCGGGGTTAGGGAGGAGACACAAAATGGTGAGATAGGGGGGAGGAGGGGGGCAACGGATGCAAACATAAGCAGGCCTTCCACAACGAAAACGGAAAGAGGGAAAAGCAAAGCGAAGCAGAAAGGGGGTGGCGGAGACGCGGACGTCGGAGGTGCTCGTGTCTGTGCGTCTGTGTGTGTGTGTGATGAAAGAGCGGAAAGAGAGTAAGAGGAGGGGTGGGGGAGGGAGCACTATGCGCTGCCAAGAGAAACGGCAGTGAGCGGGGGCGCCAGCACGAAAAAGTTCCATACGCGAAAGAAAAAAGATGGAGGGAGCTGTACCCTCAACGAGTGGCGTCTTTGTGTGTACATGTGCGCGTCCGTCAACCTCTCCTGCGCGTGCCCTCCCGTGTGCATGTGCGCGGGAAAGAAAAAGGGAGGCAGCAGTGGGAAGCCGATGCATGAAAAGCGAAGGAGGAGAGTGGACGATTTGCCTGCGCGTTCATCAGTGTATATCGAAGCAGTCATCATCGCGGCACACGATTCAATGGGCAAAATATGGGAAGCAGCACGGCCACAAGGCGGGACCGAAAGACCTGCAGACACGCTCGCTTGCCAAGAGCGACAAGAGCGGTAGGCGCCCTCAGCACGCATACGCGCAATAGGCGGAAGCGCACGCCAACTTGCCCACCATCGTGCACGCATCGCTCCATCTTCGCACGGGCGACGGCGTTCGAACGCCAAGGCAGATGCAGAGCCTGGGCTAGCAGAATCAGAGAGTCGTCAGCGTCAGCAGAGGTGCTAAGGGCACACGTTGCTCCTCCACACAGATGGGAGCCGTGCTCAGCGCTGACGCCAGAGTCGCGACTTTCTCCCTTGCGCTGGGGGCACCACAGACGTCGACTGGTGGAAGGATTGGCGTGGGGATGACGAGCGGCCTCGGCTGGAGCCGTTACGCCTCAAATCCTCTGACGTCGGCGACGGCCTTGGCACCCGCCGCTGCGCCAGCGGCCCCGCCTCGCCCGCTTCCGGCAACTGCTCCACGCCAGCGAAGCAGCTGCCAGAGGCGCCAGGCGCGATCGCCGGGTCCTCATCAGTGAACGCGGGCACAAATTTCACGCGCTCACGTTTGTTTTTCTGTTTCCCGTGTTGAGCAATGAGTTCCTGAGCAGAAACGAGGGGCCTCGCGCCACCCGCAGGCCCGGACGAGTGCCCACGGGGCGGCTGCGGCGGTCCCTCGTGAGCGCTGTCACCGCTGTCTGCCACGTCGCTCAAGGAGGATTCCCAGTAGGAGAAATAGTTGAAGGCAGCGAAAGTGCCGCCCTCTTCCTCACACGGCTCCTCCTCGCTGCGTCGGCATTGAGCATGTGGTATCCCCACCACAGCACCCTCACCTATTTCCCTCGCCTCCGCCACAGAGCGTGGCCGCACTAACGAGGACGTCGCCGGTGGTGAGGTTGGAGGCGCTGGTGCGGCAACGACCGCGACAGCAGTGGCGGCGCCAGCTCCACGGGGACTGCGCAGTTCCTCCTTCGCGCTCTTGCCTTGCTGATTCTTTTCATTCACCTCCGCGCTGAGGACAGGAGTGCTGCTGCCGGCCCGCGTAAGGGGGCATTGCAGCGGGGAGGTGAAGCCAGCGCAACATGTCAGCTGCATCCCGGGCGCCCTCACGCAGTCTGGCGGTGACTCCTTCTGCAGGCACGATGCCGCGAAGAGGGACTGATTGATTTGAACCTCCAACGTGCTACTGCTTTCGCTGACAAAGCCCTGACTGTACACAAGCGTGTGCTCTCGCAGTCGGCCTCGCTGCTCCGTAGCCGTGAAGGAGGCGGTGTGGACACTTGACGTGCCGGAGAGCGAGCGCTGCCCCTCGGGCGATGAGGGCTGCGAGGAGTACTGGCACTGGAGGGGGGACGGCGACACCGTTGACACCTCCGGCCACATCTCCGGGGCCACGTCGACCAAAAACGTTGGCTTGGAACGGCGGCCAAAGCCGGCAGAGGTTCCCGGTGGGCTCAGCGAAACCGTTGAGGTGCCAGAGCTGGCGAATGTGGCAAAGGCACGACCATTGCTTGCCATGCGCTGCACCTGATGGCGGTCTAGCGTGGTTTCTCGTGCCACGCCACCTGTCAGGAAGGACGGCGATGCCGACTCCTTCGCGATGCATCGGCGATTCGTAGCAGCACTTGCAGCGGCCGAAACTTCTCGGGACATCGCAGACGGCACAGTTGCCCGCGTCATCCGCGACATCAACGGCGAGGCGTCTCTGCCGGACATTGGACGCGACATGTGGTTGCTGCGGTTAGACCGCCATGGGGCAGGTGACGAGGGCAAGTCACTATGAAGGCCGCTCGGCGAACGTCGACCGCGGGGCATCTCGATGGCATCGGAAGAGGGCATGAAGGACTTCGCATCCAGAGTCGAAGATGAGCGAAATAGCGGGTGTCGCAGCACCGCCAAAAGAGGCATCCGCTGCTGCGGCTCTCGCACCAGCAACTTCGTGCAAAGCTCCACACACTCATGGTACGCCACTTCCGTCATCCCGCCCGGCTGCGGCACCTCCTTCCAAGAGGGAAACGACAGCGTCGAGTGCAGAATGTGATCAAACGTCCCGCTGACCGTTGCCGCAGCAAACGGCAGGCGGCCGAAGACGACTGCGTAGAGCACCACTCCAAACGACCACGCGTCAGAATCGTAGCTGCAGGTGCTGTTCATGATAAGCTCTGGCGCAGCAAAAGCGGGTGTGCCGATGGCTGACCGGTTCTCTTTGAGTCGCCCCTCCACATCGACGCCAACGGCGAGAAACATGGACGAGTCCGGAAGGAAAGACGTCTCTGCCATCATCTGCGATGCATTGGCGTTGTGCAATCCAGGGCTAGAGCCCCAAGGCGAGCGATCTATCATGCTCAACGTCGCCCAGCTGTCGTTGGCGCCGCGAGACGACCTCCAGCGGTTGTGCGGCACCAGGACACTCGCGTTCAGCCCTTCTCCCCCTGCGCAGCCGGAGGACATGCGCGACGCCGGTAGCTGCGGCAGCCTTTTGGGAATGAGCACGCTCTCGCCAAAGTCTGTGAGAAGGATGCTGTCGGCTTCGGTGATCAGAATGTTATCAGGTTTCACGTCGTTGTGCACAATGCGCTGACGGTGTAGATATATAAGGGCCTCTGCGAGCTGGTGCAGCAGACGCACACATCGCGAGAACGGTCGCACGACATCGCAAGGTGCCCAGCCAAGGACGGTGTCGAACCCGTGCATCACGGTGAGCGGGCCGTTTTCAGCGTACGTCATGACAAGATGCACCGAGTCCTCCTCCTCGTCGTCGATCACCTCCTTCAACTGGACCACGTGTGGGTGGTTGCACACACGCCGCATAACACGAATCTCCCGCTCCACCGGCAGCAACTCATTCGAAGGCGCTGACTTGACGGACTTGTTGGCGCTGCCGCCACCGACGCCCTCAGCCACGATCGTCGATCTCCTCATCGTCGAGTGCAGCCTGGAGTCACCAACATGGGTAGGCGAGACGTAGCCGTCGAGGGATTTGCACGAGGCTGTCCGCGGTGGTTGCGTTTTGGCTGTGTTCGGGGCATCGCCGCCACCGCTGCCAGGCGCCATAGCCGACAAGGACGCAGTCACGCTCTCCACAAAAGGGATCGCGGTGTCACTTGGCTGGCTCAAGGTGGCCACCTGGATGAGAGACTCGAGGGCAGCCTCGTTCAGGCTCACGTTCATGCTATCTCGCGGCCCCTCTCGCCGCCGCGCTGGGAGTGCCGAGGTAGTGGTCGCCGAGAAAGGCCGCACAAGAGCGGGAGGGGCGTTCGAGGCGGTGCCGCAAGCTGCATGCGCCGCGGCGCTCTCGATGGGTGCATCCCCTAGTGGAGAGCCGTTCATCTGCAGCGGCTCGCTATCTGACGCGCTCATAGACGCCAGCGGAAAGCGGCGACCGAGACTCTTGCGGCTGTGCCGTGGTACCGTCTTGATGGCGAACTTCTTGCAGGTCTGCCTGTCCACTGCCAGGTACACACGCCCTGTGGCCCCAACGCCGACCAGCCGTGTCACGTAGTAGTTGTTCAGCACCTCGATACACGCCACACTGCTGCTGCAGCTGCTCACACTGGTGCGACGGACCCGCTCGAAGGCGTCCTTTGAACGCGTTGCGGCAGCGGATGTCAACGGCCTCCAGCCAAGAGGAGGCAGCTGCGAATTCCGCGGCAGCGTCATGGACGAAAGCGGCGCGCCTTTGGTCTCGCTCGCACCATCGCGGATCCTCAGCGCGGTGCTGTGTTGGGCACCTGATGCGGACGACGCAGACGTTGTTGTGGAGGAAGAGACGCGGTAGGAATCCTCCGACATCGGCGATGAAGTAGTGACTTCGTCGTAGGGCAGCACCTTCACCATTGAGAAGCGCTTACGCTCAGCAGCAGTCCCCTGCACGTGCATCAGGGCGTACATGTCCCTTAGCACCTCGAAGAGCTCACGGCAGCGTATCAGCAGCCCATCCAGCGCTACGGCGCGGTCGACCTCACTGCTGCCGGAGTAGAGAATTATGTGCCGGGTCTCCTCGAGGTACTGCCGAAAGGCGGCCGTCACGCCTGGAGGCAATTCCGTGTCGGGCGTCTGGTTGCGACAGCGAGGGGTACCGTTCAGCTGCGGTGTCTCGGCAGGCGGTGTTGTCGGCCGGTGCTCTACCTCGTCCTCTGTGCCTTTTCTGTTCCTCTCTGGACTATCTGCATTCGTGCTGGGCCTCCGGGCCTCCTCTGAGACAATGCTCATCGTGCTGGCGTCGCTCGCCTCGCAGGTCACTGAGGCATCACTCGACTTGGCCAAACAGTGCACTGCTTGGCGTAGCTTTTCTGCTTCGGCGGTGGCAGGGCCGGGCGCCACCGCGCTCTGCGGATTTGCTGGCTGCTGCTGCTGCTGCTGCTTCTGCTGCTGCGACGGCGGTGGTGTCAGCAGTGGCTCAGGGGAGTGGCAGCGATAACGGACTGCGTCGCTCTCACCTCCGTGAGATCTTCTCGCGAAAAGCGCGGCGTGACCCTCTGTGGAGAAGCCTGGCAGCCGCATTGCAAAGTCGTGAAAGCCGCTCAGCCTTGCAGCGAGGGCTGCCCGCTCAGCCGGCGCCGCCATGCTCGCTGTTCCAACAGAAAAGGGTAAGGCCGCCGTGGCAGCTGCCTCGTTAGCTGGTGAGCCGGCCGAGGACGACGGCGTTGAAGCCGGAGCACCGCCGTTTTCAAGGGTGCGCCGCTGCCGCGGCCGGTGGCCTGCGTTCGGCGACATACTCCAGGGAGCCGAGGAGGATGTGGAGAGTGCCTCGCGGCGGTTCAAGCCCAGCATGTTGAGCGACGTAGAGGAGGTGGGGCGAGCGGCCTGCCAGGCCAACGGCGAGAGAACGCCGGAGTTTCGGAGCACTGCACCGTTGACCGTCATGATCGAGTTCACATCGGCGCTAGACTGCATGCCGCCGAACCGACTGTACGCGGAGGAGCGCTGCGAATCGCCCATGCTTCGTGGATGGGGGGAGGAGGGAGGAAGAGGGGAGACGCAGTCGGGAGGCCGGCAGGAGGCCGAGCACACGCCCCAAGGCGAAAGGAAAGCAATCGTAACAAAAAAGAAAGGGGGTGGGCGCTGTGTAAGCACGAGACACACTTACGCGAGACGGAGGGGAATTCATGGAGAGATTGGCGTGGGCGTGTGCACCGTGTTCCGTGGTCAAATACGTGAGAGAGGGCGGTGGTCGAAAGGAAGGCCTAAACGGAAGGAGAGATGGAGAGCAAGCCGGATGTTTGAGCTCTGTGGGTATCTGATGATCCGCCTCCCTGCGCGCTCCAGGGTCACGGAAAAGTTGCGGTGGTGTATGGAGGCAGGGAGGAGGGAGGGGGCAGCGAGAGAGATGGAGAAAGAGAGAGCTATACACGCGCGTCACCTTGACGAGTGTCTGCGAACTCGCGGGCGTTGTCGCGTTGATCGGTGATGCACAGCACACCCGCCTCACCTCTCGGCAGAGGAGGCTCGTTACAGCACACACACACACACGCGAAGCCAAAGGAGAAAAGAAATGAATGAGACGTCACGCCCTCTCGGACGTGGTGGCGGTGGTGAGGGGGCGGAATAGAGAGAAAGGATGGAGGAAAAGCTGAGGTGGCGCACTCAAAGAGAGGCGCGGCGACCGCCTCTGCGGTTAGACAGAGGGGAAGGGGGGGGACAGAAAAGGCGGCGGCGTCGATGCGTCGAAGCCGCCGTCCAGCCGCGTCCCTTCTGTTCCGTGTCTCTGCGCTAGCAGAGGCTGTGGTGGCGCAGCGGGCGGTGATGCTGTGCGGGAAGCCTACTCTTTACACGCAGCGGCTGCGCGCAGGCCCAGTTCCGGCTTGGCTCTCTGTCCAATTGGCTGCCGTGCCGCGATCCTGGAAAAGGCTCTCTGGGCCCGCAAAACGTGCACGTCGAGGGACACACGCGCAAGCAATGCTGCCCTCCGCCACTTGCACACAACAGGGCGAAGGGTTAAGTGCCGACCTCAAAAGCTGGGCGGACACGCAAAGAGGTAAAGCGAAAGGAAACAAACGAGGCGAGAGAACAGGGAGAGAGGGGTAAAGCACTCTGAAGCGCTTGAGACCGCCGTCTGCAGGGCAGGGAGGAGAGGGGAATGTCAGCGCGTTGCTGTGCACGGTGGCCCTCACTGCTTGGCGCTGATTTCGCCTAGTCGCATTGCCACGCTGCTCTTCCGAGCGCTTCCACTCTCCACGGCGGCCCGACGAGGGACGGGGGAGGACGGTAAGGCGCATCGGCACATCGTCCACATGGCCCCGTCCTCGACCCCAGGCAATGATGAAGAAGGAGAAAGGCACACTAACGCCTTTCACGAGTGTGCCGCAATTCTGACCGTTTGCCCGGGTGCGTGGTGCAGTTCTCGTTTGGCCACGAGGCACGCGCGCCCGCGTATCTAATCGTCTGTTCGCCTGCGTCTGCTCGCACTCACGCCCGTGTGCGCAGCTCACTAGAGCCGCATACGGGCGTGGCACGGCACTCTACGAGCGGGAAAGAGAGAACAAGCAAGTGAAAGCGTCAGGGCCACCCATTGCGAGAGCGGCAGCTTGGCACCTCTAGAAGGCATGAAACAAAGAAGGCAGAGAAAAAAGGGTCAATCACCCACGGCGGTGCTGCGCATCAAAGCGCCACACACGCCCGTCGCTCGTACATGGACATCCGCTGAGAAGCGCGCGTTACACACCAGACACCCACGACAGGCCCACGCTCAGGGTGCCCTGCGGATGCAGCTTCTCCGTCACCCGAATGGTCTCATGCGGCGATTTGAGAAGCGGGCGCAGCGCCACCTCCACCACGCCCAGGTTGGCCTGCACATTGGTGGCGCGCTCGTCAAAGAGGACGAAGCTGACCACGCCGAACGCCACAAACCGAATGAGCGCAGGATCGACAATGACACGATGATCCACTGGAGTCGCATCGAACACAGGGTCCGTCGTGAAGGCACGGCTAGACGGGTGTACAACAGTGTCCCGCACGCAGTTGAGGGCCCCGAGCGGCGAGCTCGATGTGTAGAAGACGTACGGTTGAGGCGCCGTGCCTGCGCCCGCGGAGCCGGCCAGGCCCTCAGCGCGGAACACTTGAATGCGCAGGTAGCGCACAGTGCGCAGCGCAACCATGGCTGACTTTATCTCCTTCTCCGAGAGAGTGAAGGTGGTCGCCCCGGCACGTGGATCCGAAAGGGGGGCGCCCAGCAGGATGGGCAGCACGAGGCGAGCGCAGCAGTACTCCAAGAGGATGCTCCCCACCTTCTGCCCCTCTCCATCAATGAGAAGCAGCGTATCCTCCACCGGGGCCTCGCGTGCATTGAGCAACGCCGCTCCCGGCAGCTCCGCCATGGCCACCAATCGGCTCGTATCACCGGCAGCGCAGTGCAGCTGAAAGCAGAAGGTCGTCTGCTCGATGGTGGCCAGCGTAACAGCATCCTTTGCGAGGCCTTCATATTGGAAACGCACGTCCACGACTTCGTCGAGCGCGTGCAAGGTCGGCCCCATCATCGCCTCGTAGTCGGCAAGCCCATCCAGTGTGAAGAAGAAGGAGACGGGGGCTTTGAGATTGGCGATGCCCATAGAACGGCACATGGCCGCCTCCTCACTTTGCAGACCCCGAATAGAGAAGGCGATCAGTCCCTCGGCGTCGAGTCCGCTCGCCGTGGCGGCTGCCCGATACGCCTGCAGCTGCTGCTTGGCGAAGATTGTTTGCACATGCGCCACGCGACCGCGAAGGGCAATGCCCTCCTCGAGAAGCACATCTCGCTCCTCGCTCACCTTGCGCAGCATCTCACGAGACTGCTCCACCTGCTCCGCCATCTGCTGGCAGCGCGTCTGGGCGAGTTCCAGATCCATCACGGCGGTGGCCAGAGCCTCGCGCATCTGGCCCTGCTCCCAGTCGCCGTCCCACGTCAGGGCCTCGAATAGATCTAGCGCCTCTCGAGCCTCCTTCGCCGGGGCCGCGCCGCCATCACTGGCAGCGGCACCAGCAGCAGAGACACCCGCATCCCCCTCCCGTGTCGAGAGCCGCGATCCTCTCTTCTTGATGGCCGCCACTGCCAGTGCGCGGTGCACGTCGTCGTCAGTGAGATCGGCACCCGCTGCTGCGACCGCCGCCGCTGTGTGCCCCGCCAGCGCCACCTGCGCCGACATTGCGCTCTTCTCCTTCTCTAGCTTCGCTACCTGGCCGCGATAGAGTTGCAGGTCCTCCTGTGCGCTTTCCATTCGGCGACGCAGATCCGCAAGGTCGTGCTGGCTGTCGAGCAGCTTTCGCTCCACGTCCCGTCGCTCTCGCTCCGCCGTGTCGCGCATCTCCTGCACCTCAGTAAGACGACTCTGCAAGTCAAGACGAACCGCCGCCTCCGTCTCACGCTGGCACGCCTGCAGCGAGCCGACCAGTTTCAGCAGGTCCTGTTCGAGATTCATGCACTCCTCCGACTTGCGCTGCAGCGCCAACTCCACCTCCGTCATCGACCCGCATCGCGATCGAAGCGAAGCTGCTTCGTGCTCCAGCGTGAACAAAGCCCTCTTGGTGTCGGCATGGGCTTTGTGCGCCTCCTTCAGTTCCTCGATGAGCCGGTTGCACTCGCCCTTCAACGTCTCGACCTGTCCTTGGGCGTATTGGAGGTGGCTGTTCAGGAGAGTCACCTCGCTCACCTTGCGGTGCACTTCCCCTTGGAGGGTAACCAGCTCCATTGGGTCTGGACTGCTCGCCGCCACTGAGGTTGTCGCGTGCTTCTCTGCCTCCAGCAGTCGCACCTTCATGCTCAGATCCTGCTTCTCACGCGTGAGAGCATCGATGGAGGTGCGGTACTGTGCTTCCAGCCGCTGCTGCAGCCCCTGCATAGTTTGGCCTGAGTGCGCCTGCAGCTGCTGCTGGGCGAGCAGGGCGGCGTTCAGCTCCTCGCGTACCTGCTGAAGCTGGGAGCGAAGCTGTGCTGCCTCTTGCTTCGAGGCTGCCAAGGCAGCGACGGAGGCGTCAGCTGACTTGGTGCTTATGTTGGTCGAGGCAAGGGGCTTAGTAGCTCGCGCCTGGGCAGCGGCCAGGGCGGTCGCGCGCAGCTCCTGGAGCTCTAGCCGAGCGTGCGCAAGTGCTGCTTTGCAGGCAGCCAACTCAGCCTCGCGCACGCCAGCAGCGCCAGGCGTGGTGGTTGCTAAGCTGGCCGACTTCTTTAGCGGCTTCGCTGTGCCGGAAAGCGCGCAGGAGGACGTGCGCGTTCGCTGATTCGGATTCAACAAAGGCAGCACTCCTTTATAGGATGGGGCCTCGGATGAGCATGAAATGGCTGCCTCCGCCGCTGTGTGGGGTCGCGTGGGTGATGCTGATGCCCATGGCGACGACGAAGAGCCAGAGTGCTCCACTTTGCCGCCTCCACAAACACAGCCACTCTCCTGTGCCCGACGCCAGTCCAGAACAAGGCGGCGAAACTGCGTCTGCAGCTTCTTGAGCTTCTCCTCCAGTTCGATCTTCTGTAGCTTCAGCGCACTGTTCTCGTGCAGCGCGCGATGAAGGCGGTCCTCCAACTCACCCTCAGGCGTCACCGACGTTGTTGTCGGGCGGCGCTGCATGATGCACGATGCGCACGATTCGTGTGCTTTCCCGCCAGCGTGCATCAAGTACACAAAGAGGGTAAGAGGGGAGGGCAAAGGGGAGAGGGGTACTGCCGCAGAGTTGTGTTACCGCGCCTCAAATCTGTTCGCTTGGGTGTATCCTTCCGATCTATTGAACAAGGCTGATGGAGCTTGCGCTTCTATGGCGGCTGTGTATCTTGAACGCTTGAGTATATATATATATGTGTGTGTGCGACTTGGCGAATACGCCCGCAGATCTTGGAGGAGCGCGCCCGTACACAGTGGATTGGCAACACTGCCTATCGCGCACCTGTATTGTAAGCGACAGAAATAAAAAAAGCGGGCGAACGAAGGCTGCGCTACCGCACCGTGTTCGACCGACACAGGGAAAAGGCACGCACGCACGCACGCAGACTAAGAATTACGCTCACGGGTGACGCAGAACTTCGATAAGCGGCGTCAGTTCAAGAAGGCGAACAAGACAAAGAAGAAAGAGGCGACTCAGCGCTCCGTCGCCACGCCGCAAGTGTACCGCGCCCCGACAATAATGCAGCACCAGCGAGGCTCTGTGCCATGTAAGAGCGTTGCGCAGAGCGCAGCACAGAAGCGGATCGAGTTGTCGATTGAAGAACAAAGGCAAAGCAGAAGCGAACAGACAAAGCTTGGGAAGTGAAGAGAGCGGTGAAGAGCACAAGTGCGCGTGGAGAGGCTCCGAGCCACCACCGTTATGCCCCCAATCGGAAGCAACGGCGTCTTGCGCTTAGCATAGTCATTTTCTGCCGCTCGGCAGGGCCGGCTGAGCGCCGCTCCGTCGCCACGGCCTGTCGCAGGCCCCGGCGCCCCGTGCGAGGCAGCCTCGTAAGGCACGCGTTCCAGCGAGGCGCCAGCCCCGTCAGCTGAGCAGGGCCCCTGCCTCAAGCCCCGCCCACCCTCCGATGCGCACGTCGCCTCACAGCGGCTCTCGCCATGCCGGGCACCACGCGGCGCGCACCCACCCCGCGGGCGGCGCGTCAGGCTCCCCACACCAGCGGACACCGAGGGGCGGGTAGCATACGCTCATGCTGAAACTTAGCCTGCCATGCGAGTCGTGCGGCCGTCTTCACTCTTGCAGATCGCCACGGCGCAGCGCCACCCACAGCCCTACCGCGGGCATCAGTAGAGCTGCGCTTAGCCACCCTCCGCATGTCGCCGGCGCCGGACGCGGCATCGCCACTGGGCGGCGGCTCGGCACGCGGCCACAGTGGAGAGGAGAGGGCTGCCTGGCCTCCGCCTCCTCCTCCGAGAGAGAGGGGGGACAGCGCGCGGGGCACGGGACTCCCTCTTCCCTCCGAGGCCACAGGCGCTGCGGTGTGCACCCTTCCACTCTCCCGTCACCCCGTCGTCCGGAGAAATCGACTGGGTTGAAAAGAAGAGGAGAAACCGCCCCCCATCGCGGCCACGTGGTGCCCCTGCAAACGCAGTAGTCCGATTGCTGGCCGCCGGTGGCGCCGTTCGGGCATTAGAAGGCGCAGGCCTCGTCCCGCTGGCTCTCCTCTCCTCTGCTAGGCCTTTAGGAGGAGTCGCGCTGTGTCGGAGGGTTCGATCTCTTTGTCGTCGGCGAAAGGGATGGGAACTGCCGCGGTCGAAGCGGAAGAGCAGATCGCAAAAGAGACGAAGAGTCACTGCAGTCCTCACAACACCTCTCAGTCGCACGCGCTGCCTCACAACGGCGATGGCCGGCGCTCGCCCTCCTATGCGCATCGCGAAACGCGCTCTGCCACACCCTCAGAAGCGCGGGCGGTTGTGCACGACCACCTTCTCTGCCCACGATGCGTCTTGTAAGCGATTCTGCTGCCGCTCATGTCGCACCTCCGCCATCTCCTTCGCCACCATTTCACGATAGCGCCTCTCCTCTTCACGAATGAGGGCGGCGTTCGCACGCTCCTCCTTGGTGCCATGCAACCGCCCGCTGCCGTCCTCCATCTGTGCGTACTGCACGGATATGACGCGATCGCGGAATACCTTCTGGTCCATGTCACGAATCACGCGGTCACTCGCCTCAAACGTCTTGTACGACAGCACGACGATGCCACGAAAGTTGCCGAGGGAGTCACGCAGCATGCGAGGTGGAGCCGCAAATGGGCCAAAGCTCTCGAAAAAGCGGGTAATGTCGAACTCTGTGACGCGGTAGTCAACGTTGCGCACCAGCACCTTTGCTCCCACCTCGTGCAACCCTACGACCGCAGCCCCGCTCTTCTGTGTGCCCGCTGCACCACCGTGCGCCAGCTCAGTGCTGGCGTGCGAAACGCGGAGCTCTTTATTGAAGAGCTTTATGCGCGCTCGGTAAAGAGCCTCGAAGCAGTACTTGGCGTCTTCAGCGTTCTCGAAGTCGACATAACAGCGCGAGGCACGCTGCGGCATGCCGTTTATGTTCACCTCTGTTGGCCAGCTAATGTTCTGAATGCGGCCGAACTGTAAGCACAGCTCGTACATTATGCCTTCATCGCAATGCTCGTCCAGATTGTTGAAGCTTACGCGCCGCAGATCCTCGCGTTTATACGTGGCCATTCCGAAAGAAAAAAGAAACAGAGGGGAGGAGTTGTAGGGAGCTGTGTCGGAGAGAGTGCCGGGGGCCGTATGCCTTTTTTGTGTGTTTGGGTCTCCTTTGGCACCTGTTTGCACGTTCACGTCGCTATGGACCGCAATGCGCCCTGATTCCTTCGCGGGGTGAGAAAGGGGAGAGAGGGGTGAAGGGTGCGATGCGGCATTATTGGCCGCGGAGATGATGCCAGAAGCAGTTGGTTAGAGGGTGAAGGAGTGGGAGAGAGGCACACGTCAGCGACACGACAGTGAGGAGGAGAAGAGCGTGGCAGCTCCACAGGCATACGTGCACTCCTGCATGCAGTGTCTGCAGCCGCCCTCGTCGCGTAACCAAAACGCGCACGCGAAGCGTCGAAGCGCAGAGGCGCTCCACTGGGGGTTACCCGGCAGTCACACTATACCACCTGCCGTATAAGGGGGTCGGTCCTGCGCGCGGGTGTGTGTATGTGCATCATGCCGTCTTCGCTGCTTTGTTCACGCGCACTGGCCACGCAGCCATGGCAGCGTTGGGGAGCGAGCGAGCACACCTCACAAGAGCACCAAATCGCTGATCTGCTGCTGTCTTTTCTTACGTCAAAGGTATTGCTCAGCACCGGCGCTGAGCGTTGTAAGGGGAAGTGTCATCACCGCGGAGGCGGGCACGACGTCCTCCCCCTCCGCGTCCCTCTTCGGGGCACCGACCCACACACATACAGAGAGAGAGAGATACCAACACATACACGTTAGGAAGATGTATCGCTCCTCAACGTCGCCGGCATACGCGTGCGCACACGCACACACACGCGTGCCCGAGATTTCACACTGCGCGAACGCATGGGTGCGCCACACATGAGGAAGCCGCAGAAGGGTGAGCTTGGCAGCGCTTAATAGGACATCAGGCCGAGTATGTCGTCTATCTCCGCATCCTCAAAGCGGAACAGCGAGGGGATCAGCTCCACCGCCTCTCTCGCCGTCGTCGGTCGCAGCGTCGTGAGCGCAATAATCTCGAAGGGCTTCATGCGCTCTGTGCGAGACCCGGCTACCGAGGCAGCAGCGGGCCGTGCAGCGCCCTCCATGGGCAGCACCGCGTAGCCATTCTCATCAATCTGGAGCCCAGTCAAATGAGTGTTCGCAAAACTGCCGCCATCGGCGCGCAGCCGCAGCCGCTTCGAGTGCAAACTGTTCACCAAGCTCTCCGGCGCGCAGTCCTCTTGCAGGATATCGACCGCCTCACAGCAGGACTGGATTAGCACGCCTTTGGCCTTGTCCGTCTCCTCAGCGCCGATGCGCTTCTCGTGTAGAATACGCGCTACAATGGGAAGGGACAGCGGCTCCGCGTTGCTGAAGATGGGGCCAAGGTTGCCTTCGACATAGCTCTCCTCCATCTGTGTGCGCGCGTACGTGTCAGTTGAGGAAGGAGAAGGGGGAGGGGTATCGTCTCCCTTGCTGCGGTGCTGGAGGTGCTCGCGTGATCTCGCTTTATGTGCGCAGCTTTCTCACCGCAGGAGGTATTCAAACGCACATCTCAAAGGACGAGTGAGGGGCGATGCGATAGAGAGGTCAGCGCGGGAGAAAGAGTGGCGTACGAGGAGGTGAAGAAAAGAGCAGCCACCGGCGTGGGCGACCCACGACCACTCAACCGAAGCAGAGGTGAGGGAGCATGGAGCGGCGGAATCCAGAAACAAAGGTGGGCACCAAGTCAGCTGGCGCCCGAGAGAGGGATGAAGGATCGTGCCACGCACTCTCTTTTCCCCCTCCCTCGCGCGCGAAGTCTTCCACACGGACGCTGGCAATGCTGCGAGTAGGCGTTCTGGGGAGCATTTGCCCCTCGTCCACCGATTCGCCTCTGTTTCTCTGCTTGTTGGCTGGCGGTGGGGCGGAGTTCTCTCTATGCCGCCGAGAAGTGCCCTCCAGCTCGTAAGCACGCAAGGAAAGAAAAAGGGAGCGCAACGAACAGCAGCAGAGCGGTGCGAGGGCAGAACAGCAAACGTGGACGCGGCAGGCTCTAATTCCGGTCTACTCCTCCCCCAACGGCACCCCCGCCTCTCTCTTTTCGCCTCTTTTCTTGTGTGATGGCACGCGTCACGACTTCAGGAGTAGCGCGGGCGCATAGGGTGGGGAGAGGGCAAATGGATGCGCGTGCCGACCACCATCAGGCCTGTGAGCGACTCGACAGCGGATGCGCCGCCGCTGCGTGGAAGGGAGGAAGGAGGGCGCAAAGGGCGGGCACCAGAGAGCACCACAGGCGATCCGACCGCCGGGTGCTGTGGACAAGCGCGATGAGGGCGCGGCGGCCCCGAATCAGCAACTCCGTTCAGGGGCTCGAGCTCGAACAGCGGGGGTGTACAGAGCGGCGGTCGCGTCGCCACTTCCTGTGCGAGCAGAGGCCCTCGTCCCTGTGTCAAAGAGACACGAGCAGCGTTGACTCCCTGTCTTGCCTGGCATGGCCCCGCCAGATGCGCTCGAGCAGGCGACCTTTCGGGCCAAGCACGATGGCCTCGGGCGGCCCCGACGCCGCTCCCAGCTGCGAGCAACTGAGGCAGCTGCAGGGAGTGGCGTCGTTGATGCGGGGGTATGGGTGAAGACAGTACCTCACCACGCGTTACGCTGACTCGTTCGTAAAGCCCAGCCACGAAGCGCTTTGCAAACCCAGACACAGGTCGTGGCACCGGCGGGGTGGCACACGCCGGACGCGTCGCGCCATCACCTGCGAGCAGTCGAGCAGTTGCGCTGTTGCGCGCGGCGAGCGCCTCGCTGACGGGGCGTGGCATTTGGCCAGCATAGGAAGGGCGGTGTGGCGCATAGTGCGGCAGTAGGGGCGCGGCAGCCTCCGACTCGGCGCGTCCGCCTTCGCTTTCAGCAGGCACCTCGTGGGCCGCCTGTGAAGCAGATGACTCTCGAGTGAGGGAAGCAGGAGAAGGTGGCACCGTGGCAAGCTCTCGATCGCCTTTTGGGTGCCATTCACCGTTCTGGGGCAGCAGCTCGGTCTTTGTGATGAGCGAAGGGGGCGTATTGGCGCAGATCGCATTACCCTTATCGTCCGTTGCATCCCTGTCAGTGACCGCGACTGCAACGCCGGTGGTAGCAGCTCCAGAGACCAGGCATACCGCAACGACGGAAGACGACGGTCGGGACACTAACGCCGTATCAGCGTGGAAGAAGGTCATGGCCCCCTTCCAGGCGCCGGCATCTGGCAAGATCGGTACCGGGATGCTCAACGCGGGAGAAGGAGCTGGGTGCGGCAGTGCGGATAACGGCGCGGCGGTAGTGGTATCGCTCCGGCTCTCCTGCGTAGCAGTGACACCTGAGGGTGCTAAACGGTCATGCCTCTGTGCTGGCCTGCTTACGTCTTCCACAAAACTGAAGGCAGGGTGAGCGGATGCCGATAAACGAGACGCTGCAGTGCTCTGGATCAAGTTTCCATCAGCCTCCCAGCTAGCACCTTCTTCGAGCGTCTCCCCGAGCAGCAATCCATGCAGCCGCTGAAGCACCGTGCATTGCGCCTTTTCTTCTGGGCTGGCGCAGTGGTTTAGCATGAAACTAAGCATCGTGTGGTCGTCGGGGGGTGTCGGCACAGACCGTGTAGCAGGCTTCGACGCTTGCCATGCAACGCGGGTAACTTCGACGGGCGCGGTGGCCGTAGCAGCCAGAGGTGGAGGAGGGAGTGACTGCGTAGGCGGCGGGGTTCGCACTGTTGCGGAGCCGCCATCAGCCCCTTCCTCCTCCGCGCGAATGAGTTCATTTAGTCGCACCAGCTGTGGGAGGTCCGATGCATCGGCGCCACACTCATCGATGAGAAGCGACAGCATCTCTTGTGGCGCTACGGCTTCCTCTCGGTTTGCGCGTGTGTGTCTGTGAGAGTAGTGATGGGCCGGTGTATTGTGTGCGCAGGAAACGGATGTCGTGTAGGCTCTCGCTGCCGTGCGCTCACTCCACAAGCCAGCGAATAGTCCCAGCCGGTGCGGCGAGCTGTCGCGAAGGGGGGAGGAAGCAGTGAAGGTGACGAAGGACACTGTGTACCTGAATAAAAAAGGGCCGGCAGGAGCATAAACACCGTGCATGAGCTCAGCGGTGTGTTCGCACACACACACACACACGCACACGCATACCCAGGCGGGCCTGTCTCCGCAACCCTGAGTTGCGACACGAGCGATCGCCCTTATAGAACGTCACCGCGTACGCGTGCCGTATGCCCCCACGCGTACGTGAGCGAGCGCATATGTTTGGCACCCTCCCTCCGTGCCCCTCGCGGTCGCCCGAGATGAAGATGGGCAAAAGAGCGCCCAGCCCCTGGGTGACCTTAAAGCGCGGAGAAACAAACGGAAAAGGTGTGAGAAAGTGCCGAGTCGCTGTGGCGGGGCGGGGCAGAGGTGACGCGTCGTCGCGGCCGACTTGGCAAGCACCACACCTCGGTGTATCACGCCAGCTGTACGGCTTATCATTAGCATCCTCGGCCCCAGCTAAAGGCAGAGATAGATATCAGCGATGCACAATGCAAACACGCACAGAATACGCACACACCCAGTCAAAAAAAAAATGCGGGCCGCACCCCATACACTCGCCACCACCATCACCGCCACGGCAGAACCTTCAGCCTGAGGAACGCGGCCTCGTCGACGGTCCGCAGCATAGCGACTGTTAACATCAGCAACAACGCAGGTAATGCGCCACGAACACAGACAGGGGCAAAGGTGCACGAACGTACACCACAATGGTCTGCGCTTCGGCGTGTATGGGCCTTCAGGTTTGTTTCCCTTCTCATCTCTTCGTGCGACGAGCCCTTCTTCGCTATATGGCCCCCGTACGAGCACCAGAGAGGGGCAGCACGGGCACGTCACAGCCTTCCCTGCCTGCGCTTCTCGCCTCCTCCATAAGCAGATCGACAAGGGTGGGCTGTGCTATCATCGCGGCAATACCGCTCGGCTCCGTTGGCGTCGGTGCGGTCGAGAACGCGCAAGGGTTGGGAGACCCAGCAAGACCAACCATCTCCAACTGTCTCAGATACGGCGCGGCCTCCTGGCGCCGATGCATAGCGATTGCGTTGGCTGCAGCCGCACGTTCGGCGAGTGAGTAGTAGAGGTCCGCTGCGCTACCGTCCTGCCACAGGGGCTCGCCTAGTAGGCTCTGGCCAGCCGCATCTACAAAGTCCTCCATCGACGTTGCCTGAGGTTGCCGCCATGAGTAGTGTTGATCTGTGAATGCCGCCTTCTCCTCCGCTTCCGCGCTCTCGGCCACCTCTCTGAGCCACTGACGGCAGGGTTTCACGCAGAAGCCCCCTGCTTCAGTTGCATCAGCCTGCTCACCGGCGTCACCCACAGAGCTCACCGCTTCTTTGCTTGCCAAAGTGGCGGTGAGCGATGCCAAGATGGAGCGCAGCCCATCTGCCGACACCACCGCTGTCGATGGTGCTGAAACGTTCGAGGACGGCGCCGCCTCTGTCGCGCCGGTCGCATCTGCGCACTCCAGACTTACAGCACCGGTGGTGACGGCAGGAAGCTGCGCGGATGCCGCTAGCGGCCCACTCGCGCCATCCTCCACACGCTGACCCGACGCCGGGGCGGTGTAGAACGACGTTGCAACTTTAGGTGGCCAGGAAGCGTTGGGGGCACCGTCACCGCCCCGCCCGCCGGCCTCGCGACCCACCGCACCGCTACTGTAGGGGTGGCCTCCGCCAGAATCAGCGCTGAGGCCGGCCGGCTTGCCCGGTGTTCCCGGGGAGCCGCTCCCTTCGGAGTTCACGCCGAAAAAGGGAATGACGTGGGCGAAGGTGCACGCGGCGTGGTTGTGGCAGTTACCCTGACGCCAGTTCAGGCACAACTTAATCGATGTGTCCAGCTTCCCCTCACGCCGAAGCGCGAAGGCGGCCTCGCTTCCCTGCGTGGGGCTGAGATCATCTTCGGTCACCTGGAGGATGTTGCTTCCCGCTATCTGCACCGCGATGTGGTCTCTGATGCTGGTCTGCTGCAGCAGACTCTTCGTCACATCCACAGCCTTTGAGCGGGGCTTATTTCGGCCCATTGTGTTCTCTCTCCCCCTCGCCGAGTGTGTACTCCCTTGGCTCGAGGCTACCCAATCAAGGCGTACGGGGAAGGGGAACGGGTTGTGTGCTCGTGCACCGGTGCGTATGCTTCTATTTCGCCTCACTCCTCCAGCCCGCACTGTCGAGGCTTGTGTGGGTTAAGGGCGGGGGGGGCACCACGACCCACTCACGTTCGACTTGCTGAGCGCCTCTACTACGATCACCCGTATTTGTATGGGCACGCTGATGTTCTGTCGCGCACTTGATACGGCGTCAAGTACCATCGCGCAGGCGGTGTCCGACTCGCAGCACAGGGTGCGCACGGCCGTGTGGGAGAGGGGTAGAAGGAAAGGACAGGGCGACGGCGTGACCGTGCAGCGGTGCCAATATGCAGGCGAGCGCACACGCCCACGTTGCACGCAAGTCACAAAAGATCGAAGAACGGAATATAAAGACAGCGTAAGGAAACGTACGCATGAGGCATAAAGAGGGGTGTGTCTGTCTGTCGGTGTCTGTGTGTGCACGCCATGGAAGCACTCGCGAGTGTCGCCATGCGTGTACACGAGCAGTTTGGTTGTGGTGCCGAGAGGCTTTGCAGCTACGAGACAAGAGACACCAGCATGCACGGTGAAAGGGGGAAAAAACCGCTGAGGTCGCAGAGAGGCAAGCGGCAGCCACTTCTCCACCACGTTACACCCAGTGCCCGCGCCACTCACTCCCTGCACCCCTTCCCTTTAATTAGCATGCGCCACTTTCAACTAGCAGCACTGCTGCCCAGCGACGGAGAGGCGCGCGAAAGAGGCTCGCATGACGCCCCTCTCTCAGCGGCCGTCATCTCTTCCCTCGCGCTTCTCGTTTGAGGGTGGAAGCGTTGCGTATAAGCAGCCGCGCGTCATTCCGGGTTCACCCACTGCGCCCCTCCCCTACACACAGGTCGCAGCACATGAGGCGCAGCATACACAGGAAGAAAGATAGCGAGAGAACCGCAGACGTCACGTGACCGTGCGCCCTTCTCCTCCCTCTCTCCCTTATCTGGCTGCGCCCCCCGTGCGCGTCCCTTTCCGTCTCATCGCCTTGCGAGTGCGGCACGTCAAGACTGCACTACCTGCCCACCATCACCACAAGAGCTGGCATGCACGCAGTGAAGCACGGAGGGATCGTGGCGCCCCTCGCCCCCCTCCTAAACCGCACTACCCCCACCATACAGGTAAGCACAGGGCCCCCCCTCTCCATCGGTCCCCGTCCCTTCAGCCGGCCCACTCGGGCTCACAGATGCAGACATACGCGCGCAGCGGCAACCTACTTGCTCCCGTTCCCTGTGAGGGAGCCCTCGTTACGGTGTGTTCGCGACACCTCGACGCGGTGGCGCAGACGGCGACCACGACGGAGGGATTTACGAACAAGCGCCGCGTCCTTCTCCATCACCTCCTTTCGATTTGTGTACTCCACCTCCAAATGCGCACGAATACCAATCTTCGACACATCCGGGTGATTGATTCCGTAGAGCTGATCGTACCGCGTCTCCGGCACCTCGTTCATCCACGTATTGCTGCGCTCGTGGATGCTCTTCGTTTCATCGTAGTAAATGTCACCAGCTCGCACGTCATCCATGCGCTCACGCTCCGTCGTCACTGACAGCATCGGCTCCAGCGCGTTGCGCTCCCAAGGGTGGCGCTCTGTGAAGAAGGCAGGCAGCTCCACCATGGCGGCGCTGGCCATGGTGCTGTCCGGCTGCGACGGGTCGCGAATAGGCGGCAGCATCTTGGTCGTGTTCTTCATCAGGTGCAAGTCGTACATCCACCCGTGGCGACGGCGAAACTCAATGAAGTCAAACTGCTTCACCGCTCGGCCCCACTCGTAGAAGCGGTTACGGTAGATGGAAAACTTACGCAAGGCATCCTCCAACTCATCACGCAGCGGGCCGGAGAGATGCGTACGCGGGATGCCGAGCTCGTCCATCTGTGTCAGCACAATCGGCACCTTCTTCTTCTCCACCACATGAACGTTGCCGAACCGCTGCAAGCCTTCGGAGGTAGGGGTGTAGGAATGGTCCACCACGCTGCGAAGGTACAGCTCCGCGGTCATCGGGTTCGCGCGCGGCCAGCGGCGGTCGACCAGCTCCTGCCACAGCCCATCACAGCGGTCGAAAAGCTTCGCCTCGCGGTTGCCGAGCAGCAGTGCGTTGTAGCCGTGAATGGTGATGTGCTCTGCATGGCGGTGGCGCACAAAGCGAAAGACGTCTTCAGCCTCTGCAGTGTTGCCTGTGAGCGCCAAGGCCAAGACGACGTAGTCGTAGGTGGACACCGTCGGACTAACCCCACGAGCGCCCATGCGATCGTACAAGGCGCCCGGAATCGCCTTCACATGCGCGTATCCACACGTCATGAGGGTGCGCATGAGCGCGTTCGTGAGCTGAGATGCGGCAGGGGTCGACTCGGGTCGAAGGCTACCACACGCACGCCCCAGGGCAGAGATGGCCATGTCGTGCCACCGGTACGCCTCAGCCGCGCGCTCCGCGCCTGCATTGTCGCCGAGCAGCTTAAAAGTCAAGGCAGGGTCGCAGGCCGCCTCGCTGTGTAGGATGCAGGTACCGAGATCACTGGCTCGCAGGGAGATAATCAGGTTCACGTAGTCCATGGCCCGAAGCTCTTGGTTGCGATGCATCGCATCCACTAACGCGGCTGCTTCGTTGTGCATGCCGCAGCTCGCCAGCTGACTGGCTAGCGTCAGACGCTCCGGTAACGAGGCAAGCGGCTGCTGTTGATATTTTGCGTACCGTTGGCGAAGAGAGGCGGCATGCTGATTGTACTGGCGCAGGTACATCTCTCGCTCGCGCTTGCGCTGCAACAGCACCACGTGCTGTTGGCGCTTCGTGATGCCACTGAAGTAGTAGACGCCCTCCCATTGATTTTGCGGCTTGCGCTGCGGAAGGTTCGTGCGGATGTGGTAGTATGAGGGGACCGTCGTCCGCGCAACGTTTTGGCTGAGCTGCATCTGGCCTGAGCGCAGAGCGCGCCTAAAAAGGGGGGTGGCAGCGTCTCCGGCCTCTCTACGCCCGGTGTAACAATAAAATTAAAGGAGAGGCAAGGTGCCCCGCTGCCTCCTCCACGCTCCTCGAGATGGCGAAAACAGGGCGCGGGGCTGTCAGGCCCGAAAATAAGAGGTGACGGCGGCTTCCGGGTGAGCTGGAGCACACACCTTATGTACGAATGCGTTAGCAAATCTCGTGACGCACCGCGGTGGGAAGAGAAAGGGGAGAGGCACCGACGTGCTCTACAAGGGAGACAGGGAGGATGTGAGGTGTTGGCGGCCGTCAAACGATGCGCGTGTCAAAGATGACACACATGGCAGATGCGGAGGTCGAGCCAGAAAAACATGAGCAAGAGAGCGGCGCATTTAGAGAAATTGTCCAAGATCAACGGAGGGCCACCCAGTGAGACTGTGTGACACGTCGTCCAGACACCGGCACGATGTGCCACATGTGACGTTCACACATAAACACACCCCTTCGTGGGGCGGAGGCGAAGGAGCTCAGAGCGATTAAAATTTGGCAGCGCACCCACGAACGTCAAGAGGAAAACGCCGCACGTTGCATCATCAGCCCCGTCTCCCCGACGGTGTATTTACACGCGCCACAGCACACTCATCTCCTAAGTCCCTTTCCCTGGCTGCAAGCGCTTTGGCAAGGCTACTTGCGTCAAGTCATCCCTTTCCTCACGAGCAGATCCGCAAGCAGGCGCCGAGAACAAAAGCTCGCCCACTTGCTCCGAGACTGCGGACAAATCCTGGCCGTTTAGGGCAAACTATCCTGCCGTTGAAGGCTACGCACCTGCCACACTCTTCGCCTGCCTCCCTATCTCTCCTTCGCATGCTTACCGCGTGATGGGCGCAAGGGATCTCGTTGGACTGCACGTTGTAATCCGCGCGGGCCACCTTCGGCGTCCTCCTCGAAGGCGACGTGGTCGTGTCTGTCGTATTGACAAAAGGGGGTGGACCAGATGAATGCCAGCTATTCTCAGAGAGGAAGCTCGACAGCCTCCAGTCGGGGCCCTCGCGGACCGCTTGCCCAGTCTGTGCGCCAAGCTTTGCACGGAGTCACCTAAAGCCGTGGCACTCCAGCATGTGGTATGTAGCCTCTCCGAACTGAAATCGGGAGGACTCCATGGTGCAAGTCGAGGAGCTCTTGCATCGATCACCTATGCCCCGTCGCCTCATCACTTCGCTTTGGGCTGATTGGACGGCCTTCGAGATGCTCTCTTCCGCCACTGGGAGACCCTCTGTGTTCTTCTTTTGTACTTGGCGCCGCGCTGTCACATTCCGCCCCGGTCTGTGTGCTGGGCTCCGCCCCACCCCACCATGCCGCGCAATGTGCTGGAGCTGTGTGTGGGCTGCTGCTGCGGCTGGCGCGGCCCTCCGTCAGGGGTGCCCGCGGGTGCGCTATGACTGCTATGGCTGTCCTCGCAGTCCGGCTCCGCCCCTGCGTGCGCATGGAAATCTTTTCCATGCTCTTCTCGAGCTGGTCTACCTGCTGCTTAGAGGGGAATACGCCTGCTGCGCCCCCCTGCTGCCCGTCTGCCCCGCAAACGAGTGCAAGCTAACTCCCACACAGGATCAGCGTGTTCCTGCTTCCGAAACGCCTCCCCGCGTGGCGTCCAGAAGCTATTCCTCTCGGTCGGTCGCGCCACCGGCTATGTGCGGCGTGGCCTCCCCGAAAAGCCAGGGCAATGAGCTCGTTCAGTGCGCTTGTGGGCAACATCGAGCAGTCCATGCGCATGGCGCTTGTGCCGCACATTTCAGCGTCCTCGAGATATCGGTGCTTGGCCAATGTGCAGTTGCGGTGGGCGGGCGAGGCCGGATGCCGGAGTACCCCTCCCCCCTCTCGTCCCTCTGTCACGGCGGTAAATGCGGACGCAGACTTGTGGACGCTATCCGTAAAGAAACGGCGCAGGCCACCGCCATCGTTGCGACTGGTGGTATGGGGGCGGGCGTGGGGTTTGGCGCGGGCCGCGACGTCGCGCCGAAGCCTCTCTTTTGCCCTGTCCTTTTTTTTCGGCTCGGCAAAGGAGTGACGCCCTCGCCCATTTCCGCCTGTCGTGCCATGTCGCTGCAAAAGGTGGTAGGGAGGAGGGGAGGAATAGATGCTGCTGCGTGGCTCGCGCCGAACAGAGTCGCGGATGAGGTCGCCGCCTTCGATGATTGCAGCTGATCTCGCCGTAGCCACCGCCGATGGATTTCTCTGCGTCGGTCAGCCCCGAGTGTGCCACCATCACCACCACCTCTCCCCCAATCTCGTGGAGCGTTCTCACATCGATGCCACCCCTCTCGTTGAGCGGCTCTGAGGCTTGGATGTGCCTCACGACAGGTTCCTCCACGCCGACGTCGCCGCGTCTCGGCACGGCCTACACGCCGGTGGGAAGGGGGGTTGGACTACAACGCATTGCCCATGCCATTCTAGCGTCCACCCTCTCCTCCTTTGCTTGCCGTGGGCGATAGTGTGCTCTTCGGAGGGACTAAAGGCCCTTCCACCTCTCAGCTGCGCGTTGACGGTCGGCACACCAAAGGTTAAACATTCAAAAGAGAGCGGTGGGGGTGAGTGACGATGATGGGGCGCTGCTCCGCCGCATGCGTACTTGGATTCCTTGTTGGGGCGCACGCATTCGTGCCTCACCTTCGGCCGGCAGCACTACCCGCCCTCTACCCTGTAAGCGCGGCCATCCCAACACCGCCCTTTGCCCAATACTCGCTTGGATTTCGTTGAAGAGCTTCGCGGCACGCCATTACGCGGCGCTGTTGTGGTTCACGAGCTTCGGCACCTTCGCACAGATGCGCACGCATACACACATGTGCGCACACATCGAACTCGGCGCTTTGCAGTGAGAGCATGCGGACGAGGAGGAGAGCAGGAGCTGGTCAAGAATCCGAGGGATTCGGGGGCTCCACACGCAAGCCGGCGCCAAGTGGGTAGTGAATCTGGAGGCGCTCTTTGGTCTCCAAGACGCGCCTCTTCTGGTTCACCTTTTTGATGATGGGCCGAAAGCTAATAAAGGCCTCGTAGCCGCCATTCTCGACGTAGCGGCTCATGGCAACATCGATGGTCATGAGCTTGCCGGCACACCAGATGCCCACTCTCCCGTTCTTCATGGATGTGTGACCCACCACCATCAAATTGATGTCTATCTGCTCCTTTGCCTTGAGCGCCGCTATGCCAGCCGAGATGGGGCTGCAGTCGCCGTGCATGGCCGCCTCTACGACGCTATGGTCCCACAGCGGACTCTCTTTGTCGTGAAAGGGGTGCTTCGTCAGGTTCGCCGACGTGGCTCCCTCGTACCACACCGCGTTGAGCTGGTTGATACCGCGGCGGGCATACTCGGCGGTCAGCCCGCCATGCACAAACACAATATCCGAGACGATCACCACTGCTAAGTTCTCCTCGGCTATCATGCGTCCGTAGCGCCCGCCAGGACCGTAGAGGTAGCGGAAGCCGACGGGACCCGCCGACAGGTCCAGCAGACGCGGATGTATGTGGTTCGATGCCCCCGAAAGGGTGAGCAGCTCGTGATTTCCACTGAGTGTGATGAGGCGACCACCGGAGGCAATGGCCTCCGGCTTGAGCTCCGAAAGCAGTTGCAGCATCTGCGGTGCGTCCGGGCCGTGGCCTACGACGTTGCCCAGCTGCACAACGACATCGGTGCACCCCTTCCGCCAGGTGTCCATTTCCTCTTCCAGCACGTTCGCAGCGCGCAGGATATTGCGCAGGCGGTCCATGTCCCCGTTCAGGTCTCCGATAGCGATGATGCGTTGGTGCGGCGCGTGCATGATGCCGCGGCCAGCTGGGGTGGTACGCTTGCCTGGAACGCTCTGCTTGGGGAGTGTGCGGTGCTTACTCTGCTGGAACCCGACTGTCGGCGTGTAAAGGCCCAGCGGTATATTGGCGATGGCAAAGGTGCCCGCCATAACGAGGGCGAAAACAGTCCAAAAAAACAGCCCCGACTCGACACCCCTGCGCGAGTAGGCGCGCGCCATGAACAGCTCGACTTTTCGCTGGGGCGGCATCCTCACGACGCGAGAGACGCTCCCGGGACGAGAGGCAATAGAGGCGAAAGAAATCAAAAAAAGGGGGAGGAAGAGTAGCGTTACGAAAGGGAAGAGGGAGCGGAAGACAAGCGCCGCCCTCGTACGAACACTATGCGCTGTGAGATGAGGAGAATGGCAGTGCGATGGCTTACGAAAGGCATGTGGTCATGTGCACCTATGCGCGATGCATGGGATGGGCGGTGCACGTACGACTGAGGTCACAGTGACCGTGTGGGTATGGATGAGGTGGCAGTGTCAACGGTTAGTTCTGTCGGTTGCTCATCCGAGCAGAAGGGGTGGGTGAGGGTTGGTAAAGAGACGGAGAGGGGCGGGATTAGGAGAGGCAAATGTGCACAGACACGTTGAAAGAGTGATGAGCTCATTCAGCCTCTACGTCGAGCGAGGTGAGGCAACGCGCACACGCGCCGGCCTCGAACACCCCCTTCCCTGCATCCTGTACTACCCCCCTTCTCCTCCGTGGCACAGACTCGCACGCGAGAAAGGATGAGGCAGCGCGCTCCAAGAGGCGTTCCGATAGCGCCCGAGAGGTAACTAGCCGCAAGCCCCTACTTTACAGGTTGTGTTCTTCCCGACACGCTTGAGGGCTCACGCACTACGAGCGAAGACGAGGCAGCGGCGAATGAAAGCAGCAGCAGATTTACCCTCCTTACCACTCGACCTCCGGATGCGCACACACACGCACCTACGCATATACGCCCCCCCTTCCACCACCACTGGAGAGGTGCAGGACAGCGCGCCCAGGCGGTCACCGCAGTAGTAAGGTTATCAAAGGCAGAGCGATGACCTGCGCAAGTGAAACACGTCGAAGGGAAGGGGGAGGGAGGCAGAGGAACAGGCCCATGCTCACGCACACACACACGCACATCGGCAAACGGAGCGAGCGGAAGCACTCGTGCAAAGCGCCTCCCTTCCGCATGCGTCAGAGGACTCACGGCTTCTCCGTTTACTCTCCCTCATGCGTCCTCTATGCCACCCTCTGCAATCAGGTAGCTCGCCTGCGCAGGCGGGTGAGAGGGTGCGTGGCGCAGCACGAGCTGGCGCATACCGTGAGAGAGCGTCTTGCGCAACAGCACACGGCAGTGTGACGCGGAGGCCCATGAGAAGCCAAGTGCGGGCACGACAGCGCGAGTAGCTGAGGATGCCGCTGGCACCGTAGAGGAGGTCGTCGGAGAGCGAGCGCGCTTGATGGGCGCCAGCGCGCATTGGCGTTGGCGGGCAGCCGCTGGAATCGCACGCACTTGGTTTGCCACGATAATGCACCAGTTGTGCGTAGTGGCAGCTTGCCGGAGCCGCAAGCCGAGTGCTGTCACAGACGCGTCGTCCTGCGCCACACCTCGCGCGTCGCACTGCCCCGCCACTACTGCAGCCGCGACAGAGTCGAGCACCACCACCGCACGGCCCTGGGAGCCGGCCAGTACACGCACGGCATCAACCAAGTTGCTGCTGCGCGGTGGTTGGCACCTGTCAGGCATCGTGGTGGTGGGGCAGGCAGTTCTTGAGGCCAGGGCAAGCTGCAGATGCGAGGGAGACTGTAGCAACCGCAGCACCTCCGCCACCGATGCGATGTGGCGAATCTGCAGGCGCGACAGCACCATCGGCACCGTGCATGTGCTCTCGACGCAGCGCCACACTGCACTCGCAATGCAGGACGGCAGCTGGTTGATGAGGGGGTGAAGCCGCACAGCGCCGACCGCACGCCTTACAGCCGCAGCGGCCAGAGGCCCGAGCCGTGAGGTGGGCACATCCTCGGAGACCAGGTAGACGACAGCGCAGCGCACCGCCTCGACAGCATCACGATCAAAGACCTCTCTCCACCTTGCTGCAGGGCAGTTGGTGCCACACGCCCCCGCTGCTGTCACCTTGGGGGCCAGAGACGTGAGGCTCGCGCTGTCGGCTAGCGCCAAGGCGACCGCCGCATGGCAAGCATCGGTCGCAGCCTGCTGCAAGAGGCACTGAAGCATCAGCTGAGTTTTGCCCGCCCCCGCTTCACCGTACACCTCGGTAACCCACCCACTGCGGAAGCCACCTCCACCCAGTGCCTGATCCAGTCCCAGGCAGCCGGTTGAGCACCAGTACGTCGACGGGCCAGCTGCTGCGGTCGTGTATGGAGAGGCAGCCACGTTGTCGGGCGCAGCGAGGAGGGGCTGATAGAAAGACAAGTTGGAGTGGAGAAGAGAGAGGGCCGTGCATGTCTGCAGCACACGGCCGCCTGATGCCGGCGCGCCCTGCCCATCTTTCCGCAGATTGCCGTCAAGGTGGCGGTTGGACAGTGCTGCGTTGGCCGTCCAGCGAATGAGAGCCGACAAGGCCTCCTCCTCCTCTTCAAAGGCAGTGTGCGCCATGCCGCACGCCCCTGGCTGTGAGTGCGCTGTCGCCGAATTTGGCGGAGTCGCACGCGGGAGTCGACAACAATGATGACGCAGCGCTTCTCGCAGGCTTGGGCCCTCCTCGGTCAGGTACAGAAGAAGTGCGTCCACGCTGGGCTGTGGGCAGGCACTCTTGAACCCCTCTCCTGACTCCGCCTGCCTGTGTCGCGCACTCGGAACGCCGATGTCGGCCATGACAAGGTCAATCAACGTTTTCAACGCCTCCCGTGCTTGCTCAGTCCTCCACGGTAATGAGCGCGGTGCGCCTGGAAGCAGCGAGGCGCAGCGGGTATCTTCTCGTGTCGACGGAGAGAAGGCTGGCGCATATGAGCAGCAGGCAGCAAGGGCGTCGCGCAGCACATGCAAAGCGCTGAAGCTGCAAAGAGAGTCCACAGGTGCGGTGTCGCTGTCTCCGCCCGACGGCATGGGACACCCTCTTTCCTTCTCGCCTCCCTCTGCTTCCCTGAGCTGCAAAGCTGCCAAGTGCGATGGCTCACATTCGCCTCCGTCGCCACGCATGTGTGTGATGGGCATTACCATGCCCATGGTTGGGAAAGAGGAAGAGGTGGTGTGAGCGCCTCTTGCCACCACAGCCCATCGAATGCGCGCCGTATGTACGACCACCTCACGCGAATCCTTTAGTGCTCAGTCGCCTCGTACGCGCAGATGCGCATTCCGGAAGACACACACACACACAGAGAAAGAGGAGAGAGACTCTGCCCCCTTTGAAGCTGCGCAGGTCTGTGTTAAGAAACAGCAGTGCTGCGGCGGCCGCGTATGGGAGAAGCCGGGGAAAAAAATACCTGAATAAGGCGCCCGTGTATGTACGGGGCTGTGAGCGTTTGACGTGAAGAGAGACAGTTAGGCGAAAGCAACGAGTTGCTCACGCTGCGGTGGGCAGGGGAGCACACGGGTGCATCAGTGTTGTAATGGCTCCTTTGTTGAAGGATCAAGCGGCGGCGCCAGGTATCAGGAGGAGACGTCGTGGGTGAAAGCGTGGGACGCAGAAGCCACAGAGACAACGTGAAAGGGGCGACGAGCGCTTCATAAACACGGCAGGTCTGTCACAGAGTCCGCCACTGCCGTTGCAGCATGTTTGTACGTGTGACCACCGAGCCGCGCAAGCGAGAGCTCATGAGCATTGTCCAAGTGACGCACTACCCCGCCACTCGGCCACTGTGAAAAGCTTTAGCCTCATCTCGCGCACGCCATCCCTGAGGAAGGGCCTATCTGTATCACTCACGTTCGGGTACGGTACTGCCAGTCATCGTTAAGTGTGCCATGGAGCGAAGCAGGGGAAGAGGAGAAGGTGCGATTGGAGGCGACAGCGGCAGAGGAGGCGTGTGCTAAGGTTGGGGAGAAGGGAAGGAGAGCCAAACGCCGGGGGATAAAGGGGAACAGGGAAGTTGGCACCACCACCACGACCACCACCGCGAGGGGAGGAGATGAAGAAAAAAAAGAGGGGTGAGGCACTCTCACGCACACCGCCCTTGGCGCCATTATCGCTGACTACACAACCAGCACTGCTCGCACGGTGGGAAAGGGCGCGGAACGGCTCTTCTTCTCAGCGCCCGGTCCGGCACAGGGGTACAACTTCCCTCCTCCCCCGGCCTCCCTCGGAGGCCATCGCCCCGTGCGAGGCAGCCCTATAGACACGCATCACATCCATGCGTCGCCTCGGTCTTATGCGGGCAGCCTTCCTGACTGGAGCTCTGACTACCTTCAGCTCGCAGGCTGCCATACACACGCACACACGCATACGCACACGAGAGAGGGAGGCATGATGACCGTAGTTGACAAGAGAAGTCGGAGCGGCAGCGGATTTCAGTCAGCGCACAGCCACAAAAAGGGAGCTCGCGAAAGGGGAAAATGAGGGGTGAAGAAGGTGGAAGGGCGGCCACCTCCGCCTTTGGGAGAAGGGCAGGAGAAAGAAAGGGAGAAGGGGGAAGGGGCCCTGTGGTAGTGCACGTGTGGGGGGAGGGGGGAGGGAGGGGGGGCCAGATACTAAGGCATGCATCGCAAGACATTCGGAAGAAAAAGAGAGAGCCCAAATGACCACCTGCGCATCAGTGCACATGAGGCCCGCGGACTCACTCCAGCCAAACCGCCTTTACGCCTGCAAGTACGCATACCTCCTCCAGCCCGTGCCGACGAAGTCATGACTGCCCCACTGCAGGTCGCAACACGAACAACAACAAAAGGCAAAGTTTTAAGGCGGCAGCCACGGCTCGACGACACCGAAATGCGCGCACAGAGAAGAGAAACCAACTGTGGCCTCCCTCGATCCCTTCCCACACACACACACGCACTGCAGCGCACGATAGGCAAAAGAGGTATCCGCAAAGCCACGAGCTTGGAGAGGCAGGAGGCATGCAGGCAACCGAGACGGAGGCAGCGGGGTAGGAGGGGTCAGGAGAGCGGGCGAAGAGCTATTGCACAGCGGGAGCAAGTAGGGAAAGAAACGAAGCACACACACAGAGAGAGAGAAAGAGAAAGCGAAAACGACCCGGTGGATGCGCGTGTGTGTCAGTTTGGTACGTTACACGGCCAGAGATGATGAGAAAAGGGGGGAAGAGGGAGGGAGCAGGGTGGTGGTGGCGACGCGCATGCAATCGTGATGGGCAAAAGCGGAACACATGAAGAGGAGGGGCCAAGTACCACAGTAGACAAGACAATCCGGAAGGCGGCAACGACCCCGGGCGCGCCCGATGCGACGCACTCAGTCCCCGCCGAGTCCTCGGTGCTCATGCACCTCACTCTCCTGCGCCGGCGCATGCGCTATTCACGACGCCTGCGCCTTTAAAAGAGAGAGAGATGTACACATGCAGAAAGGTGCGGAGCATAAAGCCTGTCAGGGTGCAAAATTCACGCACAAGCCCGAGCACTGCGGGTTCGCGCGAAAGGCGACCAGTGGCTGTGACTACACGTGGTTGGGAAGAAAAGGGTGCAGTCAGAAGATAGGCAGAAGTTTGCCAGAAGCGCAGACAATTGAAACAGAGAGCGAGAGAGAGAGAGGCGGTGGAGAAGGCGAGCCCTTCCCCAGGCGGTAGTTAGCGCCAGTCTACCCCTCAAGATGGCTGTGGACCCCTGGTGCTGATGGACCCCCATCAAGCACCGGCGACGTGTGTGTGAATGGGGCTACTGCGTGGCAAGGCCGCCCTCAATGTCAGCTGGTGGCCGGCCGGGGAGGCGCAAGGTGGACCGCAGACACGTCGCATTCTTTTCAAAAGGGGGCGCCAGAGACCTTCGCGAGAGCTGTGAGTATTTCAGAGATACAAATGCCCGTCTAGCCACGCAACGGCGCCGGAGCGGGCACGGCATCTCTCGCTCCGCTGATTTCTGCGCCGCCGCTCCCCTTCCGTGCCGCTGCCACTGCGTCGCGCAAGGAGGAGGAGGAGGTCTGCCTGTCGGAGTAGCAAGGTAAATCACCCGGGGTGTGAAAGAAGCATGGCTCGTTGCCGCCCTTAGAAGCGCCTCGCAGCGGCGCTGCGAGCAGCTCTGGGGGCTGGCACAGATCTGTTGCGTTGGAGCACCCCGTTTCACCAGAAACCCTGGCAACACCCACATCGACAGTGCCGGCTCCCTGATTAACACTGCGCGGCGCCGACGTCGGGGCACCTTCGCCATTGAGGTCCTCCACCACTGACCACGCCCCGCGTTGTGTGCTGGCACCGTCGCCTCGGCTGGAGCGGCGGATGTAAAGCGAAGCCCGGCGCCCCTCCGCCGCGCCGCGGCCGTCGCCACGAGCAACGCTCATCTCAGCCCGCCGCAGCGAACGCGTCTCGCGATCGAGCGCCTCACGGGCACGCAGTTGCCGGGTTAGGTAGGTAACACTCTCCAACAGCTTTTTCTCTGCTGCGCGCTGTCGCTTCGACTTCTCACGCTCTGCGCGCAGCTCGCTCTCGAGACGCTGTGTGGCAGCCTCGACACAGTCAAGCTGACGCCGAAGAAGCGCTGCGTCCGCGCTCGCGGGCTCAACACAGCCGGCGCTGCAGCCTTGCCCATGTGTCGCCGCGGCATTTGCAGAAGCCCTACGAGAGGATTCTGCAGGCTGATGCTGGGAAGCTGCGTGGGCCGTAGTGGCGGTTTCGCAGCGGCCAGCACCGCTGCCGTCAGCGCCATTAGCAAGTGCCTCATGGGCCTGAAGCTTCTCCCGCAGCCTTCGCACCTCGTTCTCTAGGGAAGTAGTGTAACGTCTGGCATCGTCGCACGGACATCGAAGCTTACGCTCCGCTTCGCTAGAGGCATCTCTCTTTCCGTTCAGCTGAGAAACGTCGACACCGATGCTTGGCAAAGCGCCGCTCGCCGTCACAGCCCGCGACTCCTTGACCCTCGTCGTCAACTGCCGCAGCTGCTGATCTAGATCCGCCTTCGCTTTTTCTGTGGATTGAAGTGTGTTGCGGGCGAACTGCAGCTTCCGGAGCATTTCCTCCAGCTCGTAGTGGTGACTCGGCATTGGAGACGGCGAGGTGTTGTAGCTGCCGTTCTTGGGCGGCCCGCCACTGGCCACGGCTTCGATGAGCACGGGGCACGGCCTCGTGGTTGTGATGGTGCCCTCATCTCGGCGCTCCGGCACTGGCAGCGCCGTGCAAGCCGAGGCATCGGTGTTCCTCGCCAGACTTAGCCGAAGCTCCTCCTCCCTTTCTTGCAGGAGCTTCGACAGCTTCGCATTACGTTGACTGAGAATCGCCACCTCAGTCTTGGCATCACTAAGCCTGCGCAGCGCCTCCCTCTTGGCGCCGTGCAGTTCCTCGTTGCACTCATCAGCCGCGGCGAGCTGCAGCTTCAGCATCTCAATGGTCTCGTCCCGCTCTCCGACGGACCGCTCAAGCACGGCAGCAGCCTCGCCCATCTCTGTCAGCTCCGCCTCGAGTGTGATAGCATCGTACAGGGCAATCAGGAGCTCTCGCTGCGCCTCCGCTGCGATGTTGCGCACCTCATCCACTGTTGCCTGCTCTAGTCGCCGCCGGCGCAGCGAGTCTTCGCTCGCGCACACGTCCGCCGCGTCTACGGGTGACGGATTATGCGCAAAGTCCTCCTCTCTAATGCTATCGAGAAAGGCGCGGATTCGACTCGCAATATGTGCGTCGTTTCGTTCCTCGTCGCTGTCCCCTCCGCTCTCCTCGTCGCTTGCACTGTCGACGTCCTCGAGTAGGCTGGAGTCACCCGAGACACCGAGCGCTCGAGCACCGGAGGCGCGTCGCCCTTCAAGCACACGTGACGTGGGAGCAAAGAGCTCCCCCTCCTCTTGCGTCGCCTGCTGCCCACGCTCTCTCTCCAGCTCACGCTTCGGCGCCGCCATTCGCGAGATGGATACTGGCAGCACCCTTGCAGGGGTATCGTGAAGAATCGAGTGGCTCCGTGACGGCGTCACCCCACGTGTCACCCTCCCGCCGCGTCGCGATGCGTTGACCTGAGGAGGGCGAGTCCGACGTTCGCAAAGGCGGGCTTGCAGGGCCGAAGGGGTCGTATATACGTATGGTGAGAAGCACCTCAGCCTCCTGTCTCTTAGAGGTGCGGGGGGGAGGATGCAAAAACCTTTGCAGGTGTCTATGTGTGTGTGGAGTGGAAAGCTACGCGAGAAGCCCAGACACGCGCGCAGGGGGGGGATGGTGGAATACACAGACGGGGCCACTCAACGCGCACATACAGAGACACACGGAGACGTGCAGTGGAAGCAGCGCTACAGTACCCTTCTCTACACAAATACGCACATGCACACACGTTTGCGCTGGTCCCTCTCCGCACTCGCGGCGTCTGCGTGTACGCGGCGCGTCGATGAGAGAAGAACCGAGACGAAAAGTGGCCGCAGGTGCTGGAGAGGACGACGCCAGATGGAAAAGTGGGCGGTGGGTGCACGTGCTGTCTAATCAAAGGCCAATCTGCATGTGTTGAGCAGCACTGCCACCACCACCAGCGCACACACACTCAAGCAGGCACCAGCGAAGCAGATGAATGAAGGGGAAGTCTCCGATGGGAAAGAGCAAACGCTCACAGGGGCAAAAAAAAAAGTGGAAAGAGAAGCGCGAGGGGAATGGGGCGCACGCAGTGGAGATGGGCGAATCAAGCGCGCAGAATACAGGTAAGCGAGATGGTATAGGGTAGAGGGGGAGGGGGAGGGGGAGGGGGGCTATGCGTGTGGATGCGGCGCGTGCAGCCGAGCAAATGCTGTCACCACTGACGATCCGCAGCAAAGAGAAGGTGCCTGGCGTCAGTCCCACTCGCACCCCCGTACGCCAAAGCCTAACCGTTTGCTTATCTGTATATGTATCTGTCTATTTATATATATATATATATGGATGAGGGTGGGCGGGTGGGGTGAAGCTGCGAGTGTTCGATAAACAACCCTCTCCCCTGTAGGCCGCAGAATGTACGTTGGCGACCTCCCGCACGTCACGGGCCCCAACGCTGCGAGGAAGGAGGAGGGCGTGTATATAGAAAAGAAAAAAATCCAACAGGGAGGCGGAGGGGGAGACGGCAGCCATCTAACGACCAAAGAGGAGGAAGTACACGTCACACGCCGCCCAGAGACACGCCCGACGTCGAATAGAGGAATTCGGCTGAGGGTAAGCAGAGATACACACCCTCACAGAAAGAGAGATGCGAAAAAAAACGCAACAGCAGCAACAGCCAACGGCAGCGTCATAGGAAACACGCGAAACAGAAGGCGGCGCGGGACGGAAAGGGCCAGCAGTGACGGCGACAGTTCAAATAAAATAAGCTGTGAGGGAAGGCAGAGAGAAAGAGGGGAAGAGAGATGGAAAGGGTATCGCCTGCAAGCACTATCGGTGTCTTACTCGCTCCGCTACGCTGCGGTGCGGAGCGGCGGGGGCGACCAAGTCAATGGGGGTCGAGGGAGGCCGAGGTGACGATAGCGTGGTCACCCCTTGAACGTCAGCTCGAGTGCGCTGCTGAGAGAAAAAGAGAGAGCCGCAGTCGTGCTCTGCCCTGATGTGATGTGGAAGTGCAACGGAGATGACAGAAGAAAAAAAATTAGTGCGATCTTCCTCTGTGTGTGTGTGTTTGCGCTGAGGGCTGAATGTGTATGAGCTCTAAAGGCGCAGAGATGTGCGCTGCGCCTTCTTTGGGTCCGATACGTACCCCTGCAGGGCTGCGCAAGAACTTGGCAAGGGCTTCACGACCTTCACGTCATGCGATGCGATGCGACGCGGGGCGGAGAGGAGCATATAAGAGGCCGCCGTGATGCGCCCAGACATGAACGCGCACATGCGCCGGTGCCATTTTGTGAGGCGTTAAGGCGAGTAATCGAGTGCGCGGTCATGCCATGACGACGGTGCGCAGCATGTGCGAGCGATGCACATATGGGGAACGGCGCAGAGTGAAATCGCGCGGGAGAAGTGGGGGGAGAGATGAGAGTAGAGAAGCGGCGGGGAAAAGAAGGGAGAGAGGGCATTCTGAGTGTGGCTGACAGACGCGGTGCATCGAGGCCGCCGCCTTAAGGTCTGGCGACCACTGAGATGCGCGGCAAGTATAAAGAATACGAGGCAGGAGGCCCAAAGCCAAGGGGCAGTCGCCGTCTGAAAGCACAAAGCGCTGCATGGTCCCCGACCACGCACCACCACACGTAGGCTACCTCAGCGATGGGAATGGGCTTCGCCTCTCTCTCTCCGGCTGAAGGAGGATGAAAGACAACAGAAACGGCACAGGTAGGGAGGGAGCGCACGCCGGAAAAGGGGGGTGACCGAGGAAAGAGAGGGAGGAGGGGCAACTGCAAGCGTGCACGCGTGAATCGTATGGAGGAGCTCCTTCGCTTTGTTCTCCGACGCAGTCCCTCTTCCACCCCTCCCCTCTCCACACACCACACACTTTCCTCCCATCCCTGCATAGGGCCGATAGTGGATGCAAAGGAGAGGCACTGAGGCGGCCCCGCCTCGCCTGCTGCTCTCCTTCCCTCGCTGCGTGTCGTGTTTTCTCAGCCATGAAGTCGGGCGTGCGTGCGCGTTCGTGTGTGCCCCACGGACACCCTCCTCCCTGTCCCTACTCGAGCATCGGGCGTGACCAGAAAGCAATGAAAAGCGCATAGAATCACGCGCGCACAGATGTGGCAGTCGACGTTGGATCGCCCCTACTAAAACACATACACCCACAATACATATGTGTGTGGACACGACGTATCTAGAAGAGGGGTGGTAAAGATACGCTAAGCGGCAGCAGCAGTAACAGAAGCAAAGACAAGGGTGATCGGCGTGGCTGAGAGCGATGTGATGCACGTCTGCAGGCCAGTCACGTGGAAGAGTGGAAGAGAGAGGTGAGACACAGAGGCAGGGGCACAGCAGGCTGCAATCAAGGCAGCCACGATCACCTGCTCAGGGACAAAAGATACGAACGACAAATAGGCGGCGCAATCAAAGTCGTGGGCATCGCCCGCAAACGAAGGAAGAGGCGAAGAGGAAAAAGTGTCGAGGGGGCCAAAGCGCGCCTGAACCCACGCATCACACCAAAAGAGACGGCACACTGCGGCACAAGCTGGGAGACACGCACAGACACAGAGAACGGAGGGGAACGAGACGCGAACAACTCGAAAAAGATGGATCAAGTGGGCACCCTGTCACCCTTTCCTCATTTCACATGTGTATGGGGCGTCGACGCGAAAGGAGCACGCACTGAAGCAGTGGTGTAGGCAGTTGCACGCTTCTCGCTCTCTGCGGCTCTTGCGGTCGGAGGCCGATGCAGTGCCAATGGTGGGGTGACGGCGCCGGAGGGTGCGTGGAGAGGGGGGAAAAATGTCCACGAAAAGCAGAAGAGAATGAGAAGCAAAGCAGGAAAAAAGAAACAGCGAAAAGTGGCGTGCCTCAAAACGGAAGTCGGCGCAGTCTGCCACACACATACACACGTGCCCCTGCGTGCGAAGGGTTACAGCAACATCGACGGCTGGCAGGAGTGATGCGCATCGGCAAAGGGACAGGGCAGACAGTCCTGGGGAAGGGGGGAGGGGGGCAGCACATATGAGCGGCGGGAAAAGGTCACGCGAGAGAGGAAGAGAGGCAAAGTCATTCGTACACAGACCTGTGTCCACAAGCACAGGCATTATCGCCGCAGAGCCAGAAATGTATGCTTGCGCCCGAGCAGGAACGCTCACACACACACACACAAACTTGCACAGGTACATTAATCAATGAGCACCAAACGAGAAGACGCGCCAGGGTCCAGCAATCCAAACCCCAAGCCCCCCCTTTTCTATTGATGTCGGCTGACAGAATGACAAAGAAGCAGTTCTAAAAGGAGAAAAATAAACGAGAGAAATGTGTGTATACGCTCAACGCTCCGATTTGTTGGCATAGGCACCTGCTCCTGCGTCGCCCTCATGAGCCCCCACCACCAACACCCCACACATGCACACGCTCATGCACGGAGTTACACGAAGGGCTCCATGAGGGCCCGGCAAAACGCCACGTATGCACCACACGCACACAGAGAGATCGGCCGCATCCGTTTACGGTGCGAATTCGTGCACACACACACGTTACGCAAACAAAAATAAAACGTCGTTTTCGCCACCGCACTTCTCGAGCTCTTTTTGGAACTCCTCCGCCGTCGATGCCGTCACGTACTTCGCGCAGCCCTCAAAGCGCTCGACAGCCGTTGCCTCCGTAAGTGCATCGGCTGCGTCGCTGAAAGACGAAAGAGCGGAGGAGAGAGAGGTGATCGTGGCGACCTCTACACTGGCACCTTCGGCCTCGTGAGACGAAGCTCCGCTTAACTGCGCCGCATCGTCATGGCCACAATTAATGCTCCGTCTGTGCGAAAGGATCGCCAGCGAAGGGCTAAACTGCAGGCAGCTGCGCATGAGCGACCCTTCGCCGCCGTCCTCTCCATTACTACTCGCCGCTGTATCCGTAGGCAACGCCGTCAGCGCCACGGCTGCAGGGGTCTTGGAGCGGACAAAGTCAAGCCACACCACTTCTTCCTCACCTTCGGCGCCGCTCTTTTCGGCATCCGCTAACGTAGCCTCGAACGCGCTGCCATCATCGTCACCAGCGTCGCTAGTGTGCTGCAGCTGCCGCGTCGACTCCGGCGCCGCGCCCACCTCCTCACCAGCCAACGCCGGGGCGATGAGCGGTGTCTCTGTGAGCTCCTCCGTGGACATGAGCACGGCACCCTCAGGTGTATCGCACATCCGAAGAGGGGTGAAGCGTCGAAGCGCGACCGCCTGCCGACGGCGGCGGTCATCGGGGCCATTGTTGTCCCGGAGATAACCCGGCAAGTAGCCTCCGCCGACGGAGCAAAGCACAGAACCAAACGCAGTCCCAATGCCTGGCATCACCATTGACCCCACCGCCGCTCCTGCTGCACCACCGGCGACGGTGCCGACGCTTGCGTAGAGCGAGGTGAGCACTTCGTAGCGGTATTGCCGCAGCGACATGCGGCTTTCCTCATCGCGCCATAAGGCGACATTGCTGGTGAGGAGGGTGCAGGTGGTGATGCCGATGTGCAGCGCGGCCGTCGTGATCGCTGAGGCCACCGAGCCATGTAGGCCGAACGAGGTCACCTGGTAAAAAAGGGAGCGCTTCGCCAGAGAGCTCAACGCATCTGTGGCGGAGAGGCCGCCGGCGCAGTCACCGATGAGGTGGAGCAGCCACTGCAACTGGCGCGGCGTGCGCATGGAGACGCGAACGACGAGTAGTCGAACCGCCTCTCGCTGCACGTGGCCGCGAATGGTGGATGAAGACACAAGCGCCTCGCCCAGAATCTCCGGTGTCAGTCTCCCAGCCGCAGCAGACATCAGCACCGCCTTCGTCACCTTAGTGCCCAGGCACGTGCCTACCAGCGTGAGCCTCGACGTGTGATGGCGAGAGATGCACGACTGCATCGCTGAGGAGCGGGCGTCACCGATGCGGCTGGGGTGAATGCAGGAACGAGTCGCCACTGGTACGGTCAGCAGCACCAAACGAGGCCCCACGAAAACTTCTCCGATGCAATCCGCACGACTCAGCGAGAGCGAAGCAGCAGCGAAGCGAGCAGAGAAAAAATGGAACAAACAGCAAGATAAACAACAGCACCCCAGAAGCACACCGGACCACTGTGATGCGCCTCTCAGTGTCCTTTTATCTTGGAAAAAGCGCCTTCGGCACAGCACCACAGCCGACGAGAGCTCCGCTATCCAAGAGGTACCGGAAGAGTGCAGCGAAGGCAGACGCCAGGTGATGATTGGCCTCACCCGCGCAGGCAAAAAAGGGGGGAAGCCAAGGCAAAAAGCTATACGAAGAAGTAGAAAAAAAGGGAGAGCAAACGAGGGTGGTCTGTAGGGGTGTGAAGTGAAAGCTAAAGGGCTGCCAAGTGTTGCGGAGAGAGAGCGAGCGAGACAAACAGAGGAAGGGGCAACGCGGTACCTCAACTGCGATGGCCACGATGAATTTGTTTTTCTCGCGCCAGGAGGCGAGGTGGGAAATGCGACAGTGCCAGAAATGCGCAGGTGAATGCACCGCAGAAGAAGGGGAAGAGGAGGAGGTGAAATCCGTCAGTACGAGAGAGCGAGTGGACAGGTGCACCGCGCACAACGATTCTCCATGCCAGTCGACGTTTTTGTGCCCGCTTGTACTCTCTCGTCGTGCCCACATACAGCCCGCAGCGCACGACGGCAATGAAATAAAGCCGGCCGCTCCCAGGCGTCCGACGGGCAGCACCACCGCCGCTGCTGATGCCAACGCAGCTTGTCCCCCTCTCAGGGAGCGGTTCTTCTCTTCAAGTCGGCGCAGAGGCGCTCGTGGTGCTTGAGCTTGTCTTCTTTTCGAAGCCTCAGCTGCATGTAGACATCCTCTGGGAAGAGGCGGTGCATCATCGATCACAAGCAGTCAGAGAGAGAAAAGGTGGGGTCTTCCGACACACACGCACACGTACGCGCATACTCGGCATGGAGACTCAGAAACAAAAAGGCAGCTATTGGATGGAATAAAAAGAAGAGGCTCAGCAAGGCAAAGAAAAGAGGAGGCGGCAGGGGGCAGCGCATCGCGCCTGCCGCTTTGCGCTTTCACATCTATGAATCTACTGTACCCGCCGCACCACGATGGGGTCACGAAGGGGAAGGGGGGAGGGCACAAGCTTTGTGCTCGCGGGTTGGGAGAAGAGGGGAGGATGGGGCCAGTGACTTCGTGCGCGCACGCAGGTTTACCTGCGCCTTCCGCAGTGCCGACGCCGGCGACGTCCCGTTGTGTCTGCTCGCATGCGCTTCTTCAGCGTCACTTCGAGCACACGCAGGTACACGAGGGAAGCTGTCGCCGCTGCCGCTCCGCCCGGTTAATCGCACTCGTTACCCGCACATCACGGCGGTTCTTTGCCAAAAGGTCGAAGCGCGGCACTCCAGCAGCGCGCCGCGCCGCCCCCTCGTCGTAGAACTCACCGCGCATGATGCGTGTCATGACCGGCTCACCCTTGCAAAGCTGTTGATGATGCGGGTTGTCCAGCACCCATCGCCCTCCCCTGCGCTCTGCGATTCGGTCCGCCGTGTATGTGTTCGGCACCGTTAAGGAAGCACCCACCTGCGCACCGGTGAGGTGCACGTACGGGTCGACGGCGCGGCGACGCGGAATCGTTTGCTCGTGGCGCAGCACCGCTTGCTGGTGGTGATACGCCTTCCACCGCTCTTTTAGCGCCTCGTAGGGGGTCAGTGCCGCGTCTGCCGGTCGGGCGTCGATGCCACGCTCGTGTTTGCTCTTTTGCAGCGCCAAGAGGAAACATGAGCGCCGAGCAGCACCTGCTTCCTCCTGTGACGCCGCACTCGCGGACAGCTTCGCCGGCGCACCGCAAGCCTGCAGGGGCTGCTGCTGGGCAGGAGGCGCCTTGCCTGCGTGTCCGATCTCCTCCATTTGGCGGCGGAGGTACGAAGACACATCAAGCGAGGGGCGGGAAAGAGGTCCGCGACGGTGGGGGTCGCACCATGCCGGTCGTGCGCCCCTGCCAACACCGCCAGCAATACCAACCAGCGCTGCCGCAGAGGTGAAGGGTATCCGAAACGCCGGCCCCGTAGAATCGCACCCGCCCAGGCCACCACTCTTCGCCCGAGCAGTGCTGCGCTCCTCTCGATCACGGTGGGTCTGGGCTACGGCGCGTGCGCACTGGCTAGAGCTTTTCTGAAAGATCCGCTCTACAGCGATGCCGTTGCGCTGGCGAGCCTCGTCACCGACGCTGCTGCCCATGCTCGTGCTGTGTCTCGCCGAGGAGGCGTAGGTGTGCATAAAGGAAGTGCCCTTTTGTACTTGTGCGTTTGTTGGTGCACGCGGCACTGCGGGAAGTGCGAAGGGGCAAGAGGGGGGGGCCGGCACTGAGGCAGAGAGGAGCGGTCAGCTGCACATGCACTCGGCTATGCGTGCCCTGACTCTCGAAAGAGCTCACAGTCTGCTGTTTTCTTCTTTGTGTGTATGTGTGTGTGTGTGTGTGTCCGTTCCCTCTTTCTTTCCTGATGCGGCTGACTCCGCTGAGAGAGCCCACAGATCGGCGGCGCGCCACCCCTGAGAGACGGAGGAGAAAAGAGGAAGGGGAGGCCTTGTGAGAAGGGGGTGCGTAGGAGGGATGGTAAGGGTCAGTGGCACAGGGAGGAGCGTGTTAGCGACGGTAGAGTTGACAGTGCATCGGGGGGAGTGGGGCGGAGGAAGGCGGCGACGGGTGGGCAAAGGGTGTGAACGAGTAGCAGCGAAGAGGGAACGCCGAAAGGAACGGACGATTTGGTGCCACGTGGGAAAGGGAGAGGACGATGTGGAGACCAGTGCACCACCTCAGGGGCGCACGCACTGCACGCCGTCTGCTACCGCATGGCACCGGTTCCATGCATCTCCCCCACCCCTACACGTGCCTCTTGCCCGTGAAGCAGATGTCGCTGCGCCTGCGTAAGGTGAGGGTGCGCACGGAAAGGTCCACGCAAGCATACAGGAAGGGTCTTCTCAATGGGGAGGGGGGCAGCCGTGTGATGCAAGCAGGTGCAGCGAGAAAGCTCTCTCTAATGAGAAGGCCCTTCCCTTTGGTTACTTGGGTGTACGTGTTCACTGCGAATCAAAAAAAAACAGCAAAGGGGAAAAAGAAATACAGCGAGAGGAGCGAGAGCGAATCCAATGCACATCACACTGGCGCATCTGCCCCCTTTCGCAAGCACGCAAACCTCCACACACACAGACAGAGAGAGACAGACAGACAGACAGAGATGCGTACCGCCTTCCATCCAACACTTCACCCATTAGTGACAGCGCAGAGGCCGAAGCTGGCGTGGCCGAGAAGAATGAAGTGCTAGCAACGCATGCACATATATGAAGAGCGATGTGGAAAGCACGGAGTTGAGGAAAACAGAAGAAACCTTTGCCACGACAGAGAAGTCGACGTGAGGAGGCCGATACGGCAGCTTTTGATGTCCTGCACGCTCCGCTCGCATCACAGATAGCGCTGTCCCATCCGTGATGTCGGGGACGAGTCCCTACTGTGGCACGTGTAGGGCAGACAAACGCGAGAGACCTCACACTCTCCCGTCAAGCCGAGCCCCTGCTGGGGCCCCATTCACCAGCGCCGCACCAGATTTCGTGGTAGCGACAGCGCCTCATGGGCCGCTTCGGGTTGGTGGGCTCCACAGGTGCTCACTTTTTTGTTGCGGGGGGTGTCGTCACAGGGAGCTTGCCGCGTCTTTTCACTTTTGCTTTCGCTCTTCTGGCTCGCTTCGGCTCCTCCGACTTGCGGTAGTGACGCGTGGGTGTGTATCATCCACATCTAGTCCATCGCGCTGCTCCGCATCTGTGCGTTCATGACCTGCGGCATTTCCCACAAGTCATTCTTGACCTTCCACGGCTTCGGGTTGTAATTCTGCGGCGCTTTGCGCCAGTTGAAGTACGGGTTGGGTATTCGGATGCCACCTCGGGCAAGCGGTTGGGTCTCGTGCGTGCAGTTGTTCCAGACTGTGTCCTGCAGGGTGCCAGAGGTAATGCGGAAGTACTTGAACTGCGCAACGCTCTCGTTGCGGTTCGTGTCAGGGTCCACGCGGTGCTTCAGGTTCGGCGCTAGCGAGCCCCAGGCTGCTTGGCGCTGGGAATCCTGATTGGCCAAGTAGCTGTAGAAGAGCCGAGAGCCGGACAGGATGTTGCGGCGGGCGTACTCGTAGTAAAGGCCCGCGGCGAGTGTAGCCATGAACCAGAAGCCCGCTTTCTTCCAGCGGCCCATGAAAAATGCATAGCCGATTGCCGGGAACACGCTCGCAGCGGCACGCGGCAGGTAGCACTCCTGGTCATCCTCCCAGGCACGCTTCCACCCGTTGGGGGTCGGGTCGCGGATGCGGAACGGCTTTGGGCCGTGGGTGTAGAGGTACTCATAAGAGTAGAAATAACCGCCAACGCCGATGATCCCAGCAAGGTTCACTCGAATCGTGCCCATCATCATCGCTATCAGCCACGCGAACTTGGTGCGCGGGTTGCCGTTCGCGTTGCCAGAGACCTGCGCACGTGCAATAAAGTAGTTCATGTGCCAAACATTCAGCCCTGCCATCCACAGCCGAAATATCTCACTGGTGTGATGGCTCTCCGTGTAGGGGACCTCTTCATGGACCCCGATGAACTCGTTTAGCGACAAGAAGCCAAAGGCTACCTTCTGCACCCCAAAGCGGCGGGCCTGGTGCGTCTCATCGAGCACATTGAACGGCGATGACACATCCACCAGAGGACGCGCACGGTCCTTGTGATGGGGGTCGACGTAGTTGTACCACAGCTTCATCTTATGCGCCTCCACGCTGGCCTGCTCCGCCTCCGTCGTTGGCTTCGGCAAGTGGTGCCCCTCCGACTTGAGCACATCCTCGTTGACACCTCTTGAGAACATGACTTTAACGAGACTAAGGGAAATTTAATGCGCCGATAGTGCCGCGGGCACACGCCTTCCCGCATGCATCAAAAAAAGTGCGCTCACCGGCTCACAAGACAATACGCGCGTATGCGCGTGCGGGTGTCCGCGTACTGAGTCAGGCGAAAGGGAAACAAACGCGCCACCAAAGCAGCAGCTGCCTCCTCGAGCGTCACGCAAACGCCACACACACACAGACACGCGCACAGAGAAATACAGAGAAAGAAATGCGCTCTCCAAAAATCGTTTTGTTTCCCTTCTGCTTTATTCCTCCTCTCCTCTCCTCTCCTCTCCTCCTCCCCCTCCCCGTACACCCGCAATCGGCAGCGGCTCGAGTGCTGTCGGTGTCTGGGCTCTTCCTCTACTCTGCCCCCGGTTGGCTTCCCCACTTGGCAAGATCGCCCTTTGTTGGCGCTGCGGCCTGCGCACGGCGCTCCTTCACCCCTGTCACGACCTTGCGAGAGAGGACTGAGCGAGAAAGAGCTGAATGGCTCTGCTGTGCGAGTAGCTCTTCGTAATAAAGGAGATGGGAGTGGAGGAGGGGAGGGGTGCAAGTGGCTTGGGGCAACAGAGGAAAAAGACAAGGGGAGTGTGTATATGGTATATATACACATATATATGTGTGTATATATAGAGAGAGAGAGTTTATGTGTGTGTAAGTTTGCTGCTTTATTAAAATGACTACCGTCGACTACTACGCAGAGAAACAGAGGAGAGAGAGAGCCACGCACAGCCCGTTGCACCCCAGGCAAGCGATGAACGCACTGCTCTGCGATTTCTCAGGTTGGTGCTCTGTAGGTCTTGCCCAATTATTTAATTTCTACCTAAGCTATTGCTCCCATGCACGGGTGTGTCTGTGTCTATGACGCGCCCGGGTGCAGAGAAGCGTCGTCAAGGCGTATGCTTCCCATGCGCTGCAGCGGTGTGTGAGCCTGATGTCAGCGTCCCGCGGCGGCGCGCGCTCACCGATGCCAACGCACAAAGCCTCGCACCGACCTCCCGGATTGGCCGCGGACGAAGGACCGCCAATGAGTGCTGCGGTGATAAGAGAGCGGGGAGTGCCGTCCAGGGCCTACGGAAGAGTCGCGCGCAGAGGAGCAAAGCCAGCCGACCAAGCGAAGGGGGGCGAAAAGATGAGTAAGAAGACCTGCGACAGCACGAACGCAATAAAAATGGTGAAGCAGGAGGCGCACGCTATGGTGAGCACGTCAGCCGCCTCCACAGGCTGAGAGGGGGAGAAAGGGGGGGGGCAAAAGGAGAAGAGGGGTAGGGGGTGCCCAACAAGAAGAGAGAGAAAGAGAGCTAATAATAGCAGTGCTAGCGGCAGTAGTGGTACTAGTCGGTCCCCTACGAGAACAAAGGGAAAGAGAGGGGAGAGGGGGGAGGATGGGGGGAGGGGAGGTGAAGACAGGGAGAGAGAGAGACAGCGATGTGCGCTCTCTCACCACACTATTGAAGGGGAGAGGGTGGAGGAGGAGACGTGAGCCACGGCAGTGCTGCAGGAAGGGGGAGATGAAAATAAAAATGGAAAGAAGGGGAAGTGAGACAAGCACGCAGGGAGGAAAGAAGCGTGTTCACCCGGGGAAGAGGGAGGGAGACAGTGCGAAAAAAAAAGGAGGGGGTTCCTAATACGCTGATGCTATACAGGCGACACGCAGACAGAGGGAGCTCGAAAACAGAGAAGGGGGAAGGAGGGGGAGGGGGGAGGGGGGCGGAACTGTTTCCCCCCTCACTCTGCTGCCTCTGGTGGTGTCTATAGATTCAAGCCACGTCTTGCAGGTACGCTTAGCTAGCACACACACACACACACTCGCGCACAGAGAGAGGGAGAGCGACGGCGAGCGCGCCCAATGTAACAAGGCCGACCCGTCTCTCTCTATGCGCGTCTACGCAAAATAGTGTCCTGTGTTCTGCAGGATGTGTGTGTGTGTGTGTGCTCAGTTTTTTCTTCGGTGCTTTCCCGGGTCTTTGTTTTGCCTCAGTGAGTGGGCGAGATGTGAAGGGGGTAGGATAGCGGACAAGGGAGCGGCGGGAAAGGCAGGACAGGAGAGGAAGGACCGGTGTGTGCCGAACAGAGGCGCGGCTGGCGAAGATGAAGAGGAGAGGAGAGGAGAGGGAGAGCAGCCACTCTCACTGCTCCATTCGGCTGCGCTGATGCCATGTTTCACCGAGCACAGACTCAAGCATGGAGCGATAAAGCGTGACGCACGCGAAGGGGGGATGGCGGAAGCTGAGGAGTAGCGATCCAAGCACCGCTTGCACCCAGGAGGAGCGTGCACGTACAAGCCAACGCCACATATGTGGGCGTGCCAAGGAAAAGAGTCACTGTTTTATGGCTCGCTCTGCTTCCTTTGTTTTGCATTACTCTACGCGTATCGGCAGCGGCACCCGTGCAGGCACACGGGTCCACTCGCTGGTGCAGCACACGACCACGGATACACTCTCCGAGAGAGGCACACAGTGCCGCTGAAGCTGTGCGGGAAGGCACAAGCGTGCCTTTAAGGGAGGCAGGCATGTGAGGGAGAACGAGACAGCGATTAAGAGGGAAACAGAGGGGAGGGGGGAGGGAGGGAGGGAGGGGGGTCTGTGCTTCACAGCGTACAGAGGGCCACCAAATAAAAGGATGATGGGGTCAAACGACTAACAGGCCAACGGCAACGAGAGATAGAAAGTCGTACAGGAGAAGAGGTAAACGCATAACGGCCACAGCATGTGTACAGGAGCACGGCGTATGACAGACAGAGGGAGGGGGAGGGAGGGAGGGAGACACAGACGAGGAGGACAATGGCAGCACTGGGCGACTGCTCTATCGCTGCTGGGGTCTTTTTGTTTGTTTGTTTTCTGCAGTGTTCTGTTCTTCAATTGTTCGACGTGTTCGAGAGGGGTTTACTCAGAGAAGACAAAAGAGGGAGAGCGGGAGACGGGCACACACACAGACAGACAGACAGGCAGGCAGGGAGGCACAGACGCACATATGCGGGTACGCCCCACCATCAACATCTTCAAAGATGCGAGTGCGGGGCGCCCAGGGATCGAGGTGACTCGCTTCTCTGGCGCGGACTCCTTCCCTGCGTCGGCACTCCCTTAGCCCTGCCGCCACCCCCCCCTCTCTCTCCTTCTCATCCGCTCTGGTTTCTCTCGCCTGTGCACACCCACTTGCACTCTGCAGGATCGGCCCGGCGTATACCCTCCTCGCCGCCCCCCTTCTTCACCCGCACTTCCACAGCGGCAGCGCATCGTGCCAGCAATGCGTAAACCGCTGAGTCGATGGGGAAGAAGCACGGCGAAGAAGTGGAAGCAGAAGCAGCGCCTATTCGTCTTCAGGCGAGGAAGAAGGCGATGTGTCGTCACCTAAAGGGCGAAAGCAGCTGAGGGGCAGGGGGAAGGGAAGGGAGAGGGAGGACGTCGGCGCTAATGTGCGCAGAAGAACGCGAGGCTGGAACTCCAGCGTTCGCGCGCAGGGCCCCAACACGCCGAAAGAGAGAGAGATGGAGAGGTGAGAGGGAATACAGAACAAAGAGAAGAATCGCGGCAGCAGATCGGAGGGGGGAGGGGGTCAGAAGGCCCTTAATAGGGTTCTTCAGCCTCTTCGTTGCTCAGCTTTCTTGTCTCCCTTCCATTTTGGACTCACTCCACGCATGAAGGACCACAAGAGTAAAAGGGAGGGGGAGAAGCGAGGGCGACGACACTTACACGCAGCGGCGAGCAAGCGCCTCCCGCAGCAGTAGGCGCACGCAGACACAAACACGTGAAGGAGAAAAGAGAAAAGGGAAATGAAAAACGTTCGCATATAGTCAGTCATCACGTATGTGAGTGTATGTGTGTGGGGGGAGGGAGGGGGGCAGCGACAGGAAGGAGGGCGGGGAGAGACACAGCATATTTTTTTTAGGGAGGGGCGATGCCGGAAGGCGCAAAAAAGCCTGCTGAGAACACAGAAGCACAGCAAGACGAAACGAGTGGAGTGGTGAGGGGGTGGGAGGGAGAGGGAGTCAAGGCAGCGGGGAAGGTAAACAGAGAAGAATGGGGAGAGGAGAAGGGCGAGGGGCGAGAGGCACACGCGCGCGCAGACTCACGGCAGTGTGAGGAAGAGAGAGAGGTGTGCGAGTAGGAGCGGGGGGAAATAGAAATACAAGACAGCCGACCGAGCAAAGAAATGAAGAGTGGGACTCCAAGAAGAAAAGTGGGGAGAGCAAAGGCGGAAAAGAATAAGCGCCCACAAACGCAACGCAACGTATACGCGGCCGCGCAGAGTAAGACATGCATACGCACAGCAGTACACACACACACACACAGAGCATAGTGCCCTTTCATATACGTCGACAGATGGTGTCGACGTGTCTTTGATCGGTCTGTTGCGTGGGTGCGAATGCAGAGTCATTCCTGCATCGCATGCAATGAAAGGGAGAACGGGAAGGGGGGGCAAGGGCGAGTATGCGGTGAAGCTACTCAACGTGGGGTCAACTTGTCTCTGGCAAAGTAAATAGAGCCTTCGAAGACGAGCGCTCGACAGCGAGAGCGTGATAGACGGAAAGCGGTGCGTAAAAGGGAACAAAAAAATTTTCACCATTGTGGGCATTTCCTAACGATGAGAAACGCCCAAGAGAAAGGCCCCCCCACGCACGCACACATACACACACATGCCGGCAAAGACACGGACATTCCGTCAAAGATGGGCAGCTGCGACCGAAAAGAAGGGGGGCGAAGACAGAAATATGCATATCCGAATAGGGAAGGCGTGGATGACGGAGGAAGGATTGGAGCATGGGGTGAAGCAAGGATGCGTGAGAGGCGGGCAGTCAATGGGATACGTGGAGAGGCACCAACCGAGAGGGAACGTTGGCATCCATCACGGCAAGTGAGGGCGGCACGACGCAGACAAACGAGATGAAGTGAGGCAAACGGAAAGAAAACCGTACAGCAACTCACTCACGTCGCACGCGCCCATCGCTGCAACCTGCAGCGTATACTCAAAGGGGCTGGGCGAGTGGGATAAGCAGAGGAGGACCCCCACCAAATCGTCAGGGCTCCACAGCATCACCCCCACCTCGGCGTCATCAGTACAAACCTTTTTTCGTTTTTGCCATGAGCTCGCGTGTCAGTGGGCAGAGGGGGTGGAGGGAGCACTTATGCGCAATGATGAGGAGGCAAAGAGAGCGGAAGCACAGGGGTCAGGCGAGCAATGGCGTGTTGAAAGAGGCGCACACACGGCATCGGTGCGCACACGCAAATCCCAGCGAGATAGCGTATGGGGAAAGAGAGGAGGATCGGGGGAGGGGGTTCTCAGACGGTCTGACTTCAGACAGCCGCTCTTCAGCTCGACTCATCGTACAAGCCTCTGAGCACCGATGAACTGCGTCACCCCTTCTCAGCTGCGCATGCATCACTCGGCGCCGCAACTCCTTTTGCTCAGCAGCGCACTGCGCGCAGTTCGCACGTGTCTGTGGCTGAGGAAGCGGAGCAGAGCAGCGCCAGTGCCACGAGGAGAGCAGTGTGCCGCAACAGAGGGCCGCTCAGTGAGTGAGCGCAGGCGTGCGAGCGACGCCGTCGACTGCTGACACGGCGAGAGGGGCAGCGGTGGGTGAAAGCAAATCCTCTAGAAAGGCCCGCACGTGTGCGGCATCGAACTCATCAGTCGCTGCGCTCACAAACGTCTCTTCCTCCTCGCCATCACTGAAGGCCACACTTGCAACACGTGACACATGCCCCTCAGAGGACGTCGAAGACCACACACCGCTCGAAGTCGTCCGCCACTCACGCCCGAGGAGGCGGGTACGCGAGTGCTGGCTGTCAGGGCCCATCAGCTCTGGAGGACGCAGCAAGGTGAGAAGGCCCAGCATCTTCGCCGTCCACGCGCGGTACAGTGGCAGAAGCTGGTGCGATGAGAGCTGCGGCGCATTCACGCTCGACGATAACGCCAGCCCACCGTCGCTGCCGCTTCTGCCACTGTAATTCGAAGAGGTTGCTGCCGAGGCGAAATCCGCCGTTCCCTCAGCCGCCAACGCCGCTGTCGATGCCTCCATTTCGGTCGAGCTCGCCGCCATTGCCGCGGCGTCTTGCAGGAACCGCACCCGCAGTGCGATGTCGTTCGGGTCCATAGTAAGCGCCATGATGCGGCTCAGCTCCATGATTGCAGCGAGGTGGTAGCCGCGGTCCATGGCCATGGCGGCGCGCATTTGGTACGGGTACGACAGGCTCGGGTGCTGTTCCGTCGCCTCTGCCATGTCCGCAATGGTATGCAGGCACCGGCTGCGCTCCACCAGCAGCTCCGACGGAATGAAGCAGACTTCAGGGCGACGATCACGTCGGTGCAGGTACGTCTGCGCTGCGCTGCTCTCATAGAAGAGACAACTCAGCCGGCCCTTTGGCGCGGCGTCGCGCTGCACCTCCGCCGGGCCGCGCATCTCCAGCATACTGAAGCGCTGTGCCCAGGCGTGAATGGTATCCGTCAGCACGGCGTTAGCCCTGTCCAGGCTCTCCGCGTCGCGCGCGTACATGCGCGCCAGTAGTAGGGCGGCAGTGGGATGCAGTGGACGCAACTGTAGAGCGCTCTCCAGGAGGTTCTGGGCAAGGTGGCCTCGGCTCGTTCCGTACGGCAGTGCAGGCCGCAAGTCCTCACTGCGCACATCAGCGTTCGCGTACTGCGTTGACAGCCGCACAAGCCCGTCAGCGCGGCTGTGCGTTGTAGGGCCGAACACGATACTCAGCAGTGCCGTCTGGCCAGGAAGCGGGCCCATCAACTCCTCGTAGGCGAACCATCGCACTTCGCACACCAGCCAGGCCAGCCAGCGCACCTCCAACGGCGTGGTGCGAACGTACTCAAGCGACTCGGGGGCCACATCGGCCCAGCCCGTTATTGTCACGGTAGACGCCGGCCCGCCAGGCGGGAGGCAATCCCTCACCCACGCGGCCGTCAGCGTCTCGGCTGCGCTGCGCACGTGCAACGGGAGGAGCGAGAGTGCGTAGTCCGCGGTCGCGCAGGCTTTCCGCGTGCTGCCCACCTCCTTCTTCTGCTGCGCGAGGGCCACCTCGCGGAGAGCTGTCACAAGCAGCTCCTCCTCAGTGCCAGGGGTTGCGCACTCCGCAGCGCGGCAGAGAAGGTGCGTCAACGAGTGCCGCAGCGTTCGCTTGGCAGACATGTAGAAGGTGAGCGCGCTACAGAGACACAGGGTGCGATTCTGAGGGAAGAGTGTCGGCACTTGCGCGATAATACTGAGCAGCGCGACCGGAGATGCTATGTGTGCCGCATCATTGCACCGCTGCAGCCACCTCGCCGGTGTCTCGTGCGCCAGCTCCTCGCGAGTGCACAGCTCGACGAGGTCCGAGGAGGAAGTGCTGTCTGGGCACAGCATCCACGCCACCGACAAGTCGGTAAAGGCAGCCAAGACGTAGAGGTGGCCTCGGTGACGGCAGAGCGACGCCCGCCGCACGAGCGTCTCGGCCAGGTGCGCCAGGTGCTCGACGCTTCGGCAACTGCCCGTCTGGAAGAGGACGTGGATGGCATGACTTAAGGCGCCATATGCGGCCTCCCAGGCACCGCCACGGCATAACTCCGCCCGCGCGATGCTGGACAGCGCCGTCAACTGAGCAAGGTTGCGCTGGACGCGGTGAATGTGCAGGTACTGCGTGAATGCCTTCCAGGGAAACTCCGGCGCGCTGTGCAGCACCGTCCGCTCGGCAGTGGCCCTACACAAGGTAAAGGAGTAGACCCTTGGGGCCGGCACGGCCACTTGCCGGGGCAAGCCGTCGCTACGGGCAGCGCCGCTGAAAGTGGCCGCAGGAATGGGCGAGGCGGCGCCGTCCACCGTCACCTCTGTAGCCATCTCCAGCACGTACGAGGGGTGCCGGCGCACCGACCCAGCAGAGGGCGAAGCCCGTGATGACGCGTCCCCCTCCGCCGTCGCCTCGGCGCCAGTCGCCGAGCTATCCAGTTGCGCCGGTGAGGGCGGTGGCAGGCACTCCTGTGCAGTCGACCACCGCAACGCACGCCATTTTTCGCCCGACAAAGTTCCTGCCCCGTTAGCGGTGAGGATGGGAATGCCGCGCTGGCCTTCCGTGAGAGACGTCGATACGGCAGAGCGTGGTGAGGCACTGGAGCTAGGCTGTTCCAGCCCGAGTGCGGAGGTGGACACTGCAGCGAGCATCGAGAGTGAGGGTACAGTGACCCTCGCTGCGACGTCTCGCCGTGGCGTTGAGGTGCTGTGCAGCGTCGAGGTGTCTGCAGCCTCGTTGCCCTCTGGCGGAGGGGAGGATACTGGGCTAGATGGAGACGGCATTGCAGCGGCAGTTGCCTGCCAGAGGAATCGGGCAGGCGTGCCGGCCGGCAGCGCAGATCTGCCTGATCGGGGGGTAGCAGAGTCCCCTTCCTCTGCCAAAGCGCAGGGCGCGAGAGCAGAGGCGGCAGCTGATGCTGCCACTCTTGTCACCGCCACTGAGGACAGCATCACAGCGTCCGCGTAGCGTGGCGACTGGGTTGTGTCGAGCTCGCCTGCGCTTTCGTCGTGCGAAAGAACATCGAGCTCTGCTGCTTCAGTCTCCTCGCTGGACGCATCCTGGTCATGCCCGTTGGCCCTCTGCGCAGCCGGTTGAGCGCGAAGACGCATGAGGCGCTGAGCGTTATGGCGACTAACTCCAGCCAACAGAGGCGGCGGGCTGCATACGCGCAAGCGCTGCGGTGTCTCGAGCGGCCTCTCCTCACTCCACTGCCGAGCTGCCATCAAGAAGGCCCGCTCAAGCGCGAGCGGCTGGATGCTGTGGTGATGCTCCGCGAGCGACCGCCACACCCACGGCTGCTGAACCGCGTTATGTGCCACCCGGCAGACTTGCGAGACCTCGATGACGTCCCGCACGCATAGATAGCCGGAAATGTGAAGCGGAAACACTTGGGTCCACAAGACACCCCACTCCTCCGCTGGCCGGGAAGCACTTATGCCACGGCTGACGGCACCGGTGTCCTTGAAGAGACCCTCGCCACCAGCGTGAGCTTGTGTGTGATACCGACAGGAATAGAAGCTCTCGGAGCATCGCCGCTCATCCTCGACTCTGCCAAAGATGGCCGAAGTGGCGTTCCGTTCTGCTAATGCAACGCGGCGGCTGACAGCCGAGGGTGACATGTGCCGGCCAACGGTGCACCGACGGACAGATACACAAGTGCATGCACACGGATACTCAGGTGCCTTTCTCGCGGCCGGGCTTTGCACAAGACCCTCAGCGCTGATGCGTATGGGTGACACGGACCGAAAGAAGCGGCGCGACGGCAGTTGCGGCGACGGCGGAGTCACTAGCGACACGTAAACAAGCGGTGCTGGGGTCGTTGGGCGCGTCGAGCTTCGGTTGTCCTCCACGAACGTGCGGTCCGTGTCGATGGAAGAGGCTGACTCCTCTAGGTAGCGCGGCGACGATGGGGCGGAGACGCCCGCGCGGGCCGTCATGTCGTAGCCTGCCCGATGAAGCATTGCTGTGAAAGCAACGCCACGTCTTCCCCCTTCGTGGCCTTTTTTTTCTCTTATCGCCGTCACTCTGCAGCTACAGAGGCGCAAATGGGGCGTCAGAGTCGCGTTTGCTGCTGAGCAGCCGTGCTCGAGTCGAGAAGCGTAATGAGGTGAAAAAAAAAGAAGCAAAACGTGTGGACACCGTGAGGGGCGTAAGGCACTCGAAGCGCACAAGTGACCGCAGTCGTATCGGTATGTTCGTGCCACTGCGTATAGGTGAAGGGGTGGGGTGGGGAGCGTTTTCGTGAATGGAGTGGAGACCCTCCACTTGCCAAACGTGATGCCAGTGGCTCGCCCTGCCCACCAATGGATCGTCGACAGAGGGACAGAGAGGGGAGAGGGGGGGCGCACCAAGCGGTCTAACTAGAGGTAAAAAGGTATGGGAAAAGTGTGCGGGCAGCACACCACCGCAGACGGGGGGAAGGGGGTCAGGCGGAAGAGAGGAGAAAAGGCGAAACAGACAGGCAGACAGAGAGAGAAGGGAGAAGGCGACACATACACAAGAGTGCTTGCAGCAACACTAACGACGACCGCGCCACCAAAGCTGAGGAGCAGCAGCAGCAACAAATAAAAATATCAAAGAGGAGAGCAGAGGTCGAACGTGGATCAAAGGATAGGCTGGAAAAAAAAGGAAATTGGTGAAGAGCGTCAAAGGTGCGGAAGCGTCAAGAACAGCAGTAAATGACGTGAAGAGGCAACTCAGCGACGCAAAAAAGGGGGAGGGTGGAACGGCACCGGTGCGTTAAGCACCGCCTCCGTCGTAAGAACCTGAAGTGTTGGGGGAGGAGGGGAGAACGTGTACAGGAAGGAGAGTGAAGGAAGGTGCGCGTACACGTCTTGATGGTCAGTATGTGCCTTCCTCCTTTTCCTAAGCCCTTATATATATATATATACAAAAGGCCCCTCTGGCGTCGGTGCAGAAGGGTATGTGCGTATGTGTCTTTGTTCTTGTTGGTGTGCCCGTGATGGACACAAGTCAGCGGCCACCGTATTTGTACGTGAGATATATATCTATATAGATATATAGATATATATCGCGTACTTCGTTGTGGGGTGTGCTCCTGTGCCGCTTTTTACCTTTCGCGTCTACGGACAGCGTTCGTCCCTGTTGGGTGCGCGCCACGCCGTGGTGTTGGCGAGAGAGCCAAGGGAAAAGAGGGGGTGTGAATTATGCCGTCTGTGCCGCTGCGAAGAAGTGAGGCAGCTGCGGTACGACAGGAGCAGCCAAGGCAACCCAAAATCACTGAACGTAAAAACAAAAATGCGAAGGGAGGGGAAGGGGGGGCGAGAAGCTGTGAAACGGCTCCTCAGCGTCTGTATAAAGGCCGGACACGCCTCTTGCCGTTGGTTCTGGCTCCCTGTCGCTCCCTAATGCGCTTCGTTTTGGCACGCTCCGTCGCCCTCCTGCGGTATCGCACCACAGTCCAATTCGACCGCTGCACTACACGGAGAGAAAGTGTAAGAGACAGAGGGAGGCAGGGGTGAAGAACTGATTAGGCAGCTGCACCAACGGTGCGAGAAGCGCCCGCAAAATGGGCGCAAGCGCTGGTCAAGACAGGAAGAACCGAAATCAGAGGGGAAAGAGGGAAGTGAGGTGCAGAGAAGCGGGCAAGGCTGACGAGAGAGAGAGAGACGCGGAAGAGATACCGACGAGAAATATGGAAACAGAGGGGGGAAGGCGATGCACACAGAAACTTCAACAACGCCGCAGCTGCACCACTACCACGACAAGGGAGGTAAGAGAGACACCAGGCACACGCGCACGCATGAAAAAAAAAAGGCAGCAACGAGGAAAAAAAAGAACGCAGTGAGCCCGTGGGAAAGCAGAAGATGATAGTGCCACGCCCTTTGAAAGTGCAACGAGAGAGAGAGAGTTAGAGGGCGTCTGTGGTGACGCCCCCACACCGAAGTGTCACCACGCGGCAGCACTTAGCAGCGAAGGCAGGGGAGAACCCCGAACGAAAACGACACGCCAGTGTGAAGCTGTGTCCCTTTAGAGCTAAGGATACGGCCCCTTTTTATCCAAAAGGAGAGGGGAACCACCGAAGACACAGCGGCAGAAGTGAAGGGGAGAAACGCGTAAGAGAAGGGTGGAAATCCAAAGTGGTGAAAGAAAAAAACACACACAGAAGACACAGACAGGCAGATGGGGGGAGGAGGTTGGCTATGCTCTACCGGATGTAGCGAACACAGAAACACAGACGCAGGCCAGCACACGCAACAAATAAACACAAAGAGGGAGAGAGAGAGGGAGGAGGAGGAACGAAGGAGGTCACGAGGCACAGAGTTCGGAGAGGATGAGAAGAGTGAGGGTGCGTTGGGGCGCACCACAACGAAGCAAAACCGTCGAGGCTCCTCTTCTTCGCGTTAAGACGAGATACAGCAGCAGTACAAAGAGGGGAAACAAAAACAAAAAGAGAAACACACGGAGAAACAGAGCTGTCGCACAACCGGGGGAAGCGGCGTCAACGAGAACAGAAACGATTTGGTGCGCGTAAGAGGCCAACAAAGCTTTACAAGAACGAACAAGAGGGAGAGAGGCGCTCGCGCGAACGCGCGTGGGATCGGTCTCCTTTTCAGAGGGGGGCACACGCGACGTTTTGCCGTGGCGATGCAGTTCCAGCTACGATGATGACGTCAGAAGCTCGCAGCAGATGCACAGTAGCCTCGCGCAAGTAGAATGTCAAGTGGGTGTACGCCGTGAAAGTCACAGCATGCGAAAGAGAGACGCTTCTGTGATGCGCGAAGCCGGTAGGGGGGTACAGTTGTGCTTTCCGTGTGTGTTTGATGGTGAGGCAGAGAGACGGGTGCCGTTGCCGCACAACACGCCGCCACAAGTACGGTGAAGGCCGTGAGCGGGGCGGGGCGCCGCACTTACGCACGTAAAGGAGGCAAAAATATGCGGAGAGAACAGCAACGCCCGAACAAACGAGAGGAAGGTGAGAGAGCAGAGCGTCGATCCGTTGCGTCCACGTGGGAGAAGTAGGGGCAATACAGGCCGCGCGTGTGCGTCTGTGTGTGTGTGTGTGTGTGTCTTCGCTCGTGGCGCGCTGTGAGAGAGCAAAGACGCGTGCACGCACACGTCCGTCAGTCACAGGAAGAAGTGATCGCGATGACGGCGCACGCAGACAGTCGATAGAAAAACAGCCCTGTAGGAGGGTATTACTTGACTGGGCGAGGAGGAGGGGGAGGAGGGGCAACTACACCGGGAGTCGATGGCAGCAACAGCGGAGGTATACGGAAGGTGGAGAACAAGAAAACTCTGGCGATGTAGCAGTGTGATCAAAGATACGGAGGAGAAAAGAGCGACGTCAGATACAGGTAAAAGATGAGGGAGGACGGAGAGGGGGGGAATAATAAAGGAAGCGAGGGCGCGCGCACGGAGTTAGGGTAATGGGCACACGAAAAAGGGGGGAAGGGAGAGGGCGGTGCTGATATTCTCTCTCTGTGTCTCAGCTGTTTGCTGCCAGGAAAGCTGGAGCGGCGCCGTGGTAAATCAAACAGAAAAAGAGGGAGGGGTAAAATGAGAAGACGCGAGCCACCGACGCGGGAAAGCTTACTTTCGATGTGTGAGAGTGACAAGGGATGGTGTGATCTGAGGACTCGGCAGGGGGAAAGGAGAGGGTGATTGCACACTCCGTCCAGCAGCTGTGAGCGACATGCGTGGAAGTGAGCATCACCGCGAGCAAGAATGCGAAAGGAAAAGGATGAGCGCGCGTGGGTGGCGCGGCGCCGCAGGAGCGATGGCGGAAGGTGTGGAAGTGTGAAGGTATGCAGGGTGGACGGCAAGAGAGGGAGAGGAGAGGGAGAGCACGATGATAAAGGAGATGTGAGGAAGGGGGGAGCAGTGCCGCGTTGGCCACTGTATGCGCATGCACAGCCGAGGCAATGCCCGAAGAGACGGCAGACGCGCTGCTTCCAGAGAACGAGGCGGCCGCACAGGGATCACCGTGAGCTTACGTAAGTACGTGGTAATCAGAGGTACCAATGGCGCGAACAGCAGCTGTGGAGGAGAGGGAGGGAAGGCGGCTGTTGCAGGGAAGGCGCAAGTGTCTGAGAGCAAAGACGACGACAAAATATCGAGGGAGAGTGAGCGACAGTCTCACCCCCCTTCCTGCTTTCCCCCGCTGGCACCGCCTCTCGCCCTGGTTTGCTACAAGTGCTGACGTGTGTTGCTGTGCACACGGTGGGTTCACGCAAGTGCACACATGCATGCGGTACCGGCGATGCCGAAATGGCATGCTGCCACAGAGAGCGCGTGCGCGACGGGCTCTTTGCCCCCCACCGCACAGCCTTCGCTTCGCTGCGCTGGTTGCGAATCTCCCTAGAGAGGACCTCGGTCACCCGTACAAACACACACACGCACACGAAATGTCGGTGCCCACGCACCTTTCTCAGCGATGCAGACCAGCCGGCCCTGGGAAGAAAGAGGCGAATGGAGTGAAGAAGCATGTATGATGGCACACATTCACGCAGGCGCGGGCGCACGGAGAGCCTGAAGCCTCGCTGACATCGCCGCACGGCGCTTCTAGCACGAATGCGTCCTCTGCATACGCATAGTGCACTCCTCCAATGACAAAGCGCACGCACCTCATGAGGACGTACAACAGCTCGTGTGTGCACCATCGCCTTCTCCCCAGCCGCCCAGCCATTCCCCCGCCCACCCCCGCACTATCCCTGTACAGCGACAGAGAAGCGAGCACATGTATCGCAGAAAGAAGCAAGAGAGGGAGGGGGGAAGGGCGAAGGAAGTGCCCGTGGGGGATCGCACACACACACACGCGCACATGCTCCCGAGCCCGCACCACTCCCCGCCCTGTTTTACTGCGGTGCACACACACGCACACGCCTGTCTTGCCGCTCACCCTCAGCCTCGCCAACTTCCATTGTGGTGTGCTCTTTGCTAAGAAGCAAAAAAAGCGGCTCAGTTGTCGGGTGATTTGCTGAGAAAGTGCACACTGCGCACACCGATGACGAAAGGCGGTGAAGAGAAGAGGAGAGGGCGAGAGAGGCAAGAGGGGAGGGAGGGGCCGATAATAGGGACGTGGCGCACAAAGCGAGTGAAGTCGAAAACCAAAAGGCAGACAAAGAAAAAAAGGGAACAAAAAAAGACGGGAGGGGGAAGGGAGACGACGGGGGGCGCAGAGGGGACAGAGACGCGCACACGTGTGGGAACGTAGACGGGAGAAGAGGGCGCGATAACAGGGAAGAGGAGAAGGTGAGTTGGTGAGGCGCGGGCGCCAACACGCGTGCCCCCCTCCTTTGGTGCCGGCACCGCTGCAGAACGGCGTAGGAAAAATGGGAGAAAGAGGTGAAAGAGAGCAGAAGAGCACCGGCAGACTAACACGCGAGAGAGTAGGTGGGTAAGGAGACTGGGACGAAGCAAGCTGGATGCGGTGCCCAACGCAGGCAACAACGTGCGCCGGGCGATTCGAAAGTGTAGAGAAACAGAAACTTCAGAAGAGCAATCAGCAGCGCGCGTACACACACGCATGGAGAAGGGGGCCGCGAGTACTGCGAGAGTGCGTACGTGCCAGAGTCTCCACTGTCAACCGCTCCGCCTCCTCTAGTCTGCAGTGGCGGCAGTAGCGGGGTTAGGTGCTCCACATAAAAGGATGAAGCCGCGCGTCACTGTTCACGCGCACCTCTCTGCAGTCCGTCCGCCACCGCCCAGCAGCGCCGAGTCAAGAATCATTCCTGGTACCTGCGCTGTGGCGACCCGCCGTTGCAAGGCACAGCTTCGTCCCTTACATAATTTCTCCCCCACGTCACAGCCTCTCCGTCTCGTACAGCGTCCCCGTCGAGCCTCTGCCTTCATTTTGTCTCTGTCATGTACACTCCGATCCGCATCGGTAACAGCCATGCGGCCCACAGCGCCAGCCTCTACAGTGCTCCACTCCGCCTCCGACACGTCGCCGGCCGACGCGCGCGCGCGCGCCCTGTCGGCTGTTCGCATGCACGCATGTGCTCCGGTGACTTCCTTTCTCTCCGCCATCCTCCGTGTCACCGTCAAGCCTTCAGTCTCCATGAGGAACGGAGGAAAGCGAAAGAGGCATGCATATGCCCGTGCGCCGCAACTTCTATTTCCGGGCGCAACTTGCTTTAGCGTCTGCCGCTCTTCTCGTGTTCACTGTGTCCTTCTCTTTGTCTCTGTCTGTGTGTGTGAGAGAGTCGAAGACACGCCCGCTTAGGTGCTACGGTGGCATTTCACCTTACGGATGACTTCTTCGGCCTCCAACTCGGTCATCTCATTCGCCTGGATTGAGAGGTATCCCTCCGACACCGAGCTTAGCGCATCCCGGCTTGCGCTGTACATCATCTTTTCGCGCGGCTTCGCAGTGTCGGGTATCCACTGGATGAGAAGAAGCTTGTCTCGGTTTGAGCCAGCATCCGCGTACTCGAAGTCGAAGGCCGCGTAGCACGGCTTCTCTGCCGAAAGCTTTTCCTTGAAAGCCGCGTAAGTCGCGTTTCGATCGCCGATCTCGGTCACCTCAATCTGCCGCCCGTCCGCACCGATAGCCATCAGCACATAGCGGTGCTTCTTCATGCGCAAAGCATTGATCGCGTTGGAGACGCTCTCCTGCAGCGTCACACCAGACATCGCCATGGCTGCTGAGAGAGGGAGAAAGAGGGGGAGGGGGGAGCCACGCGTCACCACTGGAAAAAGAAAGAATAGCGGAATAACTGCGGACAGACCCCAACGCCAGCGTACGTATGCCACCTGAGGCTGGGGAGAGCAGGAGAGGAAATCGCTCTAATGCAGCTTACGAGAAGGGAACACGCGCGCGTGAGAGAGAGTGTGTGTACGTGTGCGTATGTGCGTGTACCTGTGGAGAGGTCGTGTATGAGAGAACGAGGAAGACGAAGAGCCCAACGCGGCGATAGAAAATATCGGGAAGGGGGTGGAGGGCTGTCGTGTCTCTCGTGGCGGCAGAAGAAGGGCGGAAAGAGAAAAGAGGAAAGCAAAAGAAACGAAAGAAAAAATGCAGTGCGATGTAGGCAATCTACAGAGAATACGTGTGTGTGTGTGGAGGGGAAGAGGGAAGGGTAGGGGAGGGTAGAGTGAGATGGCAGTAAAGGGGAGGCACAGACGCATGTTTACCACAAAAGGAGATCCTGCGGTGCTTCCGTGCTCAAACCTCGTGCGGGCAACCACGCGCTGAGCCAAAGAGAGAGAGACAGAGACAGACAGGCAGACAGACAGACAGCGGGCGTGGGGGCCCGGAGGGTGGTGAGGGGAGAGGCTAAAGCTCCTTTATGAGAGGACTGGCGCCAGTGCGTTGCTGTCAACGTCCGCGTGCCCTCCCCACCACCACTACTTCCAATGAATGACGCATGCACACAAACGCACACATATATGTGTATATATTTGCGTGTCTGTGTGTGTGTGTGTGTCACTCGACTGCAGCTTACAACACATCTTCAGCTCAAGCCTAACAAGCTGCGCACGAAGCCGGTTGTGGAGCCCATGGGTAGAGAGCAAATGGGGGCTGGCGGCAGTGCTCGTGCCACTGCCATCGGATTGGCCGGCGGCACGTCGTCAGGCCGTTGTGAGGGGCCTTCAGCAGGTTCTGTGCTCGACGCCATGTCCGAGGCCTGAGGGTAGCCAACATACGCCATTCCAGAGGCATGCACGTATAAGACGGCCAGTAGGCCAATATTCTCGTAGCGAAAATGGTGGGCAGAGTTCAGGCTATGAATGCTGCTGGGCAGTGCAAGTTGCCCGTCCTCGAGTCCGTCGCTTGGCCAGAGGAGCAGCGGAGGCTGTAACCATTCAGGTCCCTCCTCCTCCTCGGTCCCCCAGCGGGCCACAGAGAGTGTTGTGGAGTCCTCCCTGGTGCCTAGCAGGAGCGCCGGGTGCATCACCTCATCTTGGTCGTCGCTAGCGCGTTGAGCCTTGCGCCCACGCTGCCTAGCGCTGTCAGCCGCGGCGGTGCCTCTGCTTGCTTGTGCCGCCTCCAAGATGAGCCTGCTGCTATCCCTCTCGAACCCGAGAGGCGGGTAGTCGATCAGCGCTGAAGGTGGCACATCGCCATAAGACGCGCCGGCCCAAAAGCTGAGGACGGTGGGCAGCGTCTGCCCTTGCGCGGCGACCTGCATGTAGCGGTCACGCAGACGCCGTACCGCGGTGGCCTCTTCCTCGAGCGCCGATAGGCGCCGCACCGTCACAGCAGCGCAGAATCCCTTGGCCTCCCTCAGAGCTGCCGGCACGGCTGTGAACTGCACAGTATGGGATGGGTATAGCTGTACGTGCACATCGATCGGCTCTTCCCTAGAGAGGGAGTGATGCTCTATGAGCTGCGGCAGGTAGCGCTCCTGCACCGAGATTGCCAGCTGACGCACGACGCGCTTTATGCGTCGCCGAGGGGCCTGTATCCATTCGCGGTAGAGGGAGGACCCAGCTGAGACACCGAAAGCGTGGATAAGGAGGTCGCGAACAGAAATTGAGGCGAATCCCAGCTGAGCAGGCGCTTCGCCGTTGCCGCCCTCGGACATGCTGCCCAGATGGGCAGCGCGAAGGGCGTCGAGCACGCGCTGCAGCGGATGACTAGTCGATGCGCCACGCTGCTGTGGCGAAGCTGCCAGCGGCGCAGCATGGGAACCAGACGTCGGGCAGGCATGTGCCAAAGACACTTCGGAGAGGATGTCAATGTCACGCTGCGCCTGCTGTAGCGCGGCCCGTGTAATAGCGCCGCCAAGAACGGAGAAGACGGACTGCGGCCCTGGCGGGGTGGCGCCCGAGGACACAGTCTCGGCCATGGGAGCCGCCGCTGTGATTCTTGTTGAGGCAAAGCGGCAGTAAAACCGCACGCACTGCGTCAGTAGCTTCGTGCTCTATACCCCGACCAAACTTCTCGCTGAGGTGCGCCTCTGTTGAGGGGGCGCACGTGCAGCTGTTTATTTGTGTTGCGTGTGTGTGAAGAGCCACGAGCGAAAGAGCGAAGAAGTGCAGAGGAGAGACGTTAACAGAGCTGTGGCGATTCAAGCGCGGGAGCGAAAACGCTGGTGCTCTGCGACGTGTGCGCGACGCCGCAGACGCAGCCGGCGCCTCACCATGGCTGCTGCAGCACCACCGTTTCTGCACACCCGCGAGCATTATTTGCGTACGCTTCGCCTTTGTTACGCCGTTTGCATGTATTCAGTTTTGTGCGGTTGCTGCACACACGCCATGCACGGCTCTCACTTCCTCCTCTTCTGCTCGCACCTCTCTCCCCCTCCACCCTCCTTGTCTGCACGATCGCATCGTCCTTCAGGACGATCGCATGGGAGCCATGCCGAATGAAGTCATCGGAGACGGCAGCAGAGAGCTCCGTGCGACCCGTTTCTGCAAAGAAGAGCAAGATCAAAACGAAAAAAAAAGAAGCGGCGGATCAACCGCGCGAGGCGAGAGCGGCGGTGTTGCCATGAGCAATACCCGACGCCACACGACCAGCATCGGCGTGCGAAAGAGATGGGAGGAGAAGGTGGAAGCAAAGGGCGATATAAGCGCGGCTTGAAGAGAGAAGTGCGCGTGCTCTATTCAGGAATCATAAGTAAAGAGTACGGTGTACGACCAGTGCGCCGTCTCTCTGCCTCTCCGGCGCCCGCCCCATGCGCGCAAACAGAGGCATATGTGTCACCCTATCCTCGCGCACGTGCAGGAGCAAGCAGCGGTTGTGTGTGTGTGTGTGTGTGTGTGTGTGTAAAGAAAAAAGGTCAAGATGCGGGGTTGCAGGAGAGGAGGGGACGGTAAGACGCAGAAGCGTCAGACCGCGAATGAGGGGAATAGAAAAGCGCCGCGATCAGCCACTGAGCGAGAAGAGTAGACAAAAACCGCCCAGAGATGCGGCATGCGGCCTCCTCCTGCCCCGGCCCACCACCACCACCTCGACCTCGACGCAGCGCTAGGCGCGGGCCATCGTCACGAGTCCGCCACGCCGTCTACAAGAGAAGGGTGCACTACCCCCTCCGCCTTCGCCTCTGCCGCAGACGGGGAGAATGGGGCGAAGTGAGGCTGCTGTCGGAGCCCCTCACTAAGTGAGCGCACGTAATGCACCCACTCTGCCGACCCCCGCTGCCTTGGCAAGTCACGCCAGAGAAGCTGCTTAAGCGCCTTCTTGATCCGGCGCTCCTCCTGGCACAAAGTGGTCATGCTGGCAGGATCTGCCAGCGCCACCGCTGCAGAATGCGGAGCGCTTGCGCTTGCGACTGCAGCGTCATTGCCGCCCATCCGCTTCGAGAGCACCGCCCCCGACGCTGGATGTCTACACGGCGACCACTGAGCAGTTTCCGTGGCTGCCATATCCGCGTGCTTGTCAAGCTGAATGATGGAGGCACCGCCGGCATCTTTTCGATCGCAGGGGCAGCCTCGCTTGCACTGGTGGTAAGCAGCGCGCTTGCCGCTCTGCAGGTTTCGAGGATGACTGTCCTGGCTGCAGGTGCAGCTTCGTATGGTGCTGGGGTACAGGTGAGCGCTCGAGGCGGGCGGGTAATCGTTGGCCCTGTCTCTGATAGATGAACTGGTGAACTGAAGTGCAGCGCTAGCCCCACCACCAGGAGACGGGAGCCGTGGCGGCTGCGACAGCTGCGCTGATGACGGCGAGAAAGCGAAGCTCCGGCGTGCCGGTGCTGCGACTAGCAGCGCTCGCTGACGAAGCGCTGGGTCGAGGAGGAGTCGCGTATCCTCCTTGTATGCGATTGGAACAAAGCGCCCCTGGGGCGGGGGTGTTAACTTCCGCAGCGGGCCATCGAGATCAGCCTCACGTACGATAAGGCGATCTCTTCCCGAGTGCGGCAACTCTGGCCACGCCGCCATCCGCTTTGACCGCAGTCGCTGTTGAACAAGTATCGCGTCCCGCTCAGACTCCGTGTCGCCGCCGCCGAAAAGGTACCCGCTGTGGATACGGCAGTCGCCCATTTGTTCCAGCTCAGCGGACTGGGCCGTGTGCCACTGGACTGGCCGGAACTGAGGGTCTACAAAGATAAGATTGTACTTGGCGCGGCAGGAGGAGCAGTATGGGTTGAGGCGACCGCAGCCGAGCGAGTTCGTAGGGTTCGTGACCGTCCACGCACGGTGCTGCGGCCTTCCCACAGTCGCGGGCGCGGACGGCATTGGGTTGTGCACGACGTACAGCGGACGGCGTACCCTGGCCGATGGGCTCTGTGAACGCCGAGGAGAGGTGCGCCACCCTGCTTCGTCTGCCAACATAGTTGGCAGCTCTGCATCGCTGACCCGGTGGAAGCGGCCGGCACTGTCACTGTAGAAAAAATCACCGTGCTGTGGAAGCGCCGGCTGCGCGCCTGCAGCTTCTCGACCTCCTCCCGTGCCGAGCGTGGCGGTCGCGGCAGTAGGCTCACCAAGACGCCTCACCTCTTCAGAGGACGCAAGCGTCGGCCCGTGAGCTTCACTGCACGGTACCTGCGCACTAGGCGCGTATCTCCCTGACGCCCAGCCCGTAGGTGTTGAAGTGGGCAGTGAAGCGCAGTTGCTAGCGAGCGATCTGGGAGGGCGACGGATGCCATCCTCGTCCCCTGCCGGCGATTCCTGCACGGTGGGACGTCTCCCCCAAGCAGGTTGTGGTGGTGGCTGGGAGTTAACCCTTTCGACGACTTTGGCACTGGCATCCTTTGGAAGGACAGGGTCGCTGCTGCCAGCGCCGCTGCCTGCCTCCGCCTTTGCGGATCGCCCGCTGCTCTCAGGCACATCCGCGCCCACTCTCGTGAGCTGCCTCTGCTCACCTGCAGACCCCGGCACGGGGTCAAGGGCCGTCTGCGCGCCACACTCCCCCCTCCGCGGCGGGGTCGACACTATCGGCTGCTGCAGCGCTGCCACGGTGTCGTGCAGTGGCGCACAAAACTCTCCCGTCCCCATCTCCAAAGCGTCTTCTTTATCGGGGGTGCAGGTAACGTCTCCGCTCGTGCGTGGCGGGGCCCCAGTCCGCACTGCGGCGCGACCAAGGCGAGCGGGACCAGCTCTGGCGATTGCGCTGTGCCTGCCACTGCTGACGCAGCTGTGCCTGCTGGTGCCCCTTGACGACGAGGACGAGACTGAGGGACTTGGCATTCGTCGATGGCGGAATCGGCGGTCCCGAGGGCGTTCACGCTCGCCGAGTGGCCGATGTTGACGACCGCTCAGCGCGCCGTCGTCCCAGGCATCATCTCGAACGCACGAAGCGGCAGTGCTACCACGTGGGCGAGGGTGTTGCTGCCTCGCTCCACGCGCCGCACCGTCGCTGAAAGGGGCCACTGGGTGCACGGCATGGCCTTCGCCTCTTATGAGCATCTTGCAGCCCAAAGCCGGCGGCGCCGCTGCCGATGCGAATGGCAACGCGAGCTGATATGGGTGCTGCGGAGGACCCCCGGACGTCAGCGGCCTGCCAGCCTCTTGTGCGACATAGCGCAGGTCACGGCAGTCGGCATCGCTGCGGCCCCGCTGCGGGACCGCCTCGAATGCGCACTGCAGCGGAGGGTACGCTCGTCGTGCGGCAGCCGCACCCGTGTCGTTCGCCTGCGGCCGGTCACGTCCATGGACTGACGAACGGTGCCTCTCACAGGGGCGGTGATTACGTTGGTGCTGTGTGCGGAGGGCTTCGCTGTTGCTGTCTTCATGGCGCTGGCGGTCGCTTCGATGGTGGCGGTGACGCCGGTGGTGTCTCCGTGAGGCGTCCTCATGTCGGCGGATGCGCTGCCTGGACGCACCCCTCTCCTCCTCCTCCTCCTCCTTGTCGCGCCGCCTGTGCTGAGATGCGGCTGATCGATCACGATGGCAGCGATGATGCAGCTTGCGCCTACGGGGGTGCACTCCTGCAGAAAGCGCTTGCGAGTGCGAGGTCGACGACGAGGACCTCCGAGAGACGTCGCGTGCTGCACCGAGATCTGGTGCTGCTGGGGCACTCAAGAGTGTTAATGCAGTGGAAGGGCTGCATGCGCTATTCGACGCACTATCCTCGAGACCCTCGGGCAAAGACAGCGGCGCCGCCAGGGTCGATCGCAGGGCCGTCGTCACCGACTTGCCGCCAGCAATGCAATCGTCATGCTTGGTGCCGAGCTCAGCACCACCAGCTCCTTTGCGAGTCGCGTAGCAATACGGGTGCGTCGTGGGCAGCATATCCGGAGGCAAACAGCTCCCCGTGTGCGCGGTGTCGAGTATGGCTGGAGCTGACACGCCCACCAGGGCACCCGCCTCCCTCGCCTCGGGGGGCAACGTGAGGCCGCGAGTGTAAGTGTTGCCACTGCGGCCGTCAGCAACAAGCTCTATCTCTGTCAAACGCGGCATCGGCAACGGGCAGAGAGGGCGGGTGACCTGCCGTAGCTGTGAGAGGTGCAGCAAGGAATCGGGAGTGGGCACTGCGGAAGGGACTGCGGACGGCAGCTTTCCCGGTGCTGAGATGGGCGCATCACCAAGGCGTGCATCTCTCGGGCGCTGGCTGCACAAGGGCCGCGGAAGGCCTTCGTCCCAGCCGCCTCGTTCCCCTCGAGCGTGCAGCACAGGCACCTCTAGAGAAGGCAAGTTGTAGTGAGATGCATCCGCATCATCTACCGCAAAGCAAGGTTCAACGGCGTTCCATGGCGCTACACTGAGCCGCGCAGTCGCCTGCACAAGCGCGGTGCTCGCTGCTCTCGCTCCACCGCGCGAGGTGCTGCTGGAGCGCACCACCTCACTGGACATCGTTGGGTCAGGACCGCCCTGAGGGCTATCCTGAGTGGGCTTTGCACCGGAACTGCAGTTTCCAAGACTCGGACGCCGCGAAGATGAGTCGCCGTCGCTTTCGATGGCTGCGATGGTGGTCAGAGTGACGGTGTCGGGGTGCTGGTCAAGCGAAAGAGGCCGGACCTCACTTACCTGGTCAGCAATCCGCAGCGATCCCCGAAAACGATCATTTTCCTGCTGCGTCGGCGGCGACTTGGGCACCTTGGCATCAGCTGATCTCGTGGATGGGAGAAGACAGCAAGAGGGCACGGCAGAGGAGGGCGCCGTGGACGATCGGTTCGTGCTCGGCAGCACGGCGCCCGGGCCGTTGGAGATGGCCTTGCGGAGTCGAGGAGCGGTGCACAACGGTACCTCCGCTGCGGCACCGACTCGTTCCACCGTCGGTCCGCTACCTGTAGCGCTCGGCAGCGCGTTCGGCACACATGCCACGTCAGTGCGTAATATAGAAGTAGCTGATAGTGCTACGCCACCTAGCAGTTGCCCCTCGTTGGGGCCAGCACCCGCAGCTTCCACAGCCTCCAGAAGACTCCTCTCCTCTGCCGCGGCTCCTTCGCTCTTCACGTTCTGCGAGTCGCAAGCAGGCCCTGCGGAGGCACCCACAGCGTCACTACGTCGCTGCGCCTCCCCCATCGTCGAGCGCGCGTGAAGCTCCTCTCCAGGTGAGTGCAAGGCGCATGACCCCGCCTGCGCGTCTGCGTCGAATGGCGGTGGTGATGCCTGCACTGCCGAAGTCACACCTGCGGGAGTGTATGTGCCACGTTCGCCTACAGTCGTGGGCGAAGCAGAAGAGGTTGGCGCAGACGCTCGAGGAGCGCTCAGCCCGTTTGGCGGCACCGCAGGTGAGGATAGAGCATCCTCAGCGGAGCCGCTCCCCCTCACAGCCGTGGTCTCCTCTAGAGCATCTGTCCCTCGCACCTCACGCCCTTCGTCCACATTGTCTGCTGGCGTATTGGCTGACCCACGCGCGTGCGACGCGAACACCTCGGCGTGGTGATTTGTATACGGTAACCCGCCAACGCTGCTCTCCCCATCATCATGACCCATCCCTTCAGTAGCAAGTTTCGCGCCGAGAAAGGAGTGAGGGCCACAATGCCCGCGCCCGCCGCTGTTGATGGCGCTGTGCGGCACTTCTCCTCGCGGGCCCCCGAAAAGCCTCGCAAAGATGCCCCGCCACTCCCTGCCGCTGCCAAAGCCCATTTGGCTGCTAACATTGTAGGGGTGGCCAGATGGCGATGGCGGCCGCTCCACCGCAGCCCTCCCCTCGTCCACAACGAAGGGCGCCGACGGCTCCAGTGGCGGCAGTGCCGCATCCCCTCCACCATCCGAGACATGCTCGTCCAGAGTATCGATAGGCAGAGAGACTATTGAGCTGTTCGCCGCGCGCGCACTCATCACGTGAAGCGCTAGCAGCGTCTTGGGAAGCTGCACGGCAGGATTTGCACCGCGCAAGTACCTGTGATGGTGGCGACCGTGGAGGGCGTGCGGGGCGCCGTGCTCGCCTATCTCTGACGCAGCCGTTCGACCGCCAGGCATCCCAGTCAAGACATTGGACAAGATATCAGCCATGGACGGCGTTGCCGCTGCTGCGCCGCGCTCAGGCGCCTCTTGCGGCATCACAGGCGCCGAGGTAGGTGGTGGGGAAGCAACGGGGAACCTAAGCAGAATTTCCCCTCCCTCTGTCTGTGCTCCTGCTCTGTCGCGCCCTGCTAGGAAGGCGTTCGTCAGCCTCCGCGCAGCAGATCGTTTCGCTGCGGTCAAGTGAAGTCCTCCCAGCTTCGGCGCATCGGCAGAGTGTGGCAGCGGCGATCCGCAGGGGCTTTCCAGGCCGATTGCCTGCGATACGCACTGTTGGGTGCCGGGCGAGAGGCGCGCGACAAGCTCGGCGATGTCACTGTCACTGCCGACGCCGTGACTGTGGGATGAAAGCGATGACAAGGACGACGACGCGCGCGAGGAGGAGGAGAGCTCTTTCGACGCATCTGCGAGCACAACCGAAGACGAGGAAAAGGCAGAGCTTCCGTCGTTGTCTTCCGGGGTCCCAGAGGGGTGCGGCGGCTCTCTCCTTGATGCTCCTCTTTTCGGTCGCGGGGCGCTCAGCGGCCGCCTCCGCAGAACTTCGCCAAGCCGACTCGACTGACCGCATAATGACTCCGCCAGTAGCGTCGGAGCTGCACGCCTTCTTCCAGCAGCCTCACAGGTCGGCAGCGAAGACTCGCACAGCTCCCCTTCATTCTCCTCCACCTCGGTGTCCGCTCCGCCGGATAAGGTGGGGGGCGCCGCGGTACCAGCAGAATCGCTTAAAGCTGCTCGGTGAGGCCTATTACCCTCACGCCTGCCTGCCTCCCCTTTGTGGCGGTGGCGCTCCCCATCCGCCCTCCCCACACCGTCGCCGCCGCCGCCCTCGCTGCCGGCACCAATGAAGGCTTGCGCAGCATTGGCCATCTTTGTCCTAGACACACCCGCTGGGTGCGGAGGCTGCGCCACGTCACCGGAATGACCTTTCTCGTGTGGTGTCTGAGTAGACGGTGTCACGCTGCTGTCTTCGGATCTCCCCTCGCCATCATCGCCACGGCGTGCCCTCCCTGGCTGGACGCTTGGCTGCGCCGTCTTGGCATTGCTTTCTTGGTGGTGCCTTCGGCGGTGCAGAGAAGGCCTCGGCTTGCAGAGCGGCTGTCCGGCCGACTCCTCCGACTTTGCCTCATCGCCGACTCTGTGCGCCATCACACCATCCTCGCCATCCCCGTAGGTGTCGTCGTCGTATAGAGCAGCCCTGCTCAAAACTGCCGCGTGCGGTTGCTGCAGATGCGGCTGCCCATCACGCTCGGCGTCTCGCTCGCCCTTGATAGGGTGATGCGGTGGAATGAAGTTGCCTCGGCATAGCCTCACACCCTCGTCCCCTGTTGGCTCCCCCCCTATGGCTTCCTCCGCAGGCGAGTCAGCAGGAGACTGCAAGGAATTATATGTGCTCCTGCGTGTAGCCGCAGTAGCAGCACCCAACGAGGCAGCTCTACAACGGATCGCACGGCCCCGGTCTTTTCCGCTAGTGGCACTATCCGAAGACTCGGCGCTGGTGCTGCGTGCGGGGGTCAATCGACTTGCTGTTTGGACTACCCAGTCGACCTTTGTCTGCAGCACCTCCAGATCTTGCGCCTCCCTCGCTGCACTGCCGTTGCCACCACCGCGGCGAACTTCCGATGGAGAAACATGGCCATCTGCAGCGACATGAACGCGCGCGTACGACTTGATGCAAGTCGTGAGGAACGGCGCAGCCGCGGGCTCCACCTCTCCAGCAGTCACCAACATGCCTACGCAGTTGGTTTGTACGGGGGGCACGTCCGCCCATCCGGCAGAAGCGGTGAGCCTTACATCACCACCTGCTGGGCCGCTCCTCTGCGCTTCCTCGTCGCAGTCTGGCATGGAAGCGCTCACTGACGCTGGTTGCTGGGTGTTGCTGCGTCGGGCGAGAGATCGCCCATCACTCTTGCCGGTTCTTTCCTCAGCCATGCGGTTCAGATGATTGAGCTTCGTGGTCAGGGACGCCGCATCTCTCGAAGTTGCTGAGGCTTCTCGATTCGTAGAGCTGCGTGCAACAGCAGATGCGCCGTGCTCGTATGGTGCGGCCTCGATGTTGTTTGGCAGCATTGCCGAAACAGGTGACGGCGATGGAGAGGTGGCCCTGATGCGCGCGCTGCTCGCAGCTGCCGGGGACAGCCATGCTGCTGTGCTACCCTCCGGCGTGCCAGCAGCACTGGTCGCAACCTCTGCTGCAGCCTTTCGCTTTCGCGGGCCTGCGTCAGCACTGGGCGCGGTTGCCTTGGTGAACATTGTCTCATACCACCGCCGCAGGCAACTGTTCAGCACCTTCCTCTCGTGCCGATGGAGGCAGGTGTTGAGCTGCTTATCCATCTCCTTGGCGCGCCGCCGCTCTTGCTGCGCCTCCGTGAGCCCCACATAATGCACAGCGGTTGCCGCTTTGGCTGGCACAAGCGCCTTCACCGACGGGAGAGCCGGGCAAGCGGTGCCGGACGCGGACGTTGTTGCAGAGAGGCACGGAGGAGGAACAGGCACCAACGCGAAAGAAAGCGTGGAGCTGCTAGGCGCAGCGGAGGCGGCTGGTGAGGCAGTTGGTCGAGGAGGGGTGGCGTGGGAGACACCCCAAAGATCAGCAGGTGTGCGTGTGGCGCCGCTTTTCGACGCTGAACTTCTACTGCAGCTGCTGCCGACGGTAGCGCTGCTCGCGCTCCTCGTACTGCTGCCGCTGCTAAGACTGCTCGTGGAGCGGCTGCGGCTGGTGCTGTACGTGGACGAGGCAGTGCCGGAGCTGGCGGAGTTCGACGTACAGCGACTCCGGCGTGGACGACAAGATGGCCGCCTCACCACCGCTGCGGCGGCATGGCTGTGTTGATGGCGGCTCCCCCTACTGGGCGCCAGCGCACGAGCTGGAGACTTCATCGAGGACGAAGCCTGCGGCCTGTGTACAGAAAATACGGTCCCCCGCGAAGGCCCGCCGCCCGCTGGCTGGCTGATGCTCCTTTCTTGCGCCACCGGTGTCATACGGCGAACTGGAAGGCTGCTGCTGCTGCTGCTGCCGCATGCGGTGGCACACTCGCGCAGCCGCCGCTGATGCAGCGCTGCGAGCTGATGCGCCTCCCAGTCGCTCCGAAGAATGTCGACTCGGCAGAGGCGGCAGGGAATCACACTCTGGAAGGGCGAGTCGACCACGTCTGCTTGTCTGACTGGCACCCTGTAGAGAACAGACGGAGTGGGAGAAGTCGTAGCGCCCGCACTCACCGTCGCCGCCGCTGGATTAGAGGCGGCGTCCTCTGCGATGCAAGAGAGTGGTCGCTGGTAGACTACGGGCGAGGCAAGAAAGCAGGTGGAGGGGCCCACCGAGAGAGGAAGCGCAGCCGCCGCATGTGGTGAGGAGCGCTGTGGAGTGGACACAGATCCCTCTACTAGCACATGGGCCGTTGCAGCGCCACTGGCGCGCGCGGGAGCCGCTGTGCTCCTTGAGGAGCGCTCTCCACACCTCTGCGTCGATGCAAGCTGGGGCGCGGCTTCTTCCTCTCCACGCTGAGCCTTGCCCTCTTCTTCGCAGCCTCCCTGATCTTGGACGCCGTTGTCGTGGGCAGCCCCACTGTCACTGTGAATTTGTTTCGCTAGCGATGCACAGGTGCGAGAAGAGGATACTGTTCGCGAGGGGAGACCTACCTCGCGCACTCGCTCGCTGCTCTCGCTATCGTCCATTGGCGTCAGGGAGCGGACAGTGGCGGTGGAAGCAGCGACAGAGAGGCTGGGATAAGAGGAAGAAGGGCCGCGAACGATGCGATGGCAGTGGGGCAAAGCGCCAATGCGTGGCCGTATGCAGCGGGCACCAGAAACAAAAAGGAAATCTACGCTGAGAGAGAGGGGGGGTGGACGCAATCACAGCACGCACCCGCAGGCCAATAGGCCGCGCTTAATCAGGTGCTCGGGCGAGGCTGACCGTGCGGCTGGACGCAGGGTAGTGGTCGCTGTAGCGGTCCTCAGAAAACGTGGTGGGGACAACAGAAGAGAACCACAGACAGAAGGGGTCACGCTGAAGTGTGGCTGAGTGGACGTAACGGTAGAGGGCGTTATGATCTATGCGGCTGGTAAGGGGCCGTGATGGCGGCGAGGGGGGCTTGAGGTTACGGTGAGGACGTATAATGTTACAGAGGGGAGAGCGAGAGCAACAGCAAAAAGGGCTTTGAACCGAATTGTCGGCACGTGGATGAATCTAATGGGTGTGCCAACGCCCGCGCGCGCGTGTACCTGTGAGCAGATGTTTGCGTCTAAGCGGAGGTGATGGGGGGGGGCACGCACGGGCTCCTTGCCGTCACCACGGGATGCGAATGATGTGTGTGTTGTGGTTGTTGCGCTCAAACCCTAAGTTGGCGACTCGTTTGGCGGTTACGCGCGCATGGGGAGGCCAAAGGTGGGGAGAGAAACGAAAAGAAGAAAAAAGGCGCGACAGTTGAGAATGCGTAGGGGGCATTGGGGAATGGCAGGCGTGCCTTTGGGCCTTCGTGACGAGGTGAGGCGCGCTTCCATCGCCGCATGTGTGAGTGCTCTTGCCGGGCGACCACACCCCTAGTCCCTCCCTGTCACTCCGATCCCCGACGCTCGTCATGGAAGAGTGCGAGGACGCGCGATTGTGTAACAGCCCCACCAACATACCAAGCGCAAAGGCACAGAGCTGTGCACGCTCACCATATGTTCACGGCAACAGCTCTCTGAAGCGTTCCTCTGCTAGTTTTTCTTTTCGATCGCTTAGCCAAGCGCTTATGGGTAAAGGCATGTTCGAGCACGCACTGCAGATGCGCACATATGCATTCCTCACCCCCTCTTCCCGCCTCGCCGCTTGCCGTCTCCTTTCTGCGCGCTAGCGTGCTTGCTCGTGTGGGTCTTGTCCGCTTCGCCGTACTCCGACAGGAGCTCCTGTGCGGCCCGGTTGCCCTCCAAGAAGGCGTCGCCGCGGTGGGTGTACTTGATGGTGCTCACGTGATGCACACGGTGGCCCCGCGCGAAGAGCTCCGCGAGGACGCGTGCGATGTTGCGTGTGTCGTCGATGCCGCTGTGCCTTCGCCCCTCAAACGACATGCTCAGCTTTTTCAGCATGTGCGTCAGCTTCACCTGCCGGCACTTGAAGTAATCGCTGTAGCTGTGCCGAACGTTGATGTAGCGGTAACAAACAGGCGGGAAGTCGACACCATCGCGCAGGACGCTGCACTCATGCATAAAGCGGCGCATGTCCCACGGGCCGTCTGTAGCCATGCATATCATGGCCTCCGCAGGCACGTCGGCCTTCGCCGCGTCGGTGCGATCGTCGTAGACGAAGCGGCGCTTCTCCGACTTTAGGTTGTCGGAGAGGTGGTTAGGGCCGTAGTGCTGCGCCCATATTCGGCAGAGCGGGTACACCTCCGTCCTCAGCCAATCCTCAAACTGCGCGACAACCGTCGGCAGTGGCTCCGCGAGATCCACCATCTCCTGCGTGATGCCTGTCAGCTCCGTGCAAAATGCCGTCAGCTTCGGATTGCGCAGCGGCCGCACATACCGATGAAACTCCGCCACGATGCGCAGAGTTGCCGTGTCGAGCACCACAACAGGGAACTCGATGATTTCGTGTGGGTAGTGAACGCTGCCACTGGCGCAGGTGGCCTCGAAGTCGCACACGAGGACGTGGCTGAACGGCTGGGCGAGGAGGCGCTTGTACGGTGGGCGTGTCGGAATGCCGCTGGACGCGCCAAGAGGCGGCGCAGGGTTAGCCACTGCCTCGCCATCCTCGAGGAAGGAGCTGTCCTTCGCATCACCGAGCTGCGGTGGCTGCTGCGTAGGCGCCGTCTCGACCCCACTCTTAGGCCTGCCGCTTGCGCACGCCTTCGTGGCCTTGCGCGCCTGAGATTTTCGGCATGTGCCGCCGTCGCTGTGGCCCCCGCCCATGGGAATATCAAAGCGGCTGCCGCCGAGTATGAAGAGGCCGTTTCGCCTGCGGTTGAGCACGCCGTCCCGGCATGGACGCGAGAGCCCTGGAAGGGGAGACGTCGAGGTTGGTTGCGGAAGCGCTGCAGCGCTGGAGCTACTCGTCGGGGAGAGTGGCGAGGAGGATGCTGCCCCCTTTGGGTCTGTAGTCGGCGAGGCATGTGCCGCGCCCGTCATCATCTCATTATCGCTAGGGCTGCACATGGGGGAGGGGGCCTGGGACGCGGCCCAAGATGTGGAGGGGGGCGTTGTGTCCGCCGAGGCGTCGTTACTGGAAGTGGAAGAAAGAGGGGGAGACAATGCGGCTCTCTGCTGTTGAAGCTCCCACTGGCGCAGCTCCTTGGCGAGGGAGCGGAGGCGCGCCATGCACGGCGCACGTCAATAGTGCGGTGGAGTCGCGGCGGCCAACACAGACGACTCCAGTAGAGCTGCCCGACGCAGTAGACCAGGCGTCGCGGGCAGGCACGTGTGTGTATGTGCTCGCCTGTCGGTACACCGCCCTCAAAATCGAACTGACTTTCACCAGCAACACTTCTCTCCGCTCTTCTTTGCATATATATATGTGTGTGTGTGGGTGGGTGTGCAGTGCCAGATAGCAGCGATGTATTAGCCGTTAGATGAATGTTTGCCAGTGAAAAGCCGATGGCGCAGAAGCGGCAAACGGCAGAGACGGAAACATGAGCAGGGAGAGCGGGTAGAGATGGAGAGGGAGGCGCGGGCTTGGGGAATAAGAGGTATGTGTCGCGGTTGTGCGCCTATGCTTGTGTACCCGCCTTCAGCCGCCACATCTGCACAGTCACGCGTTCCAGGAAGAGCCTACCACATCCATTGCACTGCAACGAAATGCAAAGTAAGAGGTGCGAGACAGGGGAAGCCTGCGCATCGGTTGCCCGCACGGTGTGGCCTTGGCACACGCTACACAGAGAGGAGGGCGAGAAGAAGGCGAGGAGGAGAGGACGTCGCTTTTCACCCATGTTGTCGATGTCTGTCCACGTCCAGCCCCCTCCCCTATCCCCACGCCAGCAACATCACCCCACCGCCGCACGCGCGACGGATGCCGTCATCAGCTCTCAGTGGTTGCCGTCCGCCACGATGCTTTCCATTGATTCATCTACTTCAAACACACCCAGAGATGCAACCGCGAAAGCGCGGCGACGCAGAGAGACACGCACGCGATACCTTTTTCTTGTCGTGCGCGTGTATATAGATAGGTGTGCGAGTGTGTGTGTCTACAGCAACGGAGCGTTGAGTGGAGGCGCGCACACACACGTACGCACAGGGAGGAGGGAGGAGGAGAGCGCCCAGCAAACATCCACAGAAATAGGCACACACATACGCGCACACACATGCATACATTTATATATATAGACGCACGCACATAGATATATATGCGTGTGTACGTGTGAGTGTGGGTGTTTGGGTGGGTGAGTGTGACAGAGGGAGAATACAACGTCACAGCCGCGACACCGAAAGACACACACGCGCTCGCGTGCAGCTCCATAAACAACGCTAGCGCCGACGACAGTGGTGGCCGCGTCGCCATCTCCTTTGAAACGGGAGTGGACGACTGGTAGGAGGGGAGAGAAGAAGCAGTACGAAATGGAGCGCGCAAAGGCAACCAAAACAGGGCGTGTACGCGCCCCTGAATACGTGAGCGGTGCCGCACATGCGGCCCGCCTCTCTGGCACATATACACACACACAGAGTCGCACCTCAGCACCATCCACACCTGCGAGTCGCCCCAGGTAGCGGAAGGCTTAGCACGTGTGGCGGCTCTCCTTCACGGTGCCGAGGTTTGAGATGGCCCTAGTTGACGGCCCGGACGATCCTGTGCGGCAAGACGCGGCAGACGACATCGACGGCGGGAGGGAGAGGGGTAACGATCCACCCACGCCGCTTGCTCCCGACAGCGGCAGCCCGTTCAATGGTAAGCGGTTCAGTGGAGCCTCGCAGAAGTTGCACCCGTAGTGGAGGAGACCAATCACGATGGACGCGATGTTGCGCGCGTCGTCAAGCCCGCTGTGCAGCCGTCCCTCGAAGGGCATATGCAACACCTCCAGCATCGCCTTGATTTTTCCCTGGGAACACCCGAAGAAGCACGCAAAGGTCTGCTTCACGTCGATGAACTGATAGAAGAGAGCGGGAAAGCGGATGCCCTGGCGAGACACGCTATGATAGCACATGAACTCGCGCAAGTCCGTTGGGCCATCCGTCGCGAACACGCACCGGGCGTGCGGCGGCAGAGTGTGCGAGAGCCAGCGTTCAAACTGCAGGACGACCTCCTCCAGCGGGGCTGCCGTGTCCACATCCTCCTGACTTATCCCCGTCAGCTTCTTGCAAAAAGGGCTGAGCTCTCTCTTATATCGCGGGCGCACGAAACGGTGAAACTCCGCCACGACGCGCTGCAGTCGCACATCTACGACCACTACAGGGAACTCAATGATCTCATACAGGTAGTTGGGTGGCGGGTGCTCCTCACACGTGGCCTCGAAGTCGAGCACTAACAGATACTCATACGGGCATGGCAAGGCGCCAAGTGGCGCGGAGTAAGACACCAGCGGCGACACCGGCATGCTGCGCGCCCCACCAGCGCTGCCGTTGAGCGAGAACGGCGGTACACACGGCGCACCAGAGGATGGCGCAAACGTTCCTGGGGTCGTTGCAGCGCTGAGAGGACCACCTGGATAATGTGCGGCACCTTTGTGTGACATGGGCGCGTAGAAGGCGTTCGGTGCAGCGCGACGGCGCCGCAACATCTCCTCGCGCGTCTCCAGGTGAAAGGACGCGCTGCCCAATGTGGATGGGTTGCCGCCGCGCGGGCTAGAGCTCATGAGCGACGCGGACGGCTGATAAGGGGCCGCTGTCTCAGATAGAGACGTCGAAGGAAAGTTCAAGAGGCTGGCCTCGCCCTCATCCTGTGTACGTGAAAGTGGCGGCGGTGTCGTGCCCCGATCCAGCAGCATGGTGACTTGCTGCGACGGGGAGTAAGTTGCGCACGTCTCGGACAACTGCTTCATCGAGGGAGGGGCTGCATCGTTCGTGCTAGCGGTCGCTCTGTGCTCGGCCGAGGAGCATGGGACACGTTGCTGCTGCTGCACACTAGGCGGCGTGCGGCGGTGGAAGGGGCGCGCGCTGTGATTGAGCGTTGCCCTCGCTGGCGCAGCCGGCGCCACACCGGCAGCCCCGGCCACATTCGCGCCGCTTTGTGAGCTGGCCGTTGGCTGTGCGGGAATGGTGATCGCAGAAGTGGCACCCGCGGATGGCCTCAAAGCGCCAGCCCCGCCGGCCACATGGACAGCAGAAGAGGAGGAGGTCGGCGTCGTCTCGCCATCCGATGGGGTCGTCTTGCCACGAGCATCTGAGCCTGCAGCCGTAGCGCCTGGTAGGGATGAGAGAGTAGTTGCACGAGGATTGCGCAGCCCCTCTGCCGGCATCGCCGGTGATGCTCGTGGCGCCGCAGCAGCCTCCTCGTCGGCTTGCGGGCCTGCAGACCTGGACGCACCACGCCACTCTGCACCGAGCGTCTCGTCGAGTGCACGAGTCAGCTCATGCTCGTTCACGACAAGCCCCCGCACCACTTCGAAGTGGGCAAGTACACGATGCCAGTGCTCTTCTTCCGCAGCGCTGAGGTCGTATGAAGCATGCGCAGTCTTGATCGCCGCGGGTGCTGCTGCCGGGCGGCTGCCAGAGGAGGCAGTGACCGCACCAATGCCTGCGTCATGTCCAGGGACCACCGTTCCCTGGGGGCTAGCGCTGCCCAGGGGCTTCTTGTGAGGATGCCGCGGCACCGCGTCTCCCGAAAAGGACTCCAGCCCACCGGCCGCCTTGCCAAGGATGTCTGGCGACCCACACGAACGAGCTATCTCGCGCAGCGCGCTCAGCAGCTGAGGGATGGCGGCTGCGTCTTCCGGCACCAGCTCCAGCAGCTTACGTGCCGATGACAGTGCTGGCGCCTTCTCTGTCACTTTGGAAGCTGTAGCCTCATTCGAGGACGCGCTGGGCTGACGAGGAAGAGCGCCATTCTCCGGGCTGGCAGTGCGCGACCCGAGTGGCGAGAAAGAGGCCGCAGAAGCAGGCGTCATTTGGGGGTGTGCCCGTCGTGTGCCAGGGGCCAGCGTCCGTGCTGGCTTCACACGGCCGTTTCGGACGGCCTCCAAGAAAGTGTGCGAAAGAGTAGTAGAGCCGCCTTGGCTGGACAGCGGAGAGTTTACGCTGGCATCATGGTGCGTGACACCTTTCGGTCCCTCACTGGCGCTGTCACTCGAGCAGCGCTCCGCCGCCGCTGGCGAAAGCGGCGACGTCGACGGCGTTACCACCCTCATTGGGGAGGGGTGCTGAGCACGCCTAGGGGCCTCGGGAGGGCGCTCTATAAGTGCAGATATGAGCTCCGCAGCCAAGGCACGGGCGGCTCTGCAGCGATCTGCGGTACATCTGCACACGGTCACAGAGCCTGCGATCCCAGTGCAGCGGTGTGCTTGGGGTGCGTCGGCGGCCTTGTGCTGCCGCTGCATTGCCTTCGATGTGCCCTGGAGGGAGTCTGCCCTATAGTCGGTGCAGGTGGTGGCAGCGCCATCTCTGTTCTCATAGACGTCACTGCAGCTATCACCGAGGACGGCAGATGTTGAGGAGGGAATGGCAGCTGACGGCGGGCCCCCGGTGATGTCGGCCGGCGGCGAGGCGCACATGGCCTGTGGCTGCGTCAGCTGCCGTGACAGTGGCATGTTCTCGTCCTCGGCGGAAAAGAGGGGGGAGATCGCGTTCTTGAGGCGGACGGGCTGTTCAGGTGGACGCGCGTCTACTGCTGCCGCTGCAGGCAGCTCGCCTTCGACATGTGCTGTCAGCGGCTGTGGCGGCAAGTGCTTCGCGATGGCGGGGCGGGCATCGGACATCTTTGGGAAGACCATTGTCAGGTGCTCAGGCACGGGCGCAAGTAAGGAAGGGTCAAAGGAAGACAATGATGCCTGAATCGCGTGCGCGGGTGTGTGGGTGTGAGAGAGGAAGTCGACTTCCCTCACCCTCCCTGTCGCCGTCAGCCCTCCCCCAAAAAAAAACACACACACGCACGCTGCCGTCCCGTCACACCCTGTGCCTTTCGACGGCGACGATCCCTCGAACGATGCGGCCCACGGCAGGGCACAGCCACGTTGCAGCCAAAGGTGGAAGCAAGCAACAAAGGAAGAAAGCGCAAAGAAGCAGATGATACGGATGACAGGAGACCAACGGCAGAGTCAGAGAGAGAGAGTGAGCAGAAGAGAGTGAAAGAGGCAAAGCTGCAGGGCACGCGCCGGCCTTCCCAGTACACGCCCACGAGGGTGCACGCAGGCGTCGGTGGACTACAGCAAGGCACAGTCACACTCACACAGGCATACACAAAGTCAGCAAAAGGCGCAAGGAAAGTTAGAAAAAAAAAATGGGAACACGACAGCACACGGAGCGACCCAATTACAAACCCGCGCGCACACACACGCACACATACACACTCATATAGGCATACATATATTTATATATATATATAAACGTGCGTGTGTGTGTGAGGGGGGCGTTTGTCGAGACGCGCCGAGGGTGAGATGTACAGAGGCTAAAGCGCGCCCAAACAACGGAGCAAAAAAGAAAAACGGGAAAGCGCACGAAATCGCGGAGGAGTCAAACTGCCGGTGCACACAACCCGCATAGGGGAGGAGGCACGCAGGTGCACGCTGACAAGGGGCGCCCACCCCAACAGGCACGTAGAGGACCTTTGACGAAACGAAAACGCTTCAGAGTGAAGTTGACGGCAGGCATACAAGCACGTCGAGACGAGCGCGCTCACAGGTCTTTGCAGCAATCTGCGGGTGAAGCGCAGTTGATTTTAGAAGGTTCTCTCCGGTCCGCCTTCTCGTCGATGACTTGCCTGATGCGTGTGAGTCGCTGTTTCGCCTTGCCGGGGCCGTATCTCTGGTACGGCCCGATACGCCCCTCAGACCTCACGCCGGCAAGCGGAGTCTGCTCGGGTGTGGCGGTGTATCGTGGTACGGAAGGAGTGAAATTGATGTGGCGGCCGGAGCGATTGCCTGTCTGTTGGTTTAGCTTCGCTTGCGTTTAGGTGCGGACGCGTCGGCGGGCGCCTCGAGAATACCACAGGAGGCGGCGTCAAGACCCCGCAACGCTGCTGGCGCATAGCGTGTGTGAAGGTTCAGCGCAGACCGAGTAATGGAAAAAGATGACGAGAGAGAGCAATGGTGCATTGCGCGCAGAACCATTCGGCATTTGGGACCGTAAAATGGAGGGATAGATGCGGTCAGTAAGAGTGAGACAGGCGCGGCCTTACCTCCCCCTCCTCCTCGCCCCTTTACTCGCTCAGCACGAGCGCACATCTTTTAGTCGCCTACCCATGCTGGAGTAGCTATGCCCGTGGTGGGACGACCATCCGCATATGGTTTAGGGAGCGCGACGGTGAGCAGAGCGAGGACCCCGGAGAAAAAAAGGGACGAGGCGCCTACCATAGTTACCGGTGTGAAGAGATGTGTACTGTACAGGCAGGCCAACACCTCTGCCACTTTCTCGCCCTTTGTGCTCGCCTCACACGCACGTCACAGCGTCCAGCTTTCTCTTCTACTCACCTTCCCCACCCCTGCCCACCCACAGACACCCCGGCAAGGAGGCGCAGACCGCCACACCCCTCTTGTCCACGTGGCGCCGCGACTGCGCCATGGCACCAAAAGCCGAACCGCCGCCAGACCAACCGAGCCGTGCACCCAGCGGGCCGCTTGCCTTCCCACCCACCCCCGCCTCATCCTCGCACGCGCGCTGCGCGCTCAGAGCCGGACGGGTCTCGGCGAAACGCGTGCCTCGGTCCAAGTGCACAGCACACATGGCGCCGCACGAGGGCAAAGGCGGCCGCACCCGTTAGGCAGCGAACGGCAACGACCCACGAGCGGGCAAGATAAACCCCAGCGAGGCTGCTGCCAGGCCCCCGCCAAGACGCTCGCAGCCTCGCAGCCTTTCCGGCGCACCATGCTTTCCCACGCTGCCCGTAGCCGCGGTGTCCCACAATGTTGTGCGCCGGCCCCCCAAAGGGCGGTTTGGCGGAGACGATCGCGAAAGCCGCGGCGTTCTCGCCACGCTTCCGGCGCCGGCGCCGCGTTCGCTCGCCCGGCAGGGGGCGAGACCCCACACCCCGCACACGCGCACTTTCGGGCAGTTTCGCGAGCCTATGCACGCCCCTTTCCACCACCACCGCAACCCCCCTGCTCTCCGCCGGCTGCCCTGTTCGGCTGCGCTTCAAGGTGTGTGCGCGCGGCGCCCGCACTTGCAAACCACGGCGGAGCCGCTTCCGCCGCCACGTAGTCGCTGGCTTAGGCGGTGGTGGTGGTGGTCTGTGGAAGGGGGAAGAGGGGGGAGGAAGAGGGGGGAACTCGAACGGTAGATTAAAAGATTAGCCGAGTTACATACGGAATCGAAAAAAGCAACAGTCATGAAGCGGCTAGCCAACAGATTCATTCATCCACACAGTCACACGCAGTGGCGCACACAAATGCCGGCATGCATGCAGTCAGCTTGGGCGCCGCCACTTGGCACCTCCATTCACTCCCTTACCCGATTTGCGCACCGGACGCGTTGAGGCTGGTGAGGGTGTGACCTGCCCAAACGGACGTCAACCACACCTCCGCAGCGCGATGCAGCTGCAGCATGTACGCGATTTGGGCGAGCAGAATCGAGAGAAGCAGCAGCAGCGTGAGACGCCACCGTCTCTGACGCTGCCGAGCTAGCGCGCGGTCGTTCCGCCGCTTCAGAGCCACTACATTAGCGTGAATGAACTCTTTTGGATGTGCGAGGCGGTATGCCCGGACAGCTTCACGGTGGCGCTGGCCAAACTTGAAGTAGTCGGCACCGTAGCACCTTTTCGCGATGTCCTCCACAACGTCGCGGTCGACGTGTCCGCTACCCTCCTCACGTCGGTAGAGCGGTACACCATCCAGGTGATAGTGGAACTCGTCATCTAGCGGAATAGCGATTACGAAGTCAAGCACACAGCCCGCCTTCATCATCGCGACGGTGAGTCGCGCAATGTTGTACGCGTCATCGAAACCGTTGTGCGGCCTGCCATCGAAGCGCAGGTTCATCTTGCGCAGCATGGCGTCCAGCTTGATTGGCACACCGTGATTCAGACTGCGGGCAAAGGTGGTGCGGATATCGAGGTACTCGTAGAAGATGCTGGGAAAGCCCACATGATCGCGCAGGATGTGGTGCTCGTAGATAAAATTCTTGAAGTCCCACGGGCCGTCGGCAGCAAAGATGGCCTTGGAGCCTCTGGGGATGGTCTCCCGGTACCACTTCTCAAAGAGTTGAATCGCCTCCGTAATGCTTGGGGCAGCGTCCACCGTCTCCTGGGTGATTCCAGTAAGCTGAGTGCAGAAAGGAGTAAGTTGGGGGTTGCGCCACGGCTTCACGTAGGTGTGGAAGGAGCGGGCTCGGTCCACCTGACCGGTTCGAACATCGATGAGGACACCAGGAATCTCAATGACCTCGTGGGGGTAGTGGCGGTTGTGCTCCTCACACGTCGCCTCGACGTCCACGACGATGATGTAGTCGAACAGCTGCTGGTCTAGCGGGTCGGTATCGTCGTATGTGTGCTTCACTTGGTTCTGCTTGGATGAGCTCTGGGTGGAGAGGTAGGACCCGCCGCCGCCGCCTCGGGTGCCGTTTCGTGAGCGGGGCGTCTTGTACGTGATTTGGCGTTGATGCTTGTCAGCCCTTCGCTGCTTGTTCGCGGCCTCTTTGGCCTTTCCCCGCTTGTTGTGTGGAGACATGGCCCTGCGATGAGAACACGAAGGAGTACGTAAAGCAGGCCAAAGCGTGCGTGCGTGTGTGTGCAGGGAGGAGAGGTCGCGGGGTACAAGAAATGATGCGAGCCTTGGAAGAGGGGAGGGAAGGAGGAGGCAGAGCAGAGCAGAGAGGACGAAGCGGAGGACGAAAAGGGCCACGCCACAGCATAAATGTATCCCCAGTGGAGGGAAAGGGGGGAGAGGAATGCAGCCGGCAATCCATTGGCGCTGCATGGGGAGGCAGAGAAGGGGAGGAACGGTGAACGGGGGCCCCGCCTGGGCGAGCACTGCCAAGGAACGGCCCACAACGGGACGCCACTCCGTTGCGCAAGCGCGCATCCGTCGCTTTCCCACTTTGCATCGTTCCTCCTCGCCAACCGCACCACAGCTCCCTGGGGGGGGGGGGGCTGCACTTGGGCGGGCCACTGTGAGCCTCGAGCCATGAGAGCCGTTGCATGGCATGTGGCGCGGTAGAGGAGTGGAGTGAGAACGGCCAGGAAGGGTGTGGCGGCTTGTGAGTGCTGCGAGGCAGGCGCTTCCACACAGTCGGCATATAGGAGACAGAAAGCGTGGTGACATAGCAATCACATCCAACGCACAGGCGAGCACATACACAGAGAGAGAGAGACAGGCAGACAGACACGGAGGCCGAGCGCCTCCATCACGAGGTGAGATTAACGAAGAGGGAAAAACGATTACATGAGCGACAACGTCACTGCGAAGGCAGAGCAGCAGCAGCAACAAGAGCAGAAGCTCCCGTGGCGTGGCACAGCCACAGATGCGTGAGACGGGTGTGCCAGCGAGAGCAACAAAGAGAAAGAATGAGGAGCAGGGACACCACTACTCGCCTATGTACATACACGCATGGCTGCCAGCAGACCTGCGCACACACAAGTACTGGTGCGCGTCGCGGGGCCGCGCTCTTTCGTTTACATACTCGATGGACTCCATGATAGCTTACTGCTGCGCGGACTCTATGCATAACGCCTCGCCCCTTCTTTGGCGGCGGCGATGGCCCAACGCTGGAGAGGCAAGTCGCCGCCGATGCAGCTGATCCGTGGCGCGAGCGGGACAGCGCAGGCTGTCGCCGACTGCGCTGATAAGCATGATGGCAGCGACACCCCTACGAAGCAGGTCCACTCGCCGCCGCGGCATCGCCCCTGCCCGCGGCATCCAAGGCATCGAGCCATGCACGCCAGGAGAGCGCATACTGTCGCGCATACAGCACCCGCACCGCCTCCTCCACATCCTGACGCGCTCGCAGGCAGCAATGAGTGTGGTGATGTATACACGATTTGAGCTGCTGCTCCTCTGCAGGGGTGTACCGCCCCGCGCCACCGGGGCACCGCTGTTCGACGAGGTGCCGTTCCGCCGGCGAGGCGCAGTGAATCTTGTCATTCAGCTTCGCCTCCAAAATGGTCGAGGCAAGCGCGACGAGGGCGTGGCTGGACTCGTATGCCACCACCACTCGCAGTACAGTTGCATTCGGCACCACCTCCATCAGCCGCCACACATCGCTCTCGCGCCGGTGGTATTCGTGGGCGCCAATTGCCACAAGCAGCGGCACTGTGTAGGGTGAGGTCGACAGCGTTGGACAGTGCTTCAAGAGCAGACGTGTCGTCTCGGCATACCCGTTCGCAATGGCGTAGTAGAGCGCGGTGCACTCAGCTTCATCCATGTACTCCACCTCGGCGCCGGCCTCCAGCAGCAGCGACACCAGCTCCGCAGGGTCGCCGTGTGGATTGTTGACAGCGTACAGCAACGGCGTCCAACAGAAGTTGTCGCACATCAGCCGATCCACTAAGGCGACGTTAATGACTGTACCGCTGCCTCGGAGCAACAGTGTGCGAACATATCGAGAATTATTGCGGTAGCAGGCGCGATGCAATGCGGAAGTACTGCCCTCGACGAGATCTTCCGGCATGGCGGAGTTGGCGGCTCGCAAAGGGGCCGACACGACGGAGAATCTTTCCTCGGCACTGAGAGGCCGCGAAGTTGCTATCGTCGCCGACGCCGGCCGCGGCAGCGCGGCGGAAAAGGTGCCGAGCGATTGCCCACACGGCCGCCGAAAAATTTCGGAAAACTCAGAGTACGCGTCGGTAACGGATTCGAACGCTGTACGCGCCAGTCCCCTGATCATCCAGGCGCCGGTGGCGTTGCAAAGAGTGAAGGATACGGCAGCCAGGAACTGGCGCGGGACGGCCGCTGTGTGGGCTGGTGATGCTATCATGCCGCTGGTGCCGTCTCCACCCCTCGTCCTCGCCGAGGGAGAGAAGGAGGCGGCGCCCGCGGCTGTGAATACGTGGCGGTGATGTCTGTGGACCCGACGCAAAACGGCGACGCGGAGTTCGCCGACGGTTTCAGTGAGGCCGGCCACATAGTCGCCCACCACTGCGTCAGGTCGGGCAGCTAAGGAGAAGGCGAGGTAGGCAAACGGCTCCGACAACTCCACAGCACCGCGCTCCAGCTCGTGGCGCAGGTTTTCTTCCAGCAGTTGGATGGGGCCCCACACACTGAGCAGTCGCTGCAGCGAGTAGAGCGAGATGACGCCGCAGTCCTTGAAGTTCAGCACCGACATTACGGCCGTGCGCGCCCACGGTGGGAACAGCGGCAAGATGGGAAGGAACTCCTCTGCCGTGCACGCGGAGCGCTTGCGCCCCACGTGAATATCCCACGCGGCCTGCAGTCCGTGATCCTCCAGATAGCTGTGCGCATCAAAGGAGAAGGGCGCCTGATCCGTCACCTTAACGTACCACCGGATGTGCGCAAAGTGCACCGCCACGTCTGCGTTCACGCTTGCAATCGTGTCAACGACGTGACGGGGAAGACGGTGCCGCGCGCTCAGCGGGATGAACTCCAGCGCATCAGCTGCTGTGGCAGATACTGCCATGGTGTTGGTGGCCGCTCGGTGCATCTCTGATCGAGACGCAGCAGCCGGGAGAAACTCCTGCGTGGACGACTGCCTTGGTGAGGCGAGGCAGAAGGCCAGCGCGCTACCGCTGGTCGCCACATTCTCCAAGTGGCGATCTCCTGCACTCTGCCCGCGCGCCGCCTCGCATGGTGAGTTGGCAGCCGCACTTGAGGCGGCTGTGCTCTTCACCTCGGCTGGTGCGCCGCGATCCGGGTTCGAGGTGTCACGCTGAGTCTCCCATGCCTCGTAATCGCGCAAGGCCCGCTCGCCTCGATCGAGAATTCCGTGGAGGAAGCGCGCCAGGCGGTCCAGAAGCACACCCTGCCGCTGCCACTCGTCGCGGCTGAGCGAGAGTCGGCCGCCAAGGTCGAGGAGGTACGTATGAATCTCCTGCAATGCGGGAAACACGGCTAGCAGGGAGAGGCCCAAATCGCTGCAAAGGGAGTCCATGCGAATCACCAGCAGCAGCACATCGGCGAACGGTGTCCCTGACGCGATGGCGCCGTTCGTGACGCAGTGGAGGCGCTGGCGGCACTCCTCGTAGGCCGTGCGAAACAGCTTGAATTCATGATTGCTTAACGGCTCTGCATCATTCAACTCTGTCGTGATGCGGCGCAGCGCGCTCACTGGAGGGTGGGTGTGCCCCGGCACCGGGGCAAGGTCCGGGAACTGGTGAATGTCGGCACTGGAAACGGCATGAGCAATGCCGCGGAGTTCAGGCGAAATGCTATGCCAACGCTGCTTACCCATCGCGGTGGGCGAGAGAGAAAAACACGTCTCTGAGGGGCGCCTCGCCCTTTGGGGGGGGCATACGTGTTGGTGAATGAGATTGGGAAAGCGCGCCAACACGCAGATACGCACACGCAGAGGCGAATGCACCGAGTGCGGTCGGGTACATGTTGCCAGGAACGGTAAGTGGAGGGGGGAGGGGGAAACCAAGGAGAGGGGAGTGCAGACATCACCAAGCGCGATAGGCACGCAAGCCTGAGGACGCTCAAAGAAGGCGGATCGGGCTCAGTCACCGTAGCGGCTACTCGGGGGCAAAACCCTGCTCCCTGTCGCCTAAGAAACAAGCGCCTGGACTCACCCCAAAAGCCAGTAGCGTCGCGCGATGGAAAGCGGCAGGGCCACCTGGGCAGGAATGACAAAGGGAAGCGCAGCTTTGACGCACTCGCGATGCGCGCACGACAAAAATCGCTTCATCCCGACAAAGAGAGACCACCTTTTCATTCTTGTGAAAGGCTTACGCAGTCGCCGTGCCTTCGGCGAGTCACGCCTCCTCCCTCACACACACACCTGCCTCTACGTGTGTGTGTGTGTATGCGTAAGTGTTGAAGGGGATGGAGGAGGCACCGGCACCTTCCGCTATGTACATGCGTTCCACAGCTGCGGCGGCATAGAATCATATGAAAAGAAGGAGGTCGCAAGCACGTGTGCCCTCGGAGCGCTGCCTGCACCGTTCCAATGAAAAGGAAGGCACAATCTGGCCGACACGCCGTGTGCTGCCGCCACCGTCCCCACCCCGCCCCACCCCCTTCCCCGTCCACTGCCTCTGACGCCGCCCTGTTGCCCTAAGTAGCAGGGATACTCGGGAAAGCGGGTGATGAGATACAGAGCGGGAAGGGCGGACCGGGCACAATATTGGCATAACCGCGAACACGCCAAAGAGGCAGGCGGCCACACGAAGGGGCACCTGTCGTGCGCCCGGTCCCTGCAAGAGCATAAGGGGACGGCGCCACCTTCTCAGTTGACCGTCTCTGTCTGCGGGTCCTGTACATGTGCGCCGCCTCGTCCAAACAACGAGGCCAAAGCAAGGCGATAGGAGGGGAAAGTGAAGGGCCAAGGGCGAAGAGGGGCGGGGGGGGAACGCGCACGCACCTGCAGATCGGCGATCACCAGAACGAGCCCTTCGCGCTCTAGTGGGGCGCGGACTTTCTAATCATCCCCCATGAGCCACCACGACGGCTCTTCCGCCCACGTGGCACAGAGGAGGCGGCGGATGCGACGAGGATGCGCCGCTCATGCCGCTCCCGCAGCTCTGTGATTGTCATGTCTTCCTCCGGGAGACGCCGCTGCACGAGACACATCGGAGGCAACGGCGCTAGCTGCATCCAATCCCACCCTGAGCGGCTTGTATGCGTCGTCCGCCGGTCGCTTGGGCGCTGGCGCCGCATGGAACCTGAGAAAACTGCAGGGCACCGCTCAGCTGTCCACGGCGACACCCCCTCTTTCGACGAGGTTGAAGCAGACCGGACTGCGCGACGGACCATTTCGGCCTCCTGCGTGCCGGCGCCGCCGCCTCGCCCCTCCCTCCCGACCACAACGACGCGATAGCCCATTTCGTGCCAACGCGCTTTATTCGCCTCCGTCACTGTCTTAGGCCGCATCCCAACCGCCTGGTCATCGGCGCTGTCGCCCTGCTCATCCGCGTACGCTCTCCCCGACGCCTCGGTGAGAGTAGTGGAGGCGGTGTGCTCGAGCGTTGGAGGTGATGGCACCCATTCCCCCGCCCTCTTATCGTTGCCGCCGGCCAACGCTGTCGCCTGTGAGAGCACTGCGCAAGACGGGGTCCGTTCGTGGCTACGGGCCACCGCCTCGGCCTTCGCTGCGGGTCCTCCACCGGGGTCAAGCTGAGTCAAGAAGACGATAGCCTCCTGCTCCGCAGCCATGCCAGACGGGCAGCCCGTGAGGGCTTTGGCCCCCACAGCCGAAGCAGGGCCTTCGCCAGTGATTGCCGGTGCCGGGGATAGGTTCTGCATCCGCAACTCCACCGCTGACTGAGGCACGAGAGGAAGGGGGCCCGGTTGTCGGCGTCCGCGCCCGTCCACTACGTCATCCGGCAGCAGCGCCGCTGGCACGTACTGCGTCATACCTTGCCCCACCAAGCGCTCAGCTGGCGGATCCGCGGCGAGGTGCTGCATCGCCTGCCATCGCCGTTTCAGCGCATTGTGGAAGGCCTCATCGACGGCATCGCACCTGCGCCGCGATCGAAGGCGCCGCCTCTCGATGATAGCGAGCTGTCGCTCGCGAACACGCAGAGCCGCAATGTCACGCTCCTCGAGGTCCTTGTCTCGCTGCACGGCAGAGGTGTAGAAAGGGCCGCCACTCGCGGCGGCGGGAGAGAAGGAGGCAGCAGCTCCGCCGTGCCGCTTCGCTTCCAAGGAGAGCAAAAGGTCTTGGAAGAAAACGATGTCGCTGGGCAACCGGTGCCAGTCTTCGTCGAATTCAATATTCACGCGCATCTCCTGGCTGCTTGAAACGGTGGTCGCATCCGCGGAGGCCGTCGTTGTACCGGAAGCGGGTCGAAGGGCCGGCAGCAGCGGAGATGACGGCGATGTGGTCGGCATAGCGGGCAGCTTTCCACCCCGTGATCGAGTGTGAAGGTAGCGTCGCTTATCGTTGAGGGACAACGGCACGTGATCGCGGAGCACATGTGGGGAGGCGGGCAAGTTCAATGGCCCCTACCCTTAAGCTTCGACTGGGTCCGTTCCTGCAGCACAATTGATTCGCTTGTCGAGGAACGGGTAGAGCAACAGAAGGCAACAGTTTACAGTCAATCGATGACGCAGTAAGAGGGGGTATGATGGGGCAGCGGCTGGAGAGCAGGTGCGGAAAGGATGAGAAGAGCAAGTGTGCAGGTGGCATAGGCGGCAGCGACGCCGGGGCTTCCCTACGCCTGGAAGGCACGGAGAGCCCGCAGCAGCGAGCGGCTGAAGGCTGCTTGAGAGAGGCACACAAGGGAAGTGACTTCTTGTATGCCGAAGGCCCTGTAGGTCGCCATCTGAGCAGCGGCAGCAGCAGCTGTGTTGCCGTAGCGCTTTAGCGGCAGCGCTGAGAGACGCCCAAGCCCATCGATGCATACGGTCGGGCCACTGCCTCGTATCGGCACTGGCGCGCGGTGATTTCAGGCGACTTCGTCGTCCCTCTTTTTTCTGCCGCCGCGATGCGCGCCCATCAGCCAATGCGTGACGAGAGAGGCGACAGGAATGGGCTAGAGGAAGTCGGGGGAGGAGGGGGGCACCTTTCTCTGCACTGCGAACGCCACTTGCGGTCATTGCTTTTCCATGAGAACCCACTCGCTCCCACATAGAAATGTGCCTGCGTGCAAACAGGTGTGGGTTGTGCGTGGCATGGCTCCCATCGGCAAAAACGCACAGAGAGAGAGTCGCGCCACTCACGCTCACGGCCACAACGACCGCAGTAGAAGCCCCAGCAGGGAGCAGACTACTCCATCTCGGTCACGGCGGTGCTGTCTCGCGTATCTCGCGAGCGCAACACAGCGCTTCGGGCGAAGCTGATGCAGCGACTTTCTTGATGGGTCGTTGCAGAAATGCACCGATGGCCGCGGTCGAGGCAGCCACGGCGCACGCGGCGCTCACGGAGCGGAGAGGACGACGGGCCTTCGCCGATGAGTACGGTCCCAAAGGTCTGCGGTGCATCGATGCTGCTGAAGGTCACCTTCCATGACTCAGAGCTGCGCAGCGGGTATCGCCCGAGCTCTTCGGACCCTGGCCGGAGCGTGCCTTTGCCCAAGTCGCTGCCACGCAACGTGCAAGACGCGCGCCCTTGCTGAAACGCCGCCTCGATGAGGGCCGAGGCATCAGCCGAAAACGGAGCCCAGTAAAAGCCATCACAGTGCACCACTCCAGTCTCCACCGCCGCTGCCGTTTTCGAGATCGGTGTAGCAGCGGCGGTGTTGGACATCTGATACCACCACTGAGGTGGCCCGACACAGCAGAGCTGTCCACCCACGCGCACCAACTCACTCAGAACACGATCGCAGTGCAGGATGCGGTAGGCAAAGCCCTGATCGCGTAGCCAACTCTGTCGCTTGTAGCTTGTGCTGATGTCCGCCGTATCCTGTGAGACCAGGGTGTAGAAGTAAGCGCACGTGTTGTCGAGGGAGGGCGGCTTGGGGCGCAGAATGCGGCCAAGGCGCTGCGCCTCCTGACGACGCGACGCCCCGAGGCCAGAGACCTGGATCACGACAGACGCACAAGGCAGGTCCAGCGCGACATCGCCGACGCGAGTCAAGATGATGGCGTTCACATTATTGGAGTGCTGAAAGTAGTCCAAGAGGTTTGTCCGCTCCGCCTCGCTCGTCCGCTGATCCATGAAAGGCAGGTGAAGGTGGTGCGCAAAGAAGCGCACGCACGCGAGGTCGTCGCAGAAGATGATCACCTTGTCGGGCGGAGAGCGCTGCTGGTGAAAAGCCAGCAGCGCCTGCGTGCACCACAGTTTGTACGGGTTGCAGGAAGCGAGGCGCAGAGAGCGCGAGGTGAGGTGGCCGCACGCGTGACTTCCTCTGCGCCCCCCTCCTTGGGCGCCATCGTCCTCTCCATAGCTGTCCTCGTCCTCCCCGGCGTCCGCGTCGTCCTCAAAGACACTCCTGCGGCGACGCTTTGCGCCGCTGATGCGCCCGTCACGGAGGCTGCGGCGTGCGTGTGTGCCGATAAATGCACGGGTGCGCTGGATACTGCGGTACTCTTGCAAGAACAAGGGCGGCATGGGGCACTGCACCTCGGCACACTCGACGTTCGCCAAGAATCCGGCGCGCGTCAGGTCAAGCCAGTTAGCCTCGTACAGCTTCGGGCCGACGAGGTGACGGAGATCACCGATTTTGTCGTCCTCACGCAGCAGCGTTGCGCTGAGCCCCAGCACGCACTTGTACTTGATTGTGTTCAGCACCTCTTGAAAGTGGTGCGCGAGGGCGGTGTGAACCTCGTCCAGCAGCAGCAGGCCCCATGGCTGCGCCTTCATGGCGTTCAGGATCGCCCGCGACTCCTCTGCTGCAGCGCCGTCGGTGTTGCCTCGTTTTGCGATGACCATGCTGTAGGTGGTGATGAACACCTTGCCTGGTCGCTGTTTCACCTTTGCTGTACAAACCGTCACCTCGTCCTCGGCCAGGTCTGTCCAGCGCAAAAACTCACGCTGCCACTGGAAGACCGACATGTTGTTGATGCACATCACAATGGTGGTTGCCTGCATCGTGGCAGCGGCGCCGATGCCAGTTAGCGTCTTGCCGGCTCCGCACGGGAGGACGATGACGCCTTGGTGCGCCTTCTGCCCTCGACGGAACCTCTCGAGCGACGCCACCTGGTAGGGCCGCAGACGAACGTGGCTTGCGAGGTTGAGGTTAGGCACATAGAGGCTGCGGTCCTGCATGTAGTCGTAGCAGCAGTCGGCACGTATGCCAAACCGAGAAAAAAGACGCTCCCTCACCTCCCGTAGCCTCCCGTCGCGCACCTGGCATATGTACACAAAGCGGCTCGAGGTCGGCGCCGCTGTCGCCCTCCCCTCCGAGATGCTGGCATGCGGGGGCTCATATAGCAAGCGCAGCAGCGTAGGTCGCCCCGCGTCCCGTGCTAGCCGCTCAGCGTCGCTGATGCCGTTTGTTTCCCTTAGCGCGCTCCGATCGACGTCAGATAAGATCCACCGCTCAGCGCCGCATACCATCACGGGCTGCAAAAACTCCTTCAGGGCCGGCAGCACGAGCTCCAAGTGCGCCCGCTGGCGCGACAGAACGAAATAGAAGAGCTGTTGGTCGTCACTGTCGGCGAGAGCCCCGGCGGCGGCGCCGCTTCGCCTGTTGGGTGCAGCTGCCCCGGAAGTGGCGAAGGCGGAGGAGGCGCCGCGCCTCGCTTCGAGCTGATGGAAGCGCCGCAGTCGCGGCTGCAACACAATTTGCACACGAGAGGCGTTCTCTTCCTCTTTCAAGATCTGCAGCAGCGACTCTGGAAGCGGCCGCTGAATGTCAGAAGGCCGTGTAACAGCAAGGGAGATGAGTGGCCGTGTCGCGCTTGGCGCCCCTTGTCTAAGCGGAGGGTCGACTGTGGGCAAGTGCGGGGTTGTCGCAGCACATGCCTGCGTCGGCGACGAGGGCCGGAAGAGCTGCAAGACGCGGCCAGTCGTACTGCTGGCAATGTGCGAAGAAGCCACGCTGCGAGACGAGACCGGCTCCGACGCTGAGGTAGCCGGGTCGACTGCGGGCAAAAAGGTGCCCCCCTCCTCCCCCGCCGCCTCTTCCAGCTTTACGCACGTCTTTACGCCGTCGCTGCTCGTTTGGGCGACGAAAGCGGCAGATGATACAGCCTCACACTCGCTTCTGGGATATAGCGAAGCCAAGAGGGTGCCTGTCAGGTCGACACCGTGGAGGCAGCGCGGTAATGCGACGTGAGCGGCAAACGCCGACGGCGCTGTAGTCGTCGTCGATGCCGTCTGCGACGCCCAAACGTTGTCGACCTTGGCGCTCCCGTTCGACTCGTCCAGCGCTACCGCCAGCCTCTCGAGCGCTGCACATCGCTCAAGGTCGACAGGCAGCTCCTGAGCCGCGTTCAGTCGAAAGTGCCTGAGAATGTGCTCAATCATGGCGAGTGAGTACGTCCCCTCGGCGGTGGCTGCAGACAAGGAGGAGCTGTCCATGCGATAATGCTCAATGTGCTGCGTTCTGCTGACCGGCTCGCAGCAGGAAATAAGGAAGTCGATGAAGTGGGCATAGGCGGGGTGCGCCCTCTCCACAAAGATGTTGCCCGAGCCACCGATGTTCATGACGGACGTGGGGAGAGGCCCTGGTCCGAGTGGGTATGTGTAGGTGTATGTGCGCCTGTGTACCACTAGAAAGGGGCAGGCGAGTGCCGCACACCGCACGGTCACGCTCTACCTCGCCTTCACCGCTTCACGCTACTGCTGCAACCCTCACGCGAGACGAGCGAACGCGGTGAAAGATAGAAGGGCGCCCGGGCGGAGCTGCACGGTGGCAGACGCGAGCCCCTCTTTATCCTTATATTACCAGAGGAAGGCGCACGTTCGACGATTTCGACGGAGTGCCCTACGGGCGCACGCACGCACGCAGGCACACCAGGCGGAAGTGAAGGAGGGGCTGCAACGTGTCGCCCGCCCCTCTCTTCCTGATGGACTGCTGGATGAGGGGCACGCGAGCACATGCAGGTCGGTTAGAGAGAGAGAGGGTTAAAAAAAAGCGGTTGGTGAACGAAGAGGCCCGAATAAAATGGTGAGAGCGGAGAGGAGGTAACGGGGGTCACGAGCACGGCGCCTTCCAGAGCGCTGGTGCGTAGGCCCGCATGTGCGTGTATGCTGGCGTCGCGACAGCGCCTTCGTGAGAAGCACGTGTGATCGCAGCATCGCGATCTAACCATTCGCTTGATGAGAATTGGCAGAGATGTGCAGGAGCGCAGCTCATCACAACAGTAGCGAAAAGACGCATGGATCCGTCCACCAACATCACCACCACCCACGTCTCAGTCACCCACGTACTTCCTCCTCCGCACACGGCATCCATGAGGGCAAAGGAAAAAGGGGGGAGGCACAGGTAGCGCAGAGCTCACCTGATGGAAGCGCGCCCTCCCCTTCACTGTATAGGAGCGCTTGCTTCTCCTCTTCTGTACCGTTTCGTTCGTTGGCCCGCTGCGGCGACCTCCGGTGGCGTCGGCGCATTAACGCTCTTTGGTCGTACACGAGAGCGCCTCTGATCACCAGCACCGAGCCGAATCAACAAATCGGAACGCGTGTCACGTCGCCCCGCCTTTGCCACGCCGCAGGACGTCCGCCAGCGTGGGAAAGCTCTTTGTACAGTTGTGCTCGCACGGCCCGATGTGGCACACGAGATCGCAGAACTTGCCGCAGCAGGGCAGGTTCTTACCGCACTTCCGCCCGCACGAAATCTCCTCCTTGTAGCACGGCATGTGGAACGGCATCGGCTTCTGGTGCGATGCGCACGGCTTCTCTTCCAGCACAACACACTTGGGGCACTCGGGCTCAATGTGGCACGGGTGGTTTGGCGGGTGCCCACACGGGCGAGGGATACTGCACGGATGGTTGCACTGCGGCGGCCGCGTCCCGCACGGCACCGGCGGTTCCACCCATGACTTTCGGCATCGGCAGTAGAGGCGCTCGTAGGAGACATGGGTGCATTGGGGGCACGTACCTTGGTGGCAGAGCCGTCCGCACTGGTGCACACCACACGCGAGCTTGCGCATGCATATCTGCAGGCATGTGTGCTCCGTGTCGGTGCAGCACGTGTTTGCACAGCGATGCTTGTGGCAGGACAGCATGCGGCGGCACACTTGATTGCACTTGGGAGGCATTGACTCAGGCAGTGAGTCTACTGGCAGTCCACACTGCACGCGCGCGGCCTCCCAATCAGACTCCGGCAGGTACTGGCAGAAGCAGGGGAAGGATACCTGCCGGCTTCCACACGCGCACGGCATCCTCACCGTCTCCTTGCACGGCGCGCACGGCGTCTCGTCGTGGCATGGCTGCCAGCACAGGTGGCCACAAGGCAGTGGCAGCTCGCAAGTGAGCCCGCAAGACGGGACGGGGTCGAGACACGACGTTCGCTGCACTCGCAGGCGTGTTTTGCCGCACGGACAGAGCTTTTGGTGCTCTGGAGCGCGGTAGCACTTCTCGCAGGCTCCGGGATGGCACAGCATGCCGCATTCGTGGTTGTTGCAATCGCGCTTCTTTTCGCAGCGGCGTGCGCAGCGAAAGCCGCAGGCAGCCGCGCCCGCCTCACCAGCTGCACCTTCATCGGCAGTCGCTGACGTCGCAGCACCTGCAAAAGTACCCGGAGAAGCCCCGCACCGCCGCGTCCGCTCGGTGGCCCCGCAGTAACACTTCTCGGTAACCATCACCGTGCAGAGTGAGCACAGCCCTTCGTGGCACGGCGCCTTGCAGCGGTGTTGCCCACAGTCTAGCAGTTTCTCGCAGGTCTCGTTGCACTCATACCCGTGAATGCCGCTCGAGCACCCTACCGTCTTTGAGTGCTTGCCACACCAGCATGCCTGCTCGCGAGCACGCGTGCAAGTTGGGCACGGCCCAGGATGGCACAATAGTGTGCAGCGGTGTGGGCAGCAGGGATCTGCCTGTCGCCGCTCGCACGGCTGGCCGCAGCTACCCGGCACAAGCATCGCATCCACCGGCGGCTTAGTGGTCTTTCCGCAATAGCACCGGTACACAGCCACGCTATCCCGTTCGCTGAAGGACTGGCAAAGAGGACAGCGGAAGCGGTCCAGCTCCCCCTGTGTGGCAATGCCAGAAGTGCACTGCAGCTGCTGCTCGCGCGCTTTCAGCTGACTGTCCGCCCAGAAGCGGATGCACGGCAGGTGAAAGACCCCATAGCAGCATCGACAGGCCCAAAGCTCCTGTCGGTGGCTGACCCGCTCGGAGCAGACGATACACTCGTATCGGCCGCTAATGAGGTCCTCTGAAAGCTCCTGCGTGAGCTGTGGGGAGGCAGACATGAGAGAAGGACGCCAAAGAGAAGGGGAGGGAGAGGGGGCCGCGCTAAAGGTGAGTAGCGCCCTCGTCTTCCAGACCGCTGGTGGGAGCGCGCACACACGCACACGCAAACCAATGTGCGCTCTGGACCGCTGCAAAAGCTGGGCGTCTCCGCCTGCGTAGGAGTGGGGGAGGGGGAGTCTAACAGAGCAACACAGTAGGGACACGAGGAGGAGAGTGCACGTGGGGAGAGGGCTCACTGGAGGAGCACAGGGTGCACGAAAAGGGCGACGAACAATGAAAGAGGCGGGAGAAGGAAGAGGAGGAGGGTGACAGAGGAAGGGAGAGCCGAACTCGGTCACGTACAAGTAGAGGGAAGGAGGAGTGCAAAAGTCGAGGGAGGGGGTTAGACATGCGAGATGGAGGGGATCAGGGGAGATGAGGCAAACATACACATCACACACACACACACACAGCAGCAGCACGCCAATACAATGCGGGCACTGACAGAGACAGGAAGAGAGAGAGACTACCTGAGAGCCCTTGGGGGGATGACAATGAAGCCAAAAGAAGAGTTGAGTGGTTAGGCTTGCCCACAGACGGGCAAAGGCTGCAAGTTTATGTTGCTGCTCTTTGGAGAAGGAGGTTGTGTGTGCGAGTGAGTGGGGGGAGGGAGGGGACGGATGAGTAGGGGGAAGGGAGGGGGAGAGGGGTGAAGCAATACGGAGAGAGACAGAGAAAGGTGAGAGGGCGACGGCCCTCCCTGTACAAAGCGAGGTAAAAGCCGCTCGCTACACATGAGAGGAATGCCAAACGCTGATGCGCACAGGACAAACATCAACGGGCAGCAGCTCCTCGCCATCGTCCTCCTCAAGCAGCAACACTTAGGCTGAAAAGGGGGGCCCTCAGTGCCTTAGCGGCACCACCTGAACCGCACCCCGTCTAGAGCAGCGGCAGCGGCACAAAACGGACTCCGTCGCAGTACCGCCGACTTCCTCCACGCAAGCAGTGATGGGCCATTACATTGCGTACGCTGCCCTCTACCCCCACCCTGCTGTGTTACTGCAGTTGATTCCTTTCTTTTAATCCTTCTTGAGTCCCCACCTCGCCGTACACACTGGGTGCATGAGTGTGTGCTTGCGTGTGTGTGTGCTCGGTGACCGCTTCGACTTATTTATGTCCGTACGATCAAAAAGCGGCCGTGTTGTGCCCGGGATTCCATCACTGCCCCTTTCCCCCGCAGTCTCAACGAGTCAACGAATGAGGCGCTTCAGGAGATCAGAGAGCCTGTCAGGCGGCATTCGGCCGTCAGGGGAGAAGTTGGAGAGAGAGGGGGGAGGGAGAGTCATGCCGCGCACTCCGTCGTGCGCGCTGCCATTACCCGAATATCAAAGCAACGCGTTAGAGAAGCGGCACTACACCTTTGAACATCTGCGCCGCGACTGCCCAGCTGGCACAAGGCATACGCGGTCAACGTAAGGCACCATCAAGCATTCGGCTGGCTTCCTCCGTCAGCAGAAGCCTTCAAAGTCTCTCCCAGACCCTCAAGGGTGCGGTCGTTCTTTAAAGAAATCGCGGGCGACGAAGAAGCGCAGCGCCTGCAGCAGTACTCCCTGCTCATCCATCCTCGCTTCCTCTGTGAGCCGCTCGTACAGTGTCGGCGGTGGAGGCGGACGACGGACGGGGTCGCGGCGGTTTTGCTGCGCGTGCCTTGCTGCCGCGACGGGGGCCATCATGCGAGTCACCTCCCTTGGCGCATCCGCCGGCGGCGCTGCAGACTGCGGCACCGGGGGCGCGTCTTCTTCGCTTTGATCGTGCGGGACGTCTGTCGCTGCTGTCTCAGGGGCCTCCGACGCGCACGTGGCGTCCGGGTGCGCCTCCCCTTGGCGCTCAGCAGAGGACCCCTTGCGCGGCTCACCGGGTGAGGGCTGCGTCGGTACGTCGAGGCTCATTTGCACAGCTGCATATTGCTCAGCATCGCCGTTCCCTCGAGTCGTGGCCTCGCACGCCTCTTGCTGTGGAGCGTCACGCGGCCTCTGCTGCTCGGACTCATTCTTGCCACTTTTAGCCTTCTCTCGGGTCGGCTTGGTGCCCCTCTCTACCGCAGCCAGCTTTGCCTCGCCCCACACGATATGCCGATCATACGTGCAATCCCCCTTGGTCGGGCAGTCGGCCACCCAGTGCTCTCCCTTGATACCGCAGCGGTGGCATACGTAAAACTGCGGGACATCCTTCGCAGCTGCGTAGCGTTCGCGCACAAGTTGCACGCGCTGCCGCGGGGTAAGGGTGCCGTTGGGGCCAAGAGGAATCATCTTCGTAGGGCGCGCAGGAGCGGCGTGGGCACCGGCCGACGAACCCGGCGAGAGAGACGACGATGCCGCCACAGGTAAGGCAGTCGCCGGAGGGCTGGCGGGATCAGTCCTCGGGGGCCCCGCCGACGGCCCCTGTGAAGGCTTGGTAGAGGTATTGGGTGGTGAAGCAGTGGGGCCCGGCTCCCGATAGGATGACAAGGACGGCGGCTGAATAAAGCGAGGACGCCCACCACCCACGTTGCTCACTGCAGGTTGCGCTAGCAGCGGCGGTGGTTTTTGCGGACTGCTTCGGGGAGAGCGCCGCGGGCGCTGCTCAGACAGCGAGCACGACGATCGCCGCGACGACTGGGATGACGATGCAGACGCAGGCGACGCTGTGGATGGAGAGCGTGACCCAGTCGGCAGCTCGCCGCTGACAATCAGAGACGTTTCAGTTCGTGGTCGCTTGCGAATCAAAATGCCGTGTTGCCGCATCCACCGACGCCGCTCATCGGGTAGCACGACGCCGCGCGCCGCCTTGTAGTAGAGCTCCTCTACCTTCATCTTCACCGCATCTTGGGTAGGAAAGCGGCGCTTGCGCTGCTCGAGGTAGGCGCTGGTGTCCACCAGGTTCGGTGCATCAGGGCGATTGTGCAGCAGCTCCATGTGCTCCTCCATCCGCCAAGGTTTCTCCTTGCGGCAGGTGAAACGGCATCCGGCAACAGTGCAGTACATATGTGTGTCCATGTGAGCGGCGTACTTCTCGCGCGTGGCGAACTCCCGCTGGCAGGCGTCGCAGTAGAGGGCGGCATTCCTTCCGGCTGCTGAGTTGGGCTTTGTGGTGCGGGAGTGCGGCTCACTCGCGTTTGGCGCGTTCGACGGAGGAGGGTGAGCGGCGGCGTCGCCGGGATGCCCACATGCGGGGCGCGAGGGCGGTACCACTCGTGGATCGCGACCGTTGCTGCCCTCCTCGTCAGTGGTGCTTGACGGGTTGGCAATGGCTGGATTGGGTGGTAGCTTGTACCACTCTCTGGCTGGTCCATAAGCGCTCCGCCACTCCTCCATGGCGGTGGGGAGGCCGATCACGAGCTTGTCGTAAGGGTGAATGGCGCTCACCCCCCCACCGGGCGAGGGGTGCGGCACTCGATAGTGCGGTGGCATCGTCGGGCGCAAGGCGTGTAACCGTTATCCCCTTGCCGCTATTATGGTTCCCAGCTAGGCGGTGTGAAGCCCTGCGATGGTCCGCTTACACGCTGGTTATTCGAGTGAAGAGGGAAGAGAGGGAGCGCCGAGGCAGGCATACACCGATGGGCAAGAGAGTCAAAGAATGGCGTGCGGGTGGCGACGTTCGCACCCTCAGGCACCCCTTCACGGGAGGCGGGGGCCTCCTCCCTCAAGCTTGAGTGCAGCGTTTCGGCACGCACTGAGAGCCACACGCTGAACTTTATCGCGTACGCAGTTTTTACTTCGTCGGTCTGCGAGAATGCGGTACGGCCAAGGAGAGAGAGAGAAGGGGGAGGGGGGCACAGCGAGGCGGCGATACCCTAAAGGCGTCAGTCTACCTACACATATATATATGTATATGTATACAAGTATATATGTGTTTATGTGCAGGATATGCGTGAATGTGCTACGCGTGACTGTCTCTCTGGTGCAGCTTTTGTGAAGAGGAATGAATCCAGTAGTGAGGGGGGGGCAGAGGAAGGGAGGAGAGAGAGAGAGGGTTGGCGGGGCCGAAAAGGGAGAGAAGAGCGTGTCTTTGCCTCTATGAGGAACTACAGTGGGCGCACTACGCGATGGTGCCTTTTTTGTGTGGGGGAGGGGGGCTGAAGAAAAAGAGCTGCAGGGTGAGCAAGGAGCCGGCCTGCGCTCACGCGTGGCCCTTTCACTGGTGTGCCGCACAATCCAAAGGCGCGAGTGGGAGGGGAAAGGGGGAACACGCCCCTTTCGATACTGACTTGGTTAGCGTTCGTCTTTTCTTTGTCCGTTGTGTGTTGTCTTACGGTTGTCTTTGCTTGACTCGGTCAGTTGAAGTGGTCGTTGTTGGATTTGCTTCCCTTTTTTTTTCGGAGTGGTTAGTGGGGGGAGGGAGGAGGGAAAATTTGCACCGACGCGAGCACACGAAAGAGAAGAGGTAAAACGAGGGAGGAGATGCGCTGGCGCCGCGCACCACCACAGTCGCTTCACAGCCTGATTGTGTGTGTGTGTGTGTGTAAGCGTGGAGCGGGGCGACTCTGCTGCTGTGCACCTCTCTGCAAGGTGATGGGTGTGCGCGAGTTCACATGGACGACTGTATTTGTCTGTCTATTGTGCTCCCTCCTGCAGCGAGGGCAAAAAGCATGAGAACACGAGCGGCAGCACATAGGAGGCGTGGAGAGGGGGTAGAGGAGGTGAAGAGGAGAGTGAAACACACGCACACGCATGCATGTCCGCCCACGTGCTCGAGTCTGCTTCCCTCTCTCCTCTGCTCGCTCGACGAGCCTGTCTGTGCCACCACAGCATACAAGGCATCTTCCATTCGTCGTCAGCACCATCCCCCCTCCCAGACACACACACACACACGCGCACTTACCTCACACCCCTCTCCATTCCCTCCCATAATTATGCCGCATCGCATTTTGCCTCGCCTCGCCCCCCTTTCGTACAGCCCTGCGTGTGTGTCGGTGTCGCGAAGGCGCAAAAGCCCGGACGAACTGAAAAAAAGGGAAAGGGCAGAAAAAGAGAGACCATAAAAGCAAAAGTGTGTTGGTGCCAGTATAGACACAGAGAGGCTGAGAGGGAGAGGGATACGGTAGGTGGCGGCTGATGCAGCTGGCAGAAGTGGCACACATGCACACAAGCAAGGTAAATATCAATACTAAGGAAAAGTTAATCATAATAACGAAATGCACGTCAAATATGTCCACGCAAGCGAACAGCAGCGCGCAGGCATTCAGACAATGCAATCGAAATAGGGAAGAACTACGCACACAGCAGAGGGGGTGTGGGAGGGGAGGGGAGGTAAGAGGAAGAAGAGGGGCGATGCAGGCGCGAGACACGGCAGCAGCATCAGCAGCAGCGGATAAGCGCTTGGGTAGGAAAAGCTCCCAAGAGGAGCCTACCCTGTTCCTTTATTCCCCCGCATATGCCATCCTTGTTGATGCCACGGATGTGCCCCTCCCTCCCTCCCCTTCCCCCCTCAAGTCTGGTGCGCGCTGATCATTGCGTACAGTCCCCGGGCGTATCGGCGCGCATATCCGCATGGAGCAGTGAGGACTCACTCAGCAGGGCAGACGCCAAACAAAAATCGAAGACGGAAGAGAAAAGAAGCGACACGCACACACAAACACAACAACAACACACACGGCAGGGGAGAGAGAGGGTCCCTCTCTCGGCCCTCCTCTGTGCTCCTCTTTCTTCTTGTGCAGCTTTTCTTGACCTCTCTCTCTCTGCCTGCGTACGTGTTGTGCGTGTGCGCTGTTGTGTAGCGTCAGGGAAGAGGAGAGTGAAGGGGAGGGGGGGCTGCAAGCCATCAGCGAAGAGGGGCCCACGAAACAAGCAGAAGACGACGACGAAGAGGGGGAGTGCATGAGGTCAGTGTAGTGGAGGAGGAGAGTGAGGGCCACGATCGCGACGATGAAAGGGCGTAACACTGAAGAGGAGGGCAACTATCAGCTTCTTGGCAGCGCGATGCTAGCGGGCAACACGAAAAGGGGAAAAAGGGGGTGTCACATGGAGAGAGGATAGAGGCTCGCCATGCACACGTCGAGCATTTAAAAGCAACAAAAGGCACGAGTGATGGAAAAGCACCGGGTGGCTGGAGAAGCGCTGACTCGGCATCACTGCCGCACTACTTAAGTAGAAGAATGTCCTCCAGTGTCGGCTGGCTCACGCTGATGTACGTCGTCGCAGGGATGCCGCTCACGCTCCCCGTCTGCATCTGAGAGACAACAGTGCAGATGGAAGGGAGGTCGCTGTTCAGCACCAACTGCATCGAGCACGGGTGCACCTCCACCACCTCGCACCGCATCTCCTGCGGCGCAGTCGCCCCCGACGTGGCAGTGATGGCATCGAGCACGTAGTGGCGCACCCTCTCCACCAGATCTGCGTCCGTGCCTTGCAGCTGTACTGTAATGGGAAAGAGTACGTTCAGCGTGTACGCAGCCGTCTTGTTGTATGCATTCTTCAGCTCCTGTGGTGTGCCGATGCAGCGCAGGCTGCCCTTCACGACGAAGGCGACGCGGTCGGCCAGCGCCTCAACCTCGTCCAGACGGTGTGTGGTCAGCACCACGGATTTGTCAGCCGTGAGGCGGCGCACCATCTCGCATGTCTGGGCACGCGCCACGGCATCCATGCCCGATGTTGGCTCGTCCAGCAGCACACTCGTTGTGTGTCCGACCAGCGCGATGGCGAGGGACAGGCGGCGCTTGTTGCCACCGCTCAGGGACGCGGCAGACTGGTTGCAGAACGGGTACAGCCCAAATTCTTTCAGGAGCATGTTTACTTCTGCCTTGATGTACTTCTCCTTAATGCCGCGCAGGCGGGCATACAGCCAGAGGTGCTCCTTGGCACTGAGATTGCTCAGCAACGCGTTGTACTGTGGGCAGTAGCCAACAAAGGAGCGGCTCTGCATCGACTGCACCGGGCAATGATTTACAAACGCGTCGCCGCCTGTCGCGACCACCTCACCTGCGAGGATGCTCACCGCTGTCGTCTTGCCGGCGCCGTTGAGCCCCAGCAGGCCCATCACCTCGCCCTCTTTCACGCTGAACGAAACGTCTTGAAGAGCGGCGTGATTGGCGCCGAGATACCGCTTGTTGAGGTGCTGCACGGCAATGCGGCACAGATCTGGCCCTGTTCTTGACGAGCACACCAGCGCCTCCTCCTTCGCCACAGACGAGTCGGCCGCCTCGAGGCGGCGGTGCTGCTCCTCGTCCTCGATATTCGGCTCTGTGCAGCACTGCGTGAAGAGAGAGTCGAGACGCTGCAGTCGCAGGTACTCGAGAATCACAAGCGCCACCGTAGAGACCACCGTAGAGCAAGACATGTAGATGAGGGCTGTTCCTATGCCGCCCGTGGGCTTGCCCGCCTCGCTGAAATGAAGCAGCCCGAACAAGCTGCTCTTGGCACGGTTTGGGAACATCAAGTTGGCCAGCTGCGTGCCGGAGAGCACAAACATGGACTCGCCGAAGCTCACGGCTGGGAAGATGCGAAGGATGTAGGTGACCACCTCGGCAAACCGCAGCGCATGCTCGGCGATCATCGACTCCAGCGTCACCCAGAGGAACCCAAAGGTGAAGTTGATGCAGAAGACGACGGACTGCGCCGCGAAGCTGGAGCGGAAGAAGAAGCTCAAGAAATAGCTGACCGGGATCGATGAAAGCCCGAAGAAGAGAAATAGCACAACGGCGGCACCGATGCTGTCCTTCCCGATGAACTCCGTGCGGTTGAAGATGGCAAAGATGATAAAGGCCAAAATCTGCGTCACGAGGTAGCAGGCAAAGTCAAACACAAAGCTGCTCAGCCAGTACGCCAGGACACTGGCGCCAGAGAGCCACTGCAGGTGGCGGGCGCCGGACTCCTTCTCCTCCACAATGTACGAGATCGTGTTGGACGGGATGAAGATGAACGGCAGTATGATGAAGATGCCGATCATGACCTGCTTGTTCGCTGTCACCAGCGCCTTCTCGAACTCGCCGAGCATCATGGGCGAGTTCACGACGGTCGGCAGCGGCACACCTTGGCCGAAGAGTTGCGACGCGGCGAGGTGGTAGAGCGCATCCACCCCCTGCGGGGCGGCATGGTTGTCTGTCGTGTTGTGAAGAATCGTCGGGCACGTCTTGGGCGCACCCTTCTGGTACACCGCCCCCACCGGGGCCACGGCAATGTGACGCGGCGACTTGTGCGTCATGATTTCCTCCAAGAGGAGCTCACTCATACGGTAGGAGACATTGGGCAGCCCGGACGGCATCGAGCGGAAGTCGGTGAGGTAGTATGGGCCCCACACCCAGTTGGGCAGGCCCTCGCTGAGGTGGAAGGCGTTTGTCACGAACATGGGGTAGCGGGTCAAGTTCTGTACGAAGTCAGAGAAGTTCGAGTACGCCGTCATCACCTGCGATGGGTTAGAAGCGTAGTCATCGTACATGGTCATGTCAAGCCGCAGCGCGGGCTGGCTCGGGTCTCGGACGAGATTGATGAACAGCGACAGCAGCAGGAAGATGATCGGCAGCACCACCTGGTAAAGAAGCACCTTGATGTCGCGCTGGGCATAGTGGAACCGCTTCAGGAAGAGCGCTCGGAAGTGGCGGCAGAAGACAAAGAAGTACACATCTTTCGCCTCGTAGAGGTCAGTGGAGCTCACCGGCGTCTCCCTGCTCGATGCCACGTCAATTTCGTCCTCTCGCCCGCCGACAAGCTCGCCGTCCGTCACACTCGTCATGAGCGGCGCGGTGCAAGTGACGGTGAAGAAGACGTCTTCGAGCGTCGCCAGGTTCAGCGCGACATTGCGCAGGCGCAGACGCTCGCTGTTGCGCTGTATCACTGAAAGAAGCGATACACCGGTGGAGCTGAGGAGGGTCATTGGGAAACGGAAGGACACCTCGCGCCCGCGCCGCTGCACCCCCAGCACCACACACCCTTCGTTCCTGTCAATGCTAACCCGCTGGGACGCGTAGCTTTCGGCGCGCACAAAGTTCACCAGCGCTTCGGCGGCGCTGTTTTCCTCCTCGATGCTTAAGCTGCTGTCGAGCAGGCATGTCACGACGTAGCCAACCTCCATTTGCGACTTGAGGTACATCGTCGAGCCCTCCGCGCACAGCAGCCCCTTGTGTAAGATGAGGACACGGTCGGCAATGCGGTCGGCCTCGTCAAGGAGGTGAGTGGAGATGAGTACGCTGCGATGGGTGCGGGTGCGGTTCAGGGCTTCGTACACGATCTTTCGGCCTTGGATGTCCATACCAGCCGTTGGCTCGTCGAGGAACAGCACGGAGGAGTCACCGACCATGGCGATTGCGACGCACAGGCGACGGCGCTGGCCAGTCGACAGATTCCTCGCCTTGCAGTGGCGCTTCTCCTGCAAGCCGACGAGGTCCATCGCGTGCTCCACCTTCTCCTGCACGTTGAATGAGTTCGACCCTTTCATGCGCGCGTAGAATGTAATGTGCTCCTCCACCGTTAGAAGAGACCATACGATATCGCGCTGAGGACAGTACCCAATGTTCTGCCGGCACTCGTCGAGGTGCGTGCGGGCGTCGTAGCCGCGCACATAAACGTCGCCGCTCGTCGGGCTCACCATGCCGGTCGCCATACCCATGATTGTCGACTTGCCAGCGCCGTTGGGACCGAGCAGCACGCTCACCTCGCCGGTGCGCATCGAAAATGTCACGCCATCCAGCGCAACGATGCGGTCACCTTCGCGAAAAAGTCCGGTGAAGTACGTGTAAAAGAAGCCGAGGATGCCGCCGCCAAAGTAGATCTTGCGTAGGCGGTAAAAGACGGCGGCGACAGTGGGGTCGAGTGGGTCGACGACGTCGTCGTAGTGTTCTACGAGACGACCGTTGTCTTGCGGTGATGTCTTGTCCTCCTTTTTCAGCGGGGTTGCAACAAATGACCCGCCTTGCAGCTCGCCGTCGCTGCTGACGTGTTCGACCAGAGAGCCGGGGCGAATCGGCCTGCCCATGTCCGACATCTTCAGCAGTGGCGCCTTGCGCTTGCGGAAGAGATTCACCAGCGGCATGAGGAAGAAGAGGGGGTGGGCACGACGGCCGACGGCGCCACAGGAGACGCGGTCCAAGTAAAAGCTGAGAAGCATCAGCGCACCGAACGAGGCCCACATCATGCCAATAACGATGGAGTAGTTGAAGTAGCCGGCGCGCGCCTCCACCCATCCAAAATGCCACCCGAAGGAAACGTAGTTCAGCATTATCTTAAAGACCTGGCTGTAGCCGATACATGGAATCAGGCAGCACAAAATCTTTTGAAGGTCACTCATGCCATCCGGGAAGGAGAAGGACGGGAACACGCACACAAAGAGCACAAACGCAATGCACCAGCTCGCCACGCGCGGGTTGCGGAAGATGGAGCTGATGAAGAAGCAGAGGGCCGCGTTCTGCTGCATGAAGGAGAAGTACAGCAGCACGAGCAGGCCGTAGTCCACCTTGTTGAGGAAACCGATCTTCAGAAACATGGCGGCGAGCAGCGAGGAGACCAAGTCCATGAGGAGCGTGGAGGCGTACCATCCGAGAAACAAGCAAGACGGGTGCAAGCCCATAATCAGCATCGCCTCGCGAATGCCGTTGTGCTTCTCACTGACGATTAGCATCACGAGGCGTGACGTCGGATACAGCACAGCCATCACGGCGAGCAGCGGCATGTAGTAGGCCCACTTGGTCAGGAACGAGTTATCGTAGCGCGACGGTGTTGGCATCGGGATGAGAGTCGAGCCGTACTGCGAGAGGTACTTGCTGATGCCCTCCTCGCCGGTTCGGGGGTTCATGTCGTAGGAGGCTGGGCCGACAACCCGGAAGGTTTCCAGCGCCAACTTGAGGTAGAACTCATGCACGAAGGTCTGCAGCGTCAAAAAGCCGCTAGCCCAGTAAAGCACATAGCCATCGCTGCCGTCGTTGGCACCGAGGCCGCGGGTGAAGATGCTCCTCGACATCTCCTTTGCGGTCGGCGCAGTAGCGGTGAAGTTCATGCTGATGGTGAAATCCGTCCCGCCAGCGGCCGTGAGTGAGGCATTCGGAAGGTGGACGATAGCCCAGACGGTGTTCTCGTTCTTCGCCGCATATGCCTGGGCCTCCCGCAGGGAGGAAAAGGGCTTCTCGTAGAGCACCTCGCCGCACATACCGCTATTCTGGCGGCAAAAAGCCATGAACTTTTCTGCGAGGTCTGCCGCGTCGCTCGACACCAGCAGACTGCCGTAGTGCGACAGGCTGGACTTACCACCACGGCCAAAAAACGTCGGGTTATCCCTGGCCGTCTGCTCAGTGACGAGAGCCGATAGGGTGAGGTGGCCATCCATCGTGTTCATGCCGTACGAGCCGCTTCCATAGTACATGCCATACAGCATGTAGGACAGCACCGATAAGAACGTGTTCTGAATGCAGATTTCATTGCCGTTGCCGATGAGCGACAGGCACGTGAGAAAGGACGAGTTCATCCCAGGCGGGCACGGGTGCCACGGCACGTTCAGCTTCGAATCCACCTTCCTACACATGAAATACGAAACGAAGTCGGTCATGTTCAGCGGCACGTTGACGCCGCCATCGTACATCTGTCCCGGCACGGTCGAGTTCCCCGCCAGCCAGTAGGCAACGGACAGCAGGACGATGAAGAGGCATGGAAGGAGGATCTCCACCACGGTAGAGATGGGCATGCGCCATCGCTGCAAGAAGGTCTTGACCAGGAACCCGTACAGCTGAATGCCGTACTGCCGCCAGAACTTGGCCATGGTCGCCGTCGTGATCGTAGCAGGCAGGGGTGATGTGACACCTCTTCTGCCCTTCGAGTGTCGGCAGCAATGCACGCTCGGCAGATTTATGCGCGTGCTCTTCACAATGGCACAAAAAAGAGCGAAAATTTTGAAACGGAAGAAGACAAGGCGAAATATCCAAGGAGAGGGGATACCTTCGGTGTGGTGCAGTGATCACACGCGGCCGTGCGCCTCCGGGAGATCTCCGCTGCCGGACAGCCGCAGGATGAGTGATCGCCTCGGCTGAAGAGACAGAGAGGAGGCGAAAAAATCTTTACGCGCACACGCACCCCGAAGCGGAAAAAGGGGGGTGGAAGGAGGAGGTAAAAAAGTGAAGTGCACAAAAAAGGACCAGAGAGAGGAGACGAAAAAAAAAAGAAGGGTACCCGCCAAAGAGATACACAGAGTGCAAGAGAGAGAGGCTTCCGTTCTACGTCGCTTGCACGAACAACGAATGGCTCCTTGATAAAGCTCAACGGCTTACGTGCTTAGGGGAGGGGAGGGCTCCGTTCGTCAGTTCGCCTTCTGCTATGTTTTTCTTCGAATATTTCCGTTGACTCAGTTGTGTATGAGTGCGTTGGACTTATGAGAGTGTGTGTGAAAAAAAAGAAAGGAAAAAAGCGAGTTGCTTGTCCGTGACGCCTCCGTGCGGGCTGGGCGATGAGGGCGACGACCGAGACGAAGAGACGAAAGTGTAACAGAAGCGAATACAAGGAAAAGGCAAAAAAAACGTTGAGAGAAAAAAGGGGGATCCACACTCGACAAGAGGGAGACACAAACACAGGAGCGCCAAACAGACACACGCAACGTGCACCAACAAACGAAAGGCTAAAGGGAAGAGAGGGGGAGGGGGAGGGTACTGAGTTAATATCGGCGTATGTCACATGCACCGAAGTCCGAAGAGACGAGGGAGGGTTGGAAGGAGGGAGAGGGGGGCACGCGCCGAACTACCGGAGCTGGAAAAGAGAGATGACAATACAGAAATAGTTGAACAGAAAATGCGATAGACGGCGGGTCGCGTGCAGGTCGAAGCGGACGACTGCGAGCAGCCGATGAGCTGACGTTTTTCCAACCCTTCTTGATGAGTGGCGAGAGAAGAAGGGGAGGGGAGGGGGGAAGGCTGGCTGCCGAGAGGGTTGAAGAGCGACGCACGACTAGACGCAAGCGCCGTAGGTCTAAACAGGCGAGAAGAATCACGTTAACGGGCAGCAGGGCGGCTTCAGGAACGGCGCGGCGGGCAGAGGCGTGGCGAGGAACGCGCGACGCGAAGAGAGAGAGAGGTGGAGGAGGAGGAAGTTCAACACCACCCGCCGGTCAGCTTTCGAGACGAAGCCGCAGAGAGCACAACACAAAGGGCAAGCAAAAAAAAGCCCCAGACAGAGGAGAGACGAAATTCAACACAGCGCACGGCGAATGTAACGACGAGAAACGGAGGAGAGAGAGGGAGAGGGGGGGGTAAAAAAAAAAAGAAGCTCGTTGAAGAGCACGCCGGATTTAGAGAGCCAGACAAATGCGACAAGAGACGACGGCAACGTACAGGAGGAGGCGTGCGACACACACACACACACAGAGGAGAGAGAGACGCGAAGAGAAAAAAGAAGACGAGGAGACGAGAGGGAGTTAGCGCGGCCCGCCAAAGAGAGCCGACACAAATCCGTTTCCACAGTGCTGTTTCGTTCGCTCGATGGGCGGGTGGCGTGCGTTGTGCGCGTCGTTTGTCTGCGGTGTATAATTTTCTCCTTTCTTCCCGATCTGAGAGCCCAGCCGGATCAGAGCGTGCGGCCACACAAAATGCCGTCCTCTCGTCTGACTCTGCTCAACGCTACCGAAAACGGTTCGACGAAGTAAAAGCCTTGAGGAAGTGGGAGGTCGGGCAGATCCGCACGCACAACGAGGCACAAGAACGGGCGTGTGTCTGTGAAGGAGACGAGGGGAGAAGGGGGGCAGAGGGGGCGAAACAACGAGCTGAGAGGGCTGTGAAGGCTCGAGAGAAAGCTCCTCACGTTTGTGCGCAGTACACAGAGAGAGGAGGAGAGACAGAGAGAGCGAAACGTCACACAAGAAGATGCTCCTTTGACTTGGCGTGTCTCGATTGTCGTATTCCTGAGGCTAATACAGCTCGTCACCGTGGGAGGGAGGGAGAGGGGTGAGGGATGGAGCACAAAAAGTGGAGAAATAGTTTAAAAAAATGATAAACGGCGAGGCAGCGCCCTCCCCTTTTTTTCTGGGCGCGTATCGGTTTATACACGTGAATGTGGCTGCCGACGTTCGAACAAAAAAAAAAGGACGCAAGAGGGGGAGAGCGAGAAATTCTGTCTGTTCGTGTGTGTATGTGTGTGTGTTCCGCTTCTCCTCCCCGCCTGTTTTCTTCTTTCCGAGAAAAGAGGCTCGGCAATACGCGAATGGCAAAAAAATTTTTGTTGTTGATGTTGTCTGTTCAGTGTCTCCTTTTTCTTTTTGAGGAAGAGGGGAGTTTACGGGGTGCTGTTTGCGGTTGTTTGTTGTCTGTGGTTGCGGGTTGCCTTACGAGTGTCAAGCATATATGAAGAAAAAAGGGGAGGACGAAAATCACCACAGAAAAGAAAAAGTTGATGGACACCAAAGCAATGGAGAGCAAGAAAGAAAGAAAAAGCGACAGAGCTCTCTCTCCTTCTGCTGCACTGGTGTGCGTGTGTGTGTGTGTGTGTCAGTGTGTATGATGGAGCGTCACGGACCAGACAGCGACGAAAGAGCAGAGAGGCAAAGAGGAGAGGGAGAGAGAGAGAACAACGTCGATGCCCGTGCGCCTCACGTGTGCTTCGCTTCACCTTCTGCCTTGTGCTGCTGCTGCTGTTGTTGCTGCCGCTTAGAATTAGAGGGGAGGCGGGGAGGAAAACAGAGACGCACGGAGCTCTGCAACAACGATGTGTTGATGGGCAATGCTCCTTGGCGTTTGTGTTCGCCTGCTCGCTGCGGTGCGACGGGAAGACAGAATGCCGGATGAAACAGAAGAACAAAAAAAACGAAAAGAGGGGGAGGGGGGAGGCGACAGTTTGATGATCTTTTACGGGGAGCCTTTGCGAGAGGGAAGAGAATGCGAGACAGCACTCGAAGGGGGGAAGTTGAAGATGCGAAAGAAAAAAAGAGGACGCTGAAGAGATGAAGAGAACACGAAGGAGAAGAACACCGGCACACAGGCAGTCGTGCGTGGGGGAGGGAGAAGGAGAGGGGGGCGGCGTCGGTGTCTGCGGGGATAGGGAAGAAAGAAGAGAGCGCGCAAGCGGATGCGACAGAGAGTGAGCGACCGCCACCACACACACACACACGTAATTGTACGCACGCGCCTACACAACAGCGAGAAAACAGCGGTGAAAACAAGAGGTGAGGCTCCCACAAGTGCTCCCTTGGCGAGGGGTTTGCCTTTCTTCTCTTCTTCTTGGGGACGGGAGCGTACGCCTCTTCGTCTCCCACGTTGGAGGGGGTCGCTTTGCCTGTGCTGCCTGCGCCTGCGCTAATGCACCTCCTCGAGTGTGCAGCGAGTCGGCGAGATGAAGAGGAAGGGGGGGTTCTGACGACGTCGATGTGAAGATGCCGTCTTTCACCTAAATCCGCGCCCCCTTTTTCGCTCTGTTGTGGCGGTGTTTTTTTTCTTTGCGCCCTCCCCTTTGCGTCGTCTTTTTTTTCAGCCGCAGAGGAGTGGCAGAGCCAAAGATGCAGGGCAAGAGCGAGACGTTGAGACGCACGCACGGGCTCGAGTGACGAGGATAGCGACGATGTGCGTGAAGAGCCAAGGAAAGAAATCGTAAGCGAAATGCGGGAAAGGGTTGGAGACGACGACTTCTTATCTGCAACACGGGTCGCAAACGTACATGCGCGCATGCAGACATCAATGTGTCAGGCGAGAGCGAGAGAGGGAGGGAGGGAGAAGCGCACACGCGCGTATGTAAAGGGGTAGATGATGTATGCGCGAAAGCATGTGCATGTTACGGGTGCAGGAGTATGCCCGAGAACAAGAGAAGGATGATGCGAGGGTATGGCAAGAGGGAGAAGCGGAAGGTAAGGGGAGAAGCGCAAGCATCTGGCGATAAGAGGGTCCCTACACGCTAACTCACATGTGTGCGTCTTGTGCCTCCGAAAGATGGAGGGGGAGGGGGATCAACGCTGTTGGCCAAAGGAAACATGCACCTGAGGTAGGCACGGCAACGTCAAGTGGGTCCGTGCTCGCAACTGTCGCAACGCTCAAGTACTCTGAGATGCAGGGCGAGGCGCCTGCCAGTGCGCTCACGTAGAAGGGCGGAAAGAGGGCTGGGCAATCGTACTGCACACGGACATACCCTTATTTCTTGGTCCTTTCAGCGAACCAGCACTCTCTAATAGCTCGCTAGCGGTACCCACCCGCCCCCCTCCCTCCCTTCCTCCTCGCCATTCGCGGCGGAAAGAGAAGGAGCGGAAGGGGAGGGAGGGGGGCGGGTGAGGCGGAGCTTCTGGTGTATCAGATGCGTCTTCCTTCTACAGGCGCACCAGTCGTGTATGCCAGCACACAGCCCACGACACTGAAGACTGCGGGCTCATTTTCTTTGCTTGCGCGACGGTTCCCTTCAACGGGCAGCACCTGTAAAGGCATCGGTGTATGAAAGCTTGCGCATTCAGCGGAGAACAGCTGCCTCCAAGCCCTATGCCACCAAGCGAAAGAGAGAGAGTGGAGCGCAAACGAAAGAGGGTCAAGGACTAAAACAGTCAACGGGTGTGTGTTCGCGGCAGCTCGAGCGGAAGCGTATGCACACATGCACGCAGCGACCACCCCTCCTGCGGCCAGCCTGGTAGCAGGACATCACGGTCCGCTCTACTGGGATGGAGGGCGTGCGCGTGAGCTTATCGAAAGCGAAGCATCACATAGAGCAGCATGAAGAATGCAATCACAAAGAGCGCCAGAACCCACATGTGCTTGAAGCTTCCCCAGCCGATCTTGTCCAAGTTCCGCATCGTCTTCCGGAAGGAGTGCTGCGCGTTCAGGAAGGAAGTCCGCAATCGCTCCAGCAGCGCGTTCTGCTCCCGCACCTCATCGCCCATCTTGGTGAAGCTCTTCTTGGCCCTGCGCATGTCGTACAGCAGCGCCTGCATGAGAGCATCGTTCTCTTGCTCCTGCAAAGCGTTCGGGTGCACTGGTGCGGCAACTGCCGTCCCGGGGCGCGCCTGGTGCGGGGCGGGGGAAGACGGAGAGCTAAGGGCACCATCGTCCCCGGCGCCGCCCTCGCGGCGGCGAAACAGGCTACTCTGAGGGTGGATCATGGCGCGCCTTGTAGGACGGCCAGCAAGTAGGTGCAACGGAAGTGGTAAGCCTGACAGTGCTGCCAAGCCAGCTAGTGAAGTAGCTATAAGCACACGTGCTCGCGGAGACCAGGGGAGCTCTTTCTGCGTCGAGGATGCCGATCCTGTGCAACCAAGCAGTCGCAGAAGCAGTCCTACCAGTAGGAGGAGCGGTAGTGGTGGGCGAAGAGATTAAGACGTCATCTAATAATATGAGGAGCGTGCGTGCGTGCGTGTGTATGTGTCTATGTGTGCATGCGAGGGTGTGAGGAGCTCGGGTCGACGCCGCAAGAGCGCATGCGTCCCCTCCAGCCCTTCCTCCACACGTACGCCTTCATAAAAATTGCAAGCGGCAAATGAGTGCAATAGGGTGGGCGGAGTCGAAGAGACCGGCAGACGAGGTCGCGGAGGCGGAGGGACGCGGATGCGTCAACGGCGCATATTGCATGCGCTCTCGATATATTTTTTTCTCTTGTGTGCAACTTAGACGCACATGGATACGCGCGCTGTGCAAGGGGGCGTGTTTAGGCTGCCCTTCCTGTTGCCCGAAATCCGGTTCCTTACTGTGGATGAGCACGTTGGAGCCGTTTCCTCTGTGGGGGGAGGGGGGGCACCGCTAACGGTTGTGTAAGCGTGTGTGTATGGGTGTATGTGTGTGTGTGTGTGTGTGCTTGCGAATCATTGTGAACAAGAGAAACGCGAACAGCGGCCTTGCACAGCCGTCACCTGCTCCCCCTCCCCTCCCTGTGCCGGCGCCTTGGCCACCCGCCAGCGTGCCCCCTCTCATGGCCACCTCTACGTCAGCTCCCCCAAAGCTTTGTTTTGTGGGCAGCTCTGTATGTGAGACTTCATGGTGGGCACGTTTGCCAGTGCGGTGCCGCACCACAGGCACCTCATGTCCTGCTCCTCCATCTGCAGCAGACGTGCGACGTCCTGGTTCAGCGTCACGCGGCCGTGCCGCTCCAGGTCTTCCAGGATGCGGGCACTTGTGAGGAAGAAAAACGTGGCAAAGCTGTTGTAGTGCTTCTTATTCTTGAGACAGGGGCTATCCAGATCCATGGACAGCACGTGTAGGTGCAGCATGGGAAGCGAAGGGAGGGCGTGGAAGCCGGCAATGAAGCGGCGTGATTTGTAGATGTGCGGGACCGTCGTCTGCAAGTAGTGAACGTACTCGTCCCCCACGTGCATCATGTGGCGGAGGAGCGGGGCATCCGCCTTGGTGAGGGCGTTCAGGGACTCTAGGCGAAGGTCGAGTGGCATGACCAGGCAGTGCACCATCGATTTAGGGAAGGCATCGTTCACAAGTACGCAGGCGTCGTCCTTGTAGAGGAGGGAGCTGCTAGCGGCCTGTTTGCTCTCGCCGGGACTGAGGAGCGGGTACGGCTTGAAAGCGGAGGCTGGAATAGGTGACTCTGACGACGACGCCGACGCGGAGGAGAGTGCCGGCAGCGCCGCCGTCGTCGTGTTGGGCGACTTCTGCGCCTTTTTGACTACGTTGACTAGAAAGGGTAGCTGGGTGCGAGGCCCGCTGCCGACGGAGGCCGCCGCCGTGCGGCGTACCGCCGCGCCGGCTAGCACTGGTGAGACCTGCATAAGCCTACTTCGGCACTTAGGAGCGGCGTCCACGCGACGGCCAGTGTGAGAGAGAGAACGAAGAGGGCGCGTGCGGAACAATGATACCCGCTGGTGCTCTGTGGTGATGTGACTCCCCTCCGCTTCCCTTCCCGAGTTTATGGAGCTGTGATGAAAGGTGGGTGGGGAGGGGGGAGGGGCCAGTGATGTTCTGATGTGGGCAAATCCGGCGGCGTGCGTGGTGAGAGGGTCTACCACGTACGGGGCCGATGCAGTTACGCATGTCTCGCCCGCCAGTGCAGCGAGAAGAAATGGCGGCGGCGCAGAAAAGAGGGGATGCAAGACGGCATTGCAGGGAGTTAGTGACGAAGATCATCCCTTTCCTGAGAAGAAAAACAGAGGCGCAGTTCCCACACACACGCAGGTGCGCACACATACGCGTCGCCTGCACTTAGCGCACTGTAAGGCTTCGCCGTAGCATCTTCGCACCTGGCAGCCGGCGCTTTCGATTCTCTTCCTCCCGCTTGGCACACGCACGCACACACACATACACACACCGCAGCCCCACCACGGTCTTTGGAAACCGTCATTCAGCGGCATCCGCTACAGAAGATATAAGAGAAAAGGCAAACGAAACGGTCCGTCTGGCAGCTCAAGTTGGGCGGAGATAAAATAGTGGTATATGTGCCCGCACCTGTGGGCGTATAGAAGACGCGCGAAGGGGGAAATGCCAAGTCCTCAGCAACGGTGCGCATGGCTGCTCACCTGATGGATGCTCTGCAGCCTCCACCACTCATCCTCTGCATACGTGTGTGTGTGTGTGTGTGGGAGGGAGGGGGGAGGGTACATTTTGGCGGCATCGCTTACATGCAGAGCAGCAACGAGACCACCCACATAGACACCCCTGTTGTCAGCGCACTGATGATGAGGGTCACGGCCCATCCGATTACTACCTTCGTAACGATGTCCCACGACACACCGCCCAGCTTGGCGTCCAGTACGCCGCAGCCGATCGCGGCACCGACCTGCGACTGCGAGAGCGAGACGGGAATACCGATGCCTGTCAGCAGCATCGTGACAAGGGTGCCACCGATCTGGATGCACCATCCTCGTACCGGTGTCACGGTTACCAGCTCCATACCTACAGTCTTCATGAGGCTCGCGCCGAGGCCGAACATGCCGATGGCGATGCCCAGCATCGCCGGCAGCACCGACCACCGCGAGCTGAGACCAGGCTCCTGCAACGCGTGGTCCGTGAAGGCATCGTAGAGAATGGCGAAGGCTGAGGTAGCATTGGCGCCAGCCACCGCCCCGTGGACAAAGCTCGACATACTTCCTGCTACCACCTGAAGGCCAGTGAAGAGGTACTCAGCGCGTGGGTTGAAGGGCTTGATGACAATGCCTCCAAAGTGAATGGGCTGCATTGGGTGGTCCATGCCCCAGTCCTCCTCGCCCAAATCCTCCTCAACGTCCACCGATGTGGAGAAGTACGGCGTCTCGGCTGGCCCCCGTTCACCGTTAGCATTCACTACGGACACCTTCGTGCTATCCGTGCCGCCATACGTCACCACGCCAGTCGACTGCAGCTGATGGGCGTGGTGGCGTTCGCGATCGGAAGGGATGGGATTGAATCCGGGAAGGTGATGCGCATCTTTCGTGCCATTCTGGAGCAGCGCTGTATTGGCGGAGAATGACGCAGAGCGCGGCTGCAGTTCGGGCGAGTGTCCGCGGGTGTGCACGGGTGTCAGACGCACCCTGCCTCCCTTTCGCACGAAGGAGCTGTCTGAGGCGGTGATAGAGGACAGCACAAACGAAGCGTTCGGGTGCAGCGGTGCGGGCGTGGGGGGGCGGGACTGGGTCGGGCAGCGATGAGTGGAGCTGTTCGCGGAATGGTAGTCAGCTGCGATGTCGTTGAGGTGCTCGTGCAAGAAAGAGTTCGAGGCGGAATCAGGAGCAGCGCTGCCCGCCGCCGACGTGACGAGTGCCGCGCTGGCTGCGGAGTGGTGCTGGTGGCCTTCATCATGGTGGAGTTGCGTGGACTGCCTCCTTGCCAAGTCGGACGCCGCCGCACTCACGCCACCTGACTTGAAAGGCAAGCTCTTCACTTCATCCAGCTGCAAACCGTCCGCGACGTTCACCAGCTCGGTGCGCAGCGCCTCGCTCTCCCACACGAAGGAGTGTGCGCCCATGGCGGACATCGCCACCTGTGGGTACACCCACACCTTCGCGGCCACGCAGAAGAGGAGCATGAGGGTGAACAAGATGACGTACTGGGCGTAAAGCGGGACGTGCTGAGCAAATATCTGCGACATGATCGGTGGCTGCTCCAGGACAATGAAGAAGAAGTCCACGAGGAGGGACGCAAACAGGCAATGCGGCAGGACGGACAGGGCCAGCTCAAAGGAGCGCCCCTTCACCGTGAAGATGTTGCGCCGCATGAAGTAGAACAGAAGCGCGGTCACGCCACACGCCGCCACCGGTGCCACGAGCCACGAGACCAGCACCACGGTCAACCCGCTCGGTTTCACATAGGCGAAGCCGCCACTGGCGAAGATCGCAAAGCCGAGAATCGAACCGACCACTGTATGTGTGATGGACACTGGCAGACCGAACACCGCGGACAAGTACAGCCACAGCGCGGCGGCGAAGCTGGCGCATGTCATGCCAATCACCACCATATCTTTGTTTTGCGCAAACAGTACAGAGTTGACGATGCCGCTGCGGATTGTGTTGCTCACATGGCCGCCCATGAAGGCGGCGCCCATCAGCTCAAAAACGGTGCAATAGATGATGGCCGGCTTCATGTTCAGTGAGCCGCTGCCCACCACCATCGCAAAGTTAGCGGAAAGGTCATTGGCACCAATGCCCACTCCGCACAGGAAGGAGAGCAGCGTGCAGATGCACACCAGCGGGAGTGTCGTGTTCACATCCAGCTTGCACGTGGAAAAGTCCGCCATGAAGCCCGCCCCGCAGCGAGCGCACGAGAGGTACGAAGAGGCCACCCGAAGAAGGAAAAAAGGGGGAGGTGTAGCGGTGAGAGATGAAAAGCGGCTTCGCTCCAGAGCGGAGAAGGACAGGAATGCCGGCGAAGGCCGATGGGGCTCTTGTTGATGTCGTTAAGGGGGGAGAGGGGGTTGTGCTGTGGCTGCCCGTCCGTGTCGCACGTCTTAAACGATAGTCTGGCGAGTGTATAAGCACGTACACTCGGATGTGCCGCACAGCGTGGGCAATGCTGGCGGAGAATAAACTGTCTGAAGCGCTGGTGCTGTGCGCCTGGGCGCGTGTCTGTCAGTGTGTGCGTGGATAGGGGGAGGGGGGGACGTGCTTGGCTTGCAGCACGCTCGACACTAGAGGGCGCTAAAACGTGAGGCGGTGAAGGAGAAAGAGGTGAAGGGGGAGGGAGGCCGAGAATCCGCAGGACGGTGAGGAGAGGGAAGAGCAATACTGCACAACGTCTGCAAGAAGCGCGTTTACGCCAAGAGCGAGAGAGAGGGGGGAGGAAAGGGAGGCGAGGGTATGTCCGCAGAGGTATACGGTTGGCTGACGAGAAGGGGGGCTACTAATGCCACGCTGATACGAGACGAAGGCTGAGATGAAGAAACGCAACGCCACGGGTCCGCTAAGGCTCGATGCCGCATTCAGAATGAAAAAGGCGAAAGGGGAAGAGGAGGCGGAGCGCCGAGTCGGCAAAGCGAAAGGAAGCGAATGCGGATGCCGGCGAGCGTAAAGTCGCGGGTATTCCTCTTGGTGCGCATGCAAGCGAGTGTGTATGTGTGAAGCAGTGCATCGTATCACACGCAAGAGTTGCAGGGAGAGAAAGGAATTAGTCGGTGGGAGGCGAGGAGGAGAGAGCAGCATGAACAAGTGTCGGTGTCGGGGCGCAGTGGCATGAAGAGCGAGCATACGCATCAAAGCCACTTGCGCAAGCGACTTGCCTCCCATTTCAGATTGAATTTCACCCGCTGTGCGCACACAAACAGTACATATATATAATATATATATGTGTGTGTGCACTATTTCGAATGTTTTACAGTACTGGTGCGAGCGCATGAGCAAACCGCGTCGCTGCAGGTGTGGAACGGCCACGCAAGCCTGCTTCACTCGACTGCGAAGGCGTGCATGGAGGAAGGAGATGGAGGGAGGCGCGCACCCCTCCCCTCGCTGTCTCCTCCGCTCCTCCATCTTTTGTTTTCTCGTGCTGCTTTCACTCGTACAGCATCGACCACCACATTATGACGCACGCGCACGCGGCAGCGAAAAAAAAAACATAGGAAGGGGCACTGGAGAGTCGCACGCGCTTCAGCTCACTCCCCGACCTCTCGATGGATCGCAACGGCTATCACATTGGGGGGAGCGGAGAAGTAACAGTCGATAAATTTGTACGCGAGAGGTGCTCTGTGTGTGTGTGTGTTCTCGGGGTTCATGTGCGCGACTGAAAGAGTGGCGGGCGTGTGCGTCGCTTGACGGGTGGCGCCAAGGCAAGCGGGAGCAGGGGCTTTGACAGCCGCGATTGTCCGCCCCCCCTTTCTCCCCATGCACCGCTTGGCCTACATGGCTCGCAGCTTAGGTCGCCCCCGCCGCCTCGTTCAAGGCTGCAGTCGCCTTCTGCTGAGCCGCTTTTCTTCACTTCCCTATGTACATTACCGGCCCTGAGCCAATGAGAACGGAGGCAGCGCAGAGACAATCTGTACATGTTGCCACCGCCTCACGCTGACTTCATTGTCCGTGCCGATGCCATCGGCAGGTGTCAGTGCACGTCGGAAATTCGGAGAGAGGGGGCACCGCATGTGCGCACATGCATCACGCAAGGAGGTGGAAACGGATCGAGTCGTGCGACAACAGGCATGAGGACGCGCGCTGAGGAAAGCGCGTCAGCAGACTTCATCCTCAAGCACCTGCTTTACCTGCTCAACGAGCGTGTCAGTCCATCATCACTGTCGAAGCCGTTCTCTCTACATGTCGTCCTCCTCGTCATCGCCCTCCTCCTCTGCCGGGCGCGGAGGGGGCGGCGCGTAGCGTATCTCCTCATCTATGGTGCAGTCCCGCTGGCCGTCGAACTCGCCAGGCGCCTCGGCGTACTCTTTACAGCACGGGGGCGGCAAGGGTGGGGCGTAGTAGGCTCCCTCCATGTCCTTGAGGCCTGTGCCATAGTACATCATCTGATAAGAGGCGCCGGGACGCCCCACAGTCGTCACCGCGTAGGTGGTCGCGCCGGGCCACCGGAGGGACTTGGCCACATACACAGCCATCAGGCTTCCCTCCCCTTCGTAAGCCCTGCGGAACGTCCACGGAGCGAGGTGCGTACGGCTGTGTCCAGGGTAGGAGAGTGGCGCGTCCAGGCTAATATCGCACAGGAATGGCGCGATCATTTCCGGTGCCGGCGGCGGTGGCGACTCAGAGGCGTTCGCACGGTCACCCTGTCCCTCCTCGCCTTCAGAGTCTCCCTGCTCTGGCTCCTCCTCCTCCGTTTCCGGCGCCGTCGTAACGCGGCCGCAGCTAAGCACCGTCGGGGCAATGTGCGACCACCCCTTTGCCTGCATCAGCTCCTCCTTGGCGTATCCTGTGAACCACGCCTGCACAGCCGCAACGGCGTCTGCGTCCTCCTCGTCCGGCACCTCTTGCGGTAGCAGCGGCGGCACAACGGCGTAGGCGGGCACCGTCGTCGGCGGTGGGCGAGCTGAGGCCCCCTCTTCCTCCTCCTCAACGTCAGGCACTGCACCCTCGGTAGTGAACATCTGCACTGGTGCGATGCGGCATGCGCTCGTGATGCGGGCAATCTGAGCGCGTAGGTAGTGCTTCTCCCTCCCCAGAAAGCGCGGGTGTCCGTACACTGGGGCCTCGAGGTTGCCGGAGAAGCGGCAGCGCAAGGCACGGGCCACTGCGATGTGATGCGGACTGACGTCCGGCAAGCGCGTCCAGGTTGTGGGGTCCGCGTTGGTTGAAGCGTAGTAACACATGGCGTTGAGGCCCGTGCCGGCTTCCTCCGCTGGCGTGGACGGGCGTGGCCCACGGCGGCCACGACGACCTCCCGCCACGGTACAGAGCACGTCGGCGATCTGCGAAACAGGGGCGTGTTCCTCGTCCTCTTCGACGTCGTCTTCCACGTCCTCCTCACCGAGCATGTCAGCGTTCTCTTGCACACGATCCGCATCCACCTGGCACTCCGCGACATAATAGTCGTGCGAGCTTCCCGTCACCACACCCCAGAAGCGCACGGAGGACAGCGGCTCAGACCGGATCAGCTGGCGCAGGCCAACAAACAAACGATGCGCCTCCACCCGCGGCAAGCCGAGCCCAACCATGTTGAAGTACTGCTGCTCCGTCACGACGTCGCTAAGGGCGCCAGGGTGATCCGCGAGGTCGATTTGCGGCTGGTCATCTGCACCGCTCTCAACGGAGATGTCATCCTCTTCTTCGTCTTCACCGTTGGCGCGGCGTGGGCGGCGGGGCGGACGCGGTGGCGCCAAGGCAGTGTTTGTGTTGGCGGCCCAGCGCGTATTCGTGAACGAGTCGACTGGCGCCGCAGCGCGTGCGATGGGCCGCGGATCCGCGTACATCGTGCCTTTCATGCTGGGTACAGCGCTGCCAGACAGGAGGCGGTTCGAAACGGCGCCAAGTGCATCCAAGGCGTTGGTGGGTCGTTCGCGAAGCACCTGCGCGAGCGCCTGCGTCATGTGGCCCCATAGCGCCGATTCGCGAATTTGGTGCTCGTCTATGCCCGCCATAGCACCCTGCGCCACAGAGAGAGAGAGTGAGAGAAAGAGAGAGAGCGCCGCGGACCGACCCAGAGCGCGAAGCTGCTGGCCACGCACACACTGGGCGCAAAGGAGAAGGAAAGGGTAAGCCCCTGCCGTTGATATTCACCGTGCGCGTCGCAAAGGCACGGCAAGCGCAGAGGGAGACGCGGTTGTGATTGTGTGGGTGGGTGCGCCTGCAGTGATGTGCACCTCACCAGTCTTCAGCACCCTAGATGCGTGTGACAGATGCTTGTGTGGCGTTTCCACTGGCGGCGGTGGTGCGCAGTGAGGCAGACAAGATGCGTGGAAGAGGAAGCACCAAATCGCAGGCGAGGCCGCGCAGTGGCGAGGAAAACTTGATAGAGATGGCAGAGAGGGCGACACAAAGAAACGTCTGCGGGAGACGACGGCCAACACACGCGCACAGTCAGAGCTTCCGTCGCTGCACCGCATGTCCCACAAGCACTCGTCGTCAACCACAGCGAGCGCCATATTTTTGCGCGGTGGGAGTGTGTGGTCATCCACATCAACCCACCGCCGTCCTACCCCGCTAACCTCCCCGGGACAAAGAAATGGTGTCCGTCTGGCGGCTCAGAAGATGCGATCACCATCGAGCTCTCCCCCCTCCCCCTTCTCTCTCTTGGGCGCTCTCCACCTCATACGCATGCTTGCAATGTGATGTCTTCTTGCTTCATCCGCGTGCGCGTGTGTGCATGAGTTAGAATGCGCACCGGCGCTCGCCGCAGCAGCAACACGCATACGGACTCAGTGCCTTCACCCTCTCCCATTCGGGCTCCCTGCGCAGGCACACACACACACACACGCACACGCATATACGCCGGAGCTCAGAAGCGGCGCGACGCTCTCGAAGCTCTCTCGTCGCCGCACGTTCCCATTCCAAGTCCTCCACCTCCTCCATCTCCGCTGGTCAGCCCATCAAGTGGACTTGGGATCGCGCAGCAAGTCGAACTCGCGCACTGGATGCAGCGGTTTTTCTAAGTTCCGCACCGGCGACTTCCAGGCGCGGTCTTTATCTAAGATCATGAAGTTATGTGACGGTCCCTCAGTAATGGGGTTGACGCGTGCTTCGTATTGCATCTCTGACTCGTAGCCCAGCAGCGTATGCAGGAAGCTGTCGTGCCCCATCATATAGTAGAGGCTGCAGGTGGCGAGAAGTCCCAAGCCAAAGATGCGCGCCGGTGCCCAGAAGAACGCCTGCATGCAGATCTTGTTGCGATCTGCGCGGCTATCGTTGAAGCGGACCTGCATGATACCGCGCCAGCTGCGGGTGCGCCGAATAATTGGCCTTCGAGTGAGCGCCTTGCGCCGAGAGAAGATAGCGTAGCCGGTCATCAGCCCGGTCGTGCAATCCACGCGTGTGTGTGTGTGTGTGCGTTTCTGCCAGCAAGATGCGTGCGCTCGCCCTACCCAACCCCTTCCCCACCTCACACCAACACACACACACGTACCCAAGCCTAATATAGCACGGTGGAAATTTCTGAGGAGAGGCCGCGCCGCTTCTTCGGTGCTCCTCTGCGGCTGCGACACAGAGAAGTACGGAGAAAGACGCCACGGATCAGCAACCGCAAACTTGCGGTGCATAGATCAATGGGAAGAACGCGAAATGAGAGGGGAGAGGTCGCGGATACGTACAGGCGCGCGAAGCCGCAGCATCAACGGCAAGTGGAAAGGGTGAGGGGAAGAGAGAGGAGACGTCGGAGCGATGCTCTTTACAGCTCGTTGTCGGCGCAGGCGGCGAACTGTGAAGGCAAGCCCTTCAGCAGCTACCAGTCGGCATCACGTATGCTAGATTAGCACAGAAGCGCGAGCGCACAGCACCTCCCCTGCCACCAAAACCCGCCGCGGAAGGCGTGTGCGCAGGGGGGATGGTGGATGCCTGTTGCGCGCATGAGCAGAGAGGAAGATAGGGAGGCATCACACATGTCGCACGGGCAGTGTCAGGACATGGTGTAAGGCGGCCCCGTACACCCTCAAGGTCCCAGGCTCCGTTGCGAGGGGAGGCAGATCGCTGGCATTAGCCTTATATCATCCATTACTCGCTGCAGTGGTGCGTTCGGTACCCTTTTCCCTCACCTCCAGGCAGGGAGGAAGGGGGAACAGCGGTGCCGCCACCCCCGCTCACTGCCTTGTTGCTTTCTTAACGTTGCCCCGACCAGACCGCCCCTTAGCAGCACCCGTTCGCTCCGTCTTCTTGCGCGGGGCACGAGGAGAGCCTGTGGCAGCAATTCGAGAAGCTGCGACTGGGATGGTGTCGGCATCGAAGAAGTGCTCCTCGTCGTCGTCGCTCTCGTTGACCGACACGGCGGCAGCGGCTGGCTTGGGCTTTGATGGCGGTGCCTCGGTGCGCTGGCGCTTTGCCGCTGCCGGCTCCTGTGTGGCTGTCTTGCCGTCCCGACGATTGCGCTTGCCGTTCTTGCTTGGGGCGCTCCTGCCACGTCCCGCGAGCACGTCCTCGGTGACGCTATCGTCATCATCCGTGTTGGGGTCGGCGCCCATCTCAGCTGCCACCGATGTCCCCTTAAAGTACTTCTTCTTGTCTTTCACACCGTAGCGCTCCATGTACGCATCCTCGTCGAAGTCGTCCTCAGCTTCCGCAGGAGGCAACTCCGCTGCGAGAGGCACGCTCGCCGTCTCACCGCGGTCCACGCGGAGGACGCAGCCGCGCAGACGAGAGCCGTGATAGCGCTCCTGTGCGTATGCAGCGTAAGCTGGAAGTGCAAACGTGATGTGGGCAATGCCAGTGGGCAAGTGTGTCTCCGGGTGTACGAGGATCTCGCACTTGCGGATTGCACCGCAGGGTGCGAAGTGCTGCCGCAGCTGCGCCTCCGCCACATCCTCGCCAACATTCCCCACGTAGACATCACTGGGGCCGTCGTCGAGAAGGTTGTACTTCTCCGTGCGCCCGGTAACGTTACTGCCGGTGCTGGTGGAGGAAGCAGGCACATGTTCGGCCGGCGCGCAGCGACGAGTCGCGGCAGATGAGAGCGAAGCCGGGGCCGCCTTGTTCGGCTCTAAGCCGAGCGGCACGACCGTGAGCGCCTCGTCGCCCTCAGCATCCGTAGCCGCAGACCCGCTGGCCGCGAGTGAGGCGACAGCGGGGCTCTTGCCCGCAACGCCGCCAGCTGCGCGTGATGGCTTCACTGCGCCGTGTGAGTAGGGCAGCGAGCCGGGCGCCGCGGCCTTGGTCGCGCTGATGCGCCGACCGAGGAGGTAAAAGCCGTCGAGAAAGGTAATGGCCGGCTCCACCTCTGCCGCCGTCGTGAAGGTAAGGAAGGCCTTTCGGTTCTTGGAGGTCATTTTGATCGCCTCCAGCCTCTTCTCCAGCTGCGGGGCGACGTCGCGCAGCACCTCGCGGATGATCTCCGGCTGCGCGACCTTCGCCAAGTCCGTTAGCAGCACCTGTCGCGTGAAGCTGTCCTTGCCCATGTCCTTCATCCCGCCGATGTCCTTCAGCTTCTCCAGGTCTTTCGGCTTCGGCTCCTCAACGCGGAGGGTGCGACCAAGGAACTTGCGGCGATTCAGCACCCGCACCGCAGTGGACACGCTATGGGGGGATTGAAACACGAGGAAGCCAAATCCCTGCCCAGGCTTCTTGATGAGCCGCAGCGGCTTGCCCACCTTCCACGCCAACGCGAACTGTAGCACCTCGTCCTCTAGCGTGGGCTTGCCAGGCTCCGCGGTGTATGTGTATGGCAGGCCATCGATGAAGACCTTCGTGTTGAGCTTCTTTGGTATCTCCGTACCGCTGGCAGTCACGGTGGTAATAACGCGCGTGTGGCCGCCATTCTTAGCTGTGCTCGAATCGCGGGTGGCCTCCTCGTCACTGTCGAGCTCTTCTCTGTCATGGGAGGTGGCGTCTCCTTGATGAGCTCCACGGCGTGATGGGTACGCAGAGCCGCCACGCCCGCGGCCACGAGACGAGAAGGTGGGAGAGGACGACGCAGATGCCCTTCCGCGAGAGCCGCCACGCCCGCCACGGAACCCACCATCGCCGCCGCGGCCGCGCTGCTGCTGCGGGACCGGTGGAATGAAGCCGCTGCCCTCTTCTTCGGTCGCTGCCATCGCTCCGCGACGCGCGCTCACCGCCACCGGCGGGGCGTCGTCATCGTCGTGCACGCTGAGGCTGCCTTGCCGCTTTTGTCCCTGCTGCGCCCGCTGGTGAGAAGGATGACGCGTGATCGGCTTCGACGTCGCTGAAGGCTCAGCAGCGCGAGAGACCACCGGGAAGGAGGGAACTACAGAGCGCTTCACTGGCGGAGGAGCGGATTTGTGGGCCGCCGCCGCAGCGCCGCCGCGACGTTGAAATGCACCCCTGCCTCTTCCAAGTGGCATGTTGAGGTTTGACCTTAGCTGATGACCTGCGTTCTTTGGCAGCCAGCGGTGCAGAAAAAGAAATAGACGGAAGAGTCAAGGGGAGTGGGGAAGGGGGAAGGATGGACTACAACACGGTGTGACGAGTACGAAAGAGAGGCAGGTTGCCTACGAGGTGGCAGTATGTGCTCTGCACAGATTCCTAGACAGGGGAAGTGCCGACCGTATCAAATCGGAGGCATGTCGTCTCGAGCGCAACGCTGCTAGCGTCATCGCTAGTTCCTCGCGGCGGCATTTCCACCGAAGAGGGCGCATCCACAAATACGAGGCCTCCAATCGAGTCTGACGCCGATACGCTGCTGTTGGGTGTGTAGGCGGGTGTTCGAATGGGCTGCTTGTATTCCATCTCGCTCGCGGAGAAGGACACACGTGTACACAAATACGCATCCCTTCGGACGGTCGTCAACTTGCGAAGCAGAGAGAGAGGCGTCAACGCGAGCCTGACAGCGCGGAGCGCACATGTCTACTCACGCACACGCGCTCGCACGCACAAACTGGTCAGCAGCGAAAAAAAAGGGAGCGGACTCCACTGCGTCAGCGCGGAGAAGCACTTATGCTTCCGTTGTTGCTTCAAAACATCGTTGGCGCCCCTTCTTGCATCCATAGGGTCACCTTTCGGACAGCACACATACACACACGCACACGCACCGTCTACCAGTAGCCAGCCTCATGCCACGCACGGAAGTTTGAGATATCGACGTGCAAAGGGCTCGTGGTCTCCTGATGTGCCCATGGCTCGTCGGCAATTGTGTCGAGCATCAGCTTTGTCACACGCTCTACCACCAGGCGGCCCGCTCGTCTCTCATACGCCGTCAAATCCGGTGCAGAGTCCAAGGCGTCGCACAGACGTTCGGCCAGGCGCCACACCATCGCGTATGAGATGTAGTTCTTCTGCATCTGGGTCTGCAGGAAGGGCTTGCTAAGCACCTTTACAGCCTCGTCGTCGTGTGCAACGCCGCTCGCCTCTGCGTAAAACTTCTCCCATGCACCCTTCAACGCAGCGGTGCACGGCTTCTCCATCGAGGGAAAGTCCTTCACAACGCGAGGCCACCAGTGCTCCTCCAGTGCTCCCTCCGCCGAAAGGTCTTTCAGCAACACCATGACATCCTTGCCGAGGTGAGGCGGCAGAGGCTCCACTTTGTGCGTCGAGGAGCCGCGTAGAGACTGGTGGTGCTCTTTCTCCAGTGGGCTGAAGTCCTCCACGTGGAAAATGTTGGAGGTGTCGTAGGCGATGCCGGACTGGTTGCCGGTAAGGCTCGCTGCTGCGCTGGTGGCCTTGTTGACCGGGTAGCGCATGTTGTCGACGCGCGGGAGCATGTCGCCCTGTGCGTACGGCTGCGTGCGACCCGTCACACCCGAGCCCCAATACTCGACGAAGCGTTGCTGCACCGTCAGGCAGCCAAGGCCATACAGGCCGATGCGAGCGCCACCGCAGTAGCTGCTGCCGCGGGCGCGCAGAGCGCTGGGTGCACTTGCTCGGAGCAACATGGTGAAGGAAAGAGAAAGAAAGCAAAAAAAAATGCTGCGCGCCAAGGGGATAAAAGCAGTGCCTCTCGTGCCCCTGCGTTTGTGCGCACAGGTAATGGGGGGAGGGGGGTATGTGTATGGCGAGGGAGTACAAAGGCGGTGCGTGGGCCGATGAGGCGCTGTGCACTTCGCACGCCGAAGCTGGCAGGGGAAGTTGAGGGAGGGCGGAAGGGAAGGGCGGAGGAGGAGGGGGAGGGAGAGGCTACTGCGTCCACTACTACGAGCTGCAGCCACTGCTACGGCTTGCGGGGCGGAGGGGAGCTTTCCACTTTCTACGAAACGAGAGCGGCAGAGACGGGGGAGAGAAGGCACGCACCGGTCCCGGCGAATGCCTGAATGTGTGACGGGTGCAGAGACCACAAGGACTTTGGTGTCTGGTCCACCTCACGCAGTGCCGTGCCACGTCTACGTCTCGGTTCGCTGAATAATGTGCGGCGGATACAGAGGGTGAGCAGCGGCGCCTTCGATGAGCTGTGGCGCAGGGAAGGTGGCATGAGATGATGCAAGGGAAGAAGCAGCCATGACGGACAAAAGCGGATCGCCGACCGCTGAAAGCGGAGGAAAGGCACACATTATCATGCACACACACACAGGCATGCGCGCGCCTCTGTGTGTGAGGTGAGCATCTACGGCGAGACGCGCATTGGCACGCCTTCTGTGCAGGTGTAGCGTGCGGCACACAGCACTACTGGTCCGCGTGCCGCACTGTCTATCCACTCCTGTCGCGCTTCCTCTCTTCTCGCCACCACATGAAACTCAAGAGAAGACAAGCCTGAGGGTCCACCAAATGCTCGCTCGAAGTCGGTGTGGGCATGGCTACGTAGCCACGTCCGATAGGCCCATTCGACTTGCATGCCTGCTGTGCTTTATGTGACCGTCACCCCTCCCGTCATACTCGCCCGCAGCGGAGCGGCGCAACTGGGGGGAGGGTGAAGGGGGGGCCAACACCACCACAGCCGGCGAAGCGGCTCGAGAAGACTCTCTGCCTCGCGGAAAGGGACGAAAAAAAAGAAGGAAAGAGACACACAAAGGGAGCGCTAAAGAGTAGATTCGCTATACATAAGAGCGCAGGCGCAGAGCAGCTCTCTTTCGTTGGACACGTGCGTGCCGATGTGCACCGGCGTAAAAAAAAAACGGAGGCGTGTTACTTGAGCGCGAAGAAGGTCGACGGCGAGGAAAGAATCCACGCGCCGCGGGTGGGCATGTCCCACGACTCTTCCCCTCCCCGCCCCCGCACCCACCCTCGCATCCTTCCGCCCCGTCCTCTGCCGCGCAACAGCTGCCGAAACGTCTGCATCTGCTCTCCCTCTCTCCGCCGCTTCACCATCATTGTCGGGAGACACACCAACACGAGCACAGATCGAAGTGGAAGGAAAGAGAAAACACGAATGGGCAAAGGGCGGCAAGAGCCGCCGCGAATGCCCCCCCCTCCCTTCATGCGGCGACACCTTTCGCGCCTCACTTGCTCCCCTCTTCCCTCACCCTGGTCGCGCTAGCGCTTGCGGTTTCCCGTGCGCTCCAGAGCAGCGGAGGAGGCGCCGGCGACGCCCACCTCCTCGAGGACGGCAGCAATGCGATCCACTCGTGCCTCCACCTCGGCGAGGTCGAAGGTGGCGTCTGTGGGCAGCTGAATCGACGCGGCAGCGTCAGCCGAGAGAGCAGGCGCGGCAGCCGGCGACGAAATCGGCCCACCTGAGCCCTTCTTCGACTTGCTGCTTCTACCGCGTGCGGGCGGGGGCGCGGCGGTGACCTCGGGAACGGCGGCTGCGGAAGGCAACTCAGGGGCAGCCGGAGGAGCGCTGCGCACCACATGGGAATTGTGCTTCAGCACATCCTCTAGCCGAAGTTGGTAGGCGCGCTCCACGCGAGTGCACTGCTCCAGCGTGAGCGCCGCAGCTCTGTTCTCAGAATCCGTCTGCATCGCAGTATCTAGCAGCAGCAGCCGCTCACTGAGCTCGTGCGCAGCGATGACGAGCAGCGGCTCCTGCCAGTCCCTTGAGAACTGTAGTACACGTTCGGCCTCGCAGGCCTCGAAGAGGCGCTGCTGCGCATTCAGCACGGCTTGCAGCGCTTCCGAGTGGAAGGCCGAGAGCGGCGGCAGGTAGACGGGACGTATATTTTCGACGGCGACGCAGATGGGTCGGTGGACGACAGGGTGCTGCGACCCGCATACCGCCGATGACTCTATCACCGTGGCTGGGGGCGCCGGCAGCTGCTCTTCCGCCATCGGCGCCAGCAGTGTGCCCCACAGCAGCTTGTGCGTCACCACAGAGCGAGTGATGTACTCGGCAACGGACGCCGCCTCTGACATCGAGAAGACGGCGCGCAGCGTGAGGCCCTTCTCCACCTCCACCTCCACATTCTGCATCACTGTCTGCTGAACCAGGGTGGGGGCTTGCTTTGCTGCCTCGAGGGCAGTCAACGTCTTCTGCGAGCTCGTCTTGTGCAGCTTCTCCGTGATCTCGCTAAGTTTCGACGGATCGGGCACCGTAACAGTGACTGGCTGATAGCAATTCACCGTCTCGATCGCACGTGCCACCGTCAGACACGTCTGCGCACACAAGACCTCCTGCAGAGCGTCCGTCACCCGCTGCTCCCATAATACGTTAGCAGCAGCATCCGTCGAGTCTACCGGAAGCCCATCCACCTTGTCAAGAACAAGGAGGCTGTCCAGCAGCACGCACTGCGTCTGCACCGTCGTGAAGCATTGATAATGTGCAAACACGAGGACATCCTCCACCCATTCTACAACGATGCTGTGGCGGAGCTCCGTGTCGGGCATGTCCATGAACATGTGGGCCCTCTTGGTTGCGGCGGTAGAAGTTCTCGCCAGAGCGGCGCCCGGTTCGGTCGCGCGTTGGCCCCTAAGGACGTTCGGGTAGCTGTGCCGCGAGAGCAGCGTGTCTACCAGGAGCGTTGGCGCCGCGATCGCTTCACTGCCGTCCTCAGTGGTCATATCTGCGTCGCCACCCGTGTCATCCCCGCCATCGACCTTGAGCTGAAGCGCAGCGGGAACGGGCCAGCCGAGCGCACGATACAGGCCGACGCGAAGAAGGAGGAGAGCCGCCGAGTCGCGCCGCGACGTGGGCGCGGCCGACAACGACCACGGAAACGACGGCGCAGCGCCGAAGAGAGAGAACGGCCGCGCCGCCTCGTCCTCTTTCGCGCTCAGATCACCGGGCAGCGTAGTACGGGTCACAGAGGCCCTTTCGGACGCCTTTCCGCTCACACGGCGCGAAGCCCTTGCCGAGGAGGTCCTACTGCCCCGGCTCGCCTCACCCGCACTTTGATGCCTGGCCCCTGCAGTCGGAGGGCTTGCATAGCTGGCGCTCGCTCGGTCAGCGCTCGTCGCATCTTTCGAAGCGCGCGGGTCTCGCCTTGGCTGTCCACGCGGTGGCGTCTGCGGCAGCTCTTCCAGGAGAAAAGCCGTGAGGCGCTCCATCGCCTCACGCTCCGTCTCCAGCCGGCACCGCACGACACACTCAGTCAGGCCGTCGCCGTACAAGCTTGTCGCCGCAGTAGAGCAGACCACAGACTTGAGCATGGAGTCGTACGCGAAGGCGGTGCACTGCCGAAGGGCCGAGACATAGGCGAGGGAGTGAAAGGACGCATCTGCTGGAGAGGCTCCCGTGATGAGAGCAGATGCGGTTGCGAGTGAAGAAAGCATGTCAAAATAATCTTGAGCACGATGAGCTGAAAGGGAGGCAGAGAGAGTAAACAAGAGATCGGTGGCAGCGGCGGACGCCCTCGTGGGGCTCCGTGCACCATTGGGGCCGAGCGAAAGCACAGAGGGCGAGTACGCCACACAACCACCGCACCGATACCCGGCGGCGGGCAAGAGGAAGTGCGTGGGTGCGCACGCATCGAGTGGAGAAGGGGGAGAGAGGGGGGCGAGAAGAAGAAGTATAAGGAGGCGGTATGCACGAAACACATATCTTCAGTCAGCGCAGCTGCACCCCCTGTGAGAACGCACGATTGCTTTTTTGTGTGTTCGAGCGATTGAGGAAGAGAGAAAGGGAGGGAGCCGGGGTCTCGTGATGGCGTGCTAGAGTGCCCCAGAGATGTCAATGCCATCTCGTCAGCTGCGCCTCCGTCAAGCCCATCGAGGGCTGTGCGAGTAGTCACGCATGCCGGTCTCCAGATAAACGAATGAGCGTTGTGCAACCTCTTCGTGTTGATGTGCGCGAGACCGTGCGTTTCGCGTGACGCGGAGATGTCACACACGCGTGGGCTTTGCCTCCCTTCATTTTGCTGGCGAGGAAGGGCGAAACAGGAAAAGGGGTGTAAGAGGAGGTCATTGAGGTGGTGAGGGTGTGACGAGGCGGGGGAGGATGCGCCGTTCAGACACGAAGGCCGCACAGGCAGTGGAAAGAGTCGCAAAGAGGATGATGCAGGTAGAAGCAGAGAGGGAGAGAGAGGGGGGGACGGCAGACAGCTGTATGCCGGCACGTAAGCGCCCACATGCGCAGGCACCAGCCGTGCGTCGCCTCGTTTCGGCACAGCGTCCATCGAGCCCGACGGCAGCCACGCACCTTCCAATGAGAGGGCGGAGCGGTCGTGGCGAATCGCCGTCAGCAGACGCAGAAGGGCTAGAAGCCTTTCCCCAGATGCCCCGCAGTGATATACTCACGGATCTTCGCTGCTCGCGTGGGGTGAAGACACAACGTGGCTCGGAGCCTCTGTGGGGCCAATGAGCGCCGGACATTCAGCCCCAGCCTCTGCGGTGTCGGCAGCGGTCCGCGCCGCCTGCGAGGCTGCGTTGATGGAAGCTGGTGCGATCGTGCGCATGGCGGCCACTTCTGCAGCGGCCGCCTCCTGCAGTGTCGTGTCACCTGGATACATAATCTTCTCAAGAAGGGCAGGGTCGAAGCTGAGGCTACACGAGGCCGCCTCGAGTTGCACGCGAATGGCCTCGTTGAACAAAGGGGCATGGCCCTTGAAGTACACAAAGCTGCGGTAGAGGGCCGCGACGGCCCGCTTCAGGTAGCCCTCCTGCTGCGCCTCCGCCTCCGCCTGCACCTCCTCCGCGGAGGCCAGCAGCTCCTGGAATAGGTGAGGGAGGAAGCTCAGATTTGTCTCCGCCCCCTGCAGCTCACGCAACCCCTGTAGAAGCTGCCAGCGCCGTTGGATGCTGGACAGACTCGACATGAGCGGGTACAACTGCTGCAGCTGGTGGAAAACAGTTTGGCAGAGAATGTGCTCGCGCGTGCTGATGTGGAAGCCGTGCTCGGCACACACCTGCAGAATATGCCGCTTCACTGTGGCGAGCGGGACGAGAGAGTCACAGGCGAAGATCGCGCGGCTGCCATTGCCGTCGTCCTGGTCGCCCTCGATGTCGACCGTCAACACCGAGCCCAGGAAGCGGCTCGTGAAGAGAAAGCGCTGGCACTCCTCTGCGGAGCGCGGAACGTCTGCCATGCCCGGCACGAGCTGCCCCAGCCACACGAGAGCATCCTGCCCTTTGAAGTCTCCAAGCACGATCAGGCGCGACATGGATTGCACCACATCTCTTGGCAGCACCGAAATATTTCCACTCGGCAAACGCTCGTACAGGGGAAGGGCGCAGAGGGGGATGTACTTGACCTGCGCTGTTCGCGGAGCCTGCGCGCTGTAGACGGTGGCGCGGAGGGTGCCGGCGACGCCCTCGTCCACATACATGTGGACCTCGAGGCGCTTGCTGCCTCGCTGCGCAGGAGTGACAGTGGCGATGGTAATCGACGACCCTACCGCCGCAGTGAAGCTCTGCGAAGACGTAGGCATCAGCGCGGCCCCGTCGGTGGCCGTCACCCGCGCCTTTACTGCAGCGCTCTCAGTGGGCGCAAAAGTCAGCGCTGCGCTGCACTCAACCAACATGCCGAGGAGCGGTGCATCGGCAGACACCACCAGCGACAGCATCGGTGACCCTTCCACTGGTGCGAGGGTGACAGACACCTTAAAGCTCGCGCTCACCGTAAGCACCGACGCCTCACCCATCTCCCGCAGCACCGGAGCCTCACTCAGCTCTCTGGTGCGCTGGGTGATGAGCACCCGCAACTGCTCGATTTCGCCTTGGGTGTCCTGCTGCTTTGCGATGAGTGCGGTCTGCCTCGCCGCAGACTCGGCTGCGGCTGCCTGGATATCCTCCTTGGGTCCGTCAGTGTCCAGGGTAAAGGCAATCACCTGGCCACTGAACGTGTGCACCAGCACGTCTGGCTGCGCCGCTGTATGTGTGATGATGCCGCCTGCGACGCTCATCACCCGCTCTCCTACACTGCCTGCCCACACCGGGGCGAGCTGCACGGCCTCCATCCCGATCGCGCTGAAGCAGTCACTCAGCTGCACAACGAAAACGCGCACGGTGCCGTCATCGTACCCTACAAGAAGCTCATCTTGCCCATCTGCGTTCACATCCGCCAAACCAAGACTAGTGATAAGACCTCCGGGGCCGTCCGGCATGTGGGCACCCACCTTGCGCAGAGCCCCGCTTTGCGTCACGGCCATGACGCCAATGGAGCCGGACTGCGTTCCGTAGAACAGCAGCCGCGGAACGCTGTGGTAGACGACGGTGGTTAGGGCAGCCTCGCAGTTGATCTCCTCTGCCAGTCTATTTTCTCGCACCAAACGCAGCACACGATCATTGCACGCCAGGCAGCACACGTAGTCGCTCAGCTGGCGTTCGCTCTCGCACGCCATGGAGCTGGGGACCACGTACGCGCACATGTCGTTCACGCGATCGGGTGACAAGAAGAAGCCGATCTCCTTTGTCTCCCTCATCGTGGTGACCATGAAGTCGCCCGCTAAGAAGATGAAGGGTGTGTCGATAGTCAGCGAGTGTACCTTCTCCGTAACATTAGTGTCCACTGTGAAGAAGGGCTTGCCCTTTCGTGAGTACGCGTGAAGGAGACTGCCCTGCATGTAGAAGAGTTGGTCCGAGAAGAGAGTGGCGGCAGTGATGGCCCTCATCTGCTTTCCGGCGCCGCCCTCACCAGTCTGCAGAGCCGTCTCTGGCGTCTCAAAGGCAACCACTGGTTCCAGTCGCCTGCCGACGGAGAAAACCTTGAATAGGCCAGTGCAGTCCCCGACGGCAACGCGTTGCTTCGACTTTCTGCTCACCGGGTAGACGAGAAGACACCCATGTGCGGCGGAAGCAGTTTCGGTGATGGCCTTGCGCTTGAAAGACAGCGCCAAAGGTGCTATCGTAGATGTCATGGTGTGTAGCTGAAGCCGCGCCCTCCTCTCCCGCACACTTTTTCGGTTACCTCCCCCGTCTCTACAGCGAAGGAAATGTGCGCGCAGAGGTGTCCCCCTCAGTGCCCCCCCCCACTGCTATGATGCTCCAGCGATGGTGTTGCCTGCCGATACGCCCTTCGCACTGCTGCGCTTGCGCGCCCGCCCTCAGATGCAAGGAGTGGGAGTGGGAGGGGGAGAGGGGGGGCGGCTCGCACGTAAGCACCAATAGGTGTCTCCCCCGGGTGATCTTGGGTTAGTGTCTATGAGTGCCGGAGGGCGGGTGTGTGTGTGTGTGTGTCTGTGTGTGTGTGTGTGTGTACACGCGTACGCGGGAGCCGCAGCAGCAAAATGAAGGGGCCCGAGAGCAAACACAGAGCAGCCACAGGTGCACCGCTGATAGCCGCACTGACCGCCGAGCGGGCGAGAGCGAAGAGCAGAGGCCCGATACCACCGTGTCATAGGCCACGCCAACGGGTGCGGTGAAGGGGAATGGGCGACGCATGTCACGCGCATGTTGAAGGGAAAAGACCCGAGAGGGAGCGGGTGGGGTGGGGGGAGGGGAGGAAAGTGACACGACAGGAGGCGCATGCGCGCATTTGCGCACACCCTCTATATGGACCTCCATCCACAGCGGCACGTCGCCTTTGCCGTACGCGCGGAGAGAGGAAGCGCCGCCGTGGGTGACATGACGGCCACCACTGCAAGAGGAGGAGGATGCTGATAGCCACGACAGCGACGCAGCACAGCGCAGAGGGCGAGGACGTCACAACAGAAGAAAATGGGGGAGAAACCCTCTGGTAAGCGGCCGAGTTGACCGGTCGCCGCGCGTCTTGGTGCCTTTCCTCCTCCTCGCCGACCAGGCTCAGAGCTGGTGGAGGAGGAGGTAGAGGGCCTGACGCCATCTGTTCGATGCATTGTACGGCACGGCGCAACATCGGCAGCCATGGCGAAGGCAGGGGCAAAGGAACGAAGAGGCGTGCGATCTGTGATGAGTGCGACGGATCTCGGGGAGAGACACGGTCGAGGCAGGACTTAAATGTGAGCACGCCAGGAAGATAGAAAGAGCGGGAGAGTCAGGTCCGGGAGGAGAGGGGGAGACACGCGACAAGAGGGAAAGACGGGGGCGACCGTGGTGATCGGCCAGGTGAGGCAGCGAAGATGTCACAGACACACTGAACGCGGCAGCCAGAGCGTTGCGGCTCTCTTGGCCTCTTTCCTCGCCCTCCCGTTCGCGCCTCCTCCTTCACCGCAAAAAAAACGCCTCCCTGTCCACGTGGCCGAGTGTCCTTGATCTTTCCTACCTGTGCGGCTCTGGTGCTGTGTGCACAACTGCATCCTTTCCAAACGTCTGCACAAGGCTGCCGCTGAACTTGAGGCCGTGCCGCCTCAGCCACTTGCCTACCGTCTCCGTCTCACTACCGAAGAAGCTCTGGTGCGCGTAGTCGCCCTCGGCCCCTGAGGTGGCCACAAAATGGCGACCTACGGAGGTCAGCACATCTTCAGGAATCACCTCGTCCTCCCGCAATCGACTCACCGCCACAAGACCCACGATGCGACCAACATGATTGACACCCAAGGTGCCATGCGTGTAGCTCCCAATGAGAAGACGCTCCGACACGTGCGGCGCCGGTACGAGGGAGGTAACGCTGCGCACGCGCAAGTTTTCACCGAGAACTGCGATGGCCGCACGCAGCTCCTCTGTCATGGCGTCGCTCAGCCGCCTGACAGCCTCCTCTGGGTGTGCGAGAACAGCACCGTTCGTGGCGTCCATGAGTTTACGCAGGTGGTCACCTGCCCGCACGCATATCCTCTGGAAGTGCTCACTTCGGGCCGCAAAGTCAGTTTCGCTGCACACGGACAGGATGGCCGCACCGCTCTGTGGTGTCGATCCGACACAGCTCACAACGAAGCCGTGCTCCGTCACGCGATCCCCCTTCTTCATCGCCCGGGCAGCGCCACGCTTGTGCAGCACCTGAATGGCCGCCTCCACGTCTCCGCCAGATTCCTTGAGAGCAGCACTGCAGTCTGATATGGGGGCCTCGGTGCGGTACCGGAGGGTCTTGACGAGCTCCACGAACGCCTTCTTGTCCACGGGTACACCAAAGCAGAGGAGAGAACGGCGCAGCATCGCTGCAAGTGCAAACGATATGTGTGCGTGTGTGTGTGTGTGTGACGAAGGGGTAAAGCAACGATGACGTTCCGCTAAGAGAGAGAGAGCGGCGCTCGAGTGCCAGCGCGTACGCGTGAAGAAGCAGTTCGCTGAGGAGGATCAAACGGGCCGTGAGGAGGAATCACCATGGGAGAAGGCAGAGAGAGGGAGACGGTGCCCCCTGCAACAAATCTGCCACGCCTCACGCCACTCCATTGGGCATGCCAGCTTACCGTTAGAGTCGCTGACTGGATCGCACAAAGCACCGCAGCGGCGCGACCACGACTTTCTTGGCGCAGATGTTGACATCCATCACAGCGGTTCGCACAGCAAGGCACACATGTGTGTGCGTGCCAGTGTGTGTGTGTGGGTGGGTGTGAAGCACACTGTGTCTCCGCCGCTCTACGCATCTGATGTGCTATTTCCCGGCGCCACCTCTGCCCTCCCTCCCACCACCACCACCGCCAACAGTTGTGGTAGGACGATGGAGAGAGGGGTGGATGAAGCCGGGAAAGCATATATATATATATACATCGAAGAAGCGCAGGGCGAGGAAGAGATGAAGGGGGAGGGCGTTCACAAAGAACAGCAGTGGGGGCAGCCAAGATGCACGTATGCCCGCCACCCCCAGCCTCTCGCGCGTCACGATCCCGCCCCCTTGTCAAGGCAGGCCATGCACAAGCGGCACTCTGTGCAACTCAAAAGTTCGGCATGTCCCGTCGCCGCTCTGCTGTCAGCTGCAGACAGCTGCACGTGAAACAAAGCGCCTGCATAGCTTCGGTCCAGCAAGGGCAATACAATGCTGAGAAGGCTGCTCCGGCTACAAGCACGAGGTCAGCAGTATCACCTCGATGCTCCTCTTTGCCGACAGCACCTACCACAGCTCCAAGTGATCACACCACTCACTGTATCTGCCGGCGACTCTAGCCTGTTGCGCTGTACCATTAACTCCGCTACCTCGTCGGTGCTTTGGGGGCGCGGGCTCACCAAGACGCCGACAGATGCTTGCTTCAGCGTGCTTGGCGACGTCGGGTCGTCGACCTCAACGCGGCAGCACGAGTGGTCCGCCTCTGTGGCCATCCACGCATCAGATTTCAGCAGCAGCAGCAGCATTGTGTCTCAGCTGCGCACAGTGAAGAGCCGGTACGGCGAGCCGCAGAGGCGCCGCGTCGCATGACCGCTGCACGCGTGGCCAGAGCCTCTGCACAGTTGTTGCTCGAGGCCACGCTAACAATCTGGGCTGCATCCGATGGAACGTTTCGCTATACAGAAGCGCGTCGTTTGGCCACACGCGCGGAGGTGCCGCTCACTCTCTGCCTGGCACCATCCAATGGGAATGCGCGCTATCACTGTTGCCACGGTCTAGCCCTCTTCGCAGAGTGGCGAGGCAGCCTGCCTGCCGCTGAACACCGCTGTGTTCATGTAGCTGTGCTACCCGTAGCCTGCCCTGGCTGCTGTCGTGGCGTAGAGCTGGCATAATTACATGTCACGCTCACAGCATGTTCCCTCGAGCCCTTTCCGCGTCCCCACAGCCAGAGCGCGCAGCCGTTGAAACGGCGCGCCGCCACCTGTGTGGTCAGGGGGGTAGGGACCGAAAGACGCATTGCACGCGCGAGGGCAGCGAGATGCCCGCCAGCTTCAGTGCCACCTACATTTCCTCCGATGCCTGCCTCTCTAGCTGCATCTGAAACTCTGGGGGCAGGTGGCACATCAGCGGCAGTCGCTTAGCCACAACACGTTTACGACGGTCGAGGTGGAGCCGGATCCGAGAGCAAAAGGGCATGGAGGTCTACCGCCCCGGCCCCCACCGTGCAGCAGCTCGGCTGGGGCGGGCTCTTCGTCCCGCCCACCCGCAACCGTCCCAGCTGTGTTTCTGTTCGATAGCAGGTCAGGCGAGAAAAAGGGACTCGCCCGCGCACCGGAGGTGGTCTGCAACTTCATCTTCAGCGAGCAACAGAGTGGCGTGCATCTTGGCGAAGAGGTACGAGGACAGCGCTATCACAGTCCTTGCGACTCCCAACACATCCACACCAGCAAAGCCGCGCGCCTAGTAGAGAGCGCGTGCAGGTGGATAGAGGCGACTCGATGCTGCAGCACCGGAAAGCCAAGCAAGGGGAGGACAGGATAAGCCGACGTCGATTCGTCCGTCATGCGTCGCGATCAGAAAGAGTCGTAGTCAGCGAGAAGACTGACCGGAGAGGTGTCAAAGCCATGAGTTCTTGGGCAGTGAGTACAACAGCTCGTCGATGAAGAACAGTCGCAGCGGCGCACCTGCCTGCAAAGCCACGGGGAACGCGCACGCATAGCGACAGTGCGTGATTAAGCGCATGAAGGTAACGAAAGGAAAGAGGGGTACCCAAGGCGAGAAGGGGAAGAGGACCACACACACACACACACGCACACCGAAAACCACGGAGCACCGCCGTACACAGCGCGGGAGAAAGATGGGGGAGCGAGTGAGCGAGAGAGAGGGCGTGCATAACAAAAGAGGGGTGTGGGGATTCTCTGAGTGGGCAAGAGGAGTGCGCGGCGTCGCGCAAATGCCCCCCGCCCCGCCCCCCCTCCCTCCCTCCCTCTCGCTGCGCTCCAGTCGCCCTGATATCATCTCTGCCTCACTCCACCGCTGTCTGCGTGTCGATGGCCCTTGTGCGAGCGTGCTTCGCGATGCCCTGCTTGTGTTTACACTTTTCTGTGTTGGCACTCCGCCACCGAACACAACGGCAACTTCGCGGCAGTGCCCAAACCCAAGTAGGGTGGATGATACATGAAATGCCGGTGGCCGCCGGACTCAATAGATGGCACCAAAGGCATGTGTGGGAGGAACGCGCACAGGGAGGCGCCAGGGGGCCACTACGAAGGAGGGCTTGCTTTGGGATCGTATTTGGCCCTAAGGAAGGCCCGCTCTGCCTCTAACGGCCCATACACCTCCTCTTGCAGCAGCGCACACCACGAACCCGTCGGGCAACCGGCTGCCAGCCATTCCTCATACAACACCGTGGGCGGTGCTAACGGCACTGCGCCGGCCCGCTCGTCGCGTTCGCCAGAAGAAGTGCACGGATTCAGGGGGGAGTGCTCTTGGTTGTCTGCTTTTCTTGACATGTGTTGTCTACGCTCCGTCTGCCACTCTGAGTAGGCGTCTCTGACGGGAGATGAGCACATTGCTGTCGAGTGGATATTCGAAGAAGAGTTGATGAGGCTGTTTGGGTCGCCGTCAGTCGCTGATTTGATACGCGAAGCACTCCTCCGTCCTCTCGGCTCACGAAGGCGATCCTCATCCATGAGTGACGACGGCTCGACCGTGTAGCGGTACAGCTGATGAGCAACGTCACGCGCCGTCATTCCGAGAAGCTGTGCCCTGCGTTGCTGCATCTCGCTCAGCAGTCGCGTGTTCAGTCGGCGGTCTTGCACATTAAAGCTCACCGGGTTGGGGACGGCAGCCTTAGCGTTGTTGCGCTTGCGCCCCTTTGGGCGCACGCCTCCCGGGGATACCGTTCGCGCCTGCATAAAGGTGAGCTCTCCCAAAGGACTGGCGGCACCCTGCAAGAGAGATGGTGGGGAGGAAGTGCAGCCAGGCAAGTCGAGTACGACGATTGGTAAGGCCCGGCAGTACAAAGGCGGGAGAGGGGGAAGAAATAGAGACGTAAGAAAGATCAGTGACGAGATGATGGCATGCGAACACCCCCCTTGAGGCCATAGTGACCGCCCTTCAGCACCTCTACGTGGCTCGCGCGAGGAACTGTGCTTCCGTCTGTCCCACACCCGTCCGTCCTCTCCCATGGGAGCACATTAGCTACACCCAACCCCCTCCCGCCCTGTCGCGCGCCCCATTGCGTGGGGTGCGAAGCACCTGCAGACACGCACGGCAGCGGTGCGCGGCCCCCGTCATGTCGGGACCGCCTCTGCCTCGAGCTCTACGCGTCCACAACTCGCAGGCCGCCTCCCCCCTGCCGCGTCCATTATGCCGGGCGCCACGTGGTGCATCCTCCTTGGAGGTGGCTCGGGCTCCACCCCGGTGGGTAGTGCGTGGAGGCCGGGCGCGGCAGGTGCGAGCCACGCTGACTCGTCGCCCATCACGTAGACGGTACAGGCGTGCTCGCTGTCGCAGGCCGCCCCGGCACAGCACTGTCCGAGACCTCGCCGACGGCATCCGCAGCGGAGAGTCGCTCTGACCCTCCCTCCCCCCTTACGTCGTAGGCTCTGGACTCTGTATCACCACTGGGGGTGGTGGCTCGGCCTGTGGCAGGGGAGGGGAGGGGGCTGCCCGGCGTCTCCGCACAGGGAGGGAGAGAGTGGGGCACGGGGCCTCTGGGAGACGGGGCGCGCGGGGAGGCGAGTCCCACCCGCCCATCCCCGTCGCTGAAGATGGGAGAGGAAGTGAGGAAGCAAACGTCCCCAGAGAGAGGGAGAGGATGGGGAGTGAGAGGAGTCGTACAGGCATGAGTGGTGATGCAGCTGTGCGCAGGCGCCACTGATGCGTGTACGGCTGGCGACCTTCATAACCAACCCGACCTAAGCCGACGGTGCATCCAACAGCGAAGGGGGAGGGAAAAGGGGGCAGGAAGCAGGGAGCGCACCGTCACAGCCGCTGCATCGCCCCCTCGCCATTCGATGGGGTCATCGATGCAATCTTGCTGCCTTCCCTCTCTCTCGCCGCAACACACACACCAAACGAGCGACAGAGAGGCAGAAACAACGGCCGGCACTCCGCGGGCACACACGTACACATATGAGCCCGGAGATTAAGGCGCTTTTATGTCGTTAATGAAACGCGTCGCGTGCATGGGAAAGCGAAGGCATAACGACTTGCGGTCACATCGCGGTCCCTCTCCTCCTCTCTCAGCGCGCACACAATGGAGCACCGACACACAAGCCAGTCCTTGGTAGCATACAGCGCCTCGAGGATCGAAAAACGGTGTGGGTGTCCGCGGCTTTCGTTTTCGCGCCGCTTACCGAGGGGAGCGCGGCGGCGACGTCATCGTCATCGGTATTGGCATGCTGGGCTGCGGCAAGCCAGGCAGTACCTTGGTGCGCGGCCGAGGCACGCGTGGCGGCGGCATGGCTGGTGGCAGTCGCTGTGCTGGCAGCGATGCTGTTACTGCCTGGCCAACCGACCAGAAGAAAGTCGATCCATCGTATGAGGTGGAGGCGAGGGCGTTCGGCGCAGCTTGCGACCACTCCAGGCCAACGACAAACTCTCGGTGGTGCTGGTAGCGGGCGGTCATGGGCTGCTGTGGCGTCGAGAGGTCCCACACGCACACGCGCATATCATAGCCGCTGGAGGCGAGCAGAGATAGGTTGTGGGTCGAGAACCTAACACGGCGACAGGCCTGCTCATGGCCAGGGAAGGAGGCCACCGGCTGGTGGGGGCGGCGAGCGTCCCAGATGCGGACGGTGCGGTCGACGCCGCCACTGGCAAAGATGTTTGGATCACGCTTGCAGAAGTCGATGGAGAGCACAATTTGATTCTGGTGTGCCATTTGTGTCAGAACGGAGCGCTGCGGGGAGCGGGTGTCCCACAGCTTCCACGAGCCGTCGCCGGAGCACGACAGGATGGAAGACGGACTGTGTCCCGTCGTGGCCACCTCGTACACCTCCTTGAAGTGCTCCTGCATCGTTACCATCGACACCTCAGGCTTCACCGCGCTGTACATCTTGATGGTGGTGTCCCAGCTGGCGGAGTAGAAGGTGTCGCGGCAGCCTGAGTTCCACGCAACGGACGATACTTCTGCCTGGTGCTCGGCGTTGTGCACAAGCGGCATGGCACCATCCCGGTTGAGACTCATCGCTACGTTGTACACCTTCACACCGTCACCGCAGGCAGTCACTACGATGTTCTGATCGACCTCGCTGAAGCACGCGTCGAAGACGCCGTCGGAGGTCCCCCAGCATCCAACGAGGGAGACTGGAGAGCCGGCCTGGAAGCCCGCGGCGGCCTCCACGATGTACACCTTCCCAGAGCCGACGATGCCAAAGTTCTGGGAGGTAGAGAGGATGAACTGCGTCGGCCTCCATGGGTTGGTGCGGATGGACTGCCCCGCAAAGCCGGGGTGCATCTGGAAGGACGGCATCGTCGGACGTTAAACAAGGCACGGAGGGAGGAGGAAGGTGCCAGTGATAATTCAGCACGACAGAAAAGCCTTTTGAAGGGAAAGGAAACAGTAGAAGATCCGTATGTGTATTTGTGTATGTGCGCACGTGTGTGTGTGTGTGTGCATGTGCACGCTGCGCTGACGCCGTGCCTGCGCAGCACGCGCAAACGGTCGAAGGAAATGTGTAACGGTCATGTACAGGAAAGTGCGGAGGAGAGAGAAACAGAAACAACGAGATGAAGAGCCATGCAAGTGGCGCACCGGGGAGAGGGGGAGTGGAAGAGGCAGCAAAGAGAAGTTGAAGGTGAGCGGCGGCACGCACGCACTCGGGGAGAGAGGAACGAACGCTTCGACGCGACCCTGCCATCAAGTCACGTTGGAAGGGGAGGGATTGATGCAAAGGTAGAGTGAAAGAGAGCGCGCGAGAAAAAAGTGGGGCTGCACGCCCGCGTACACACAGGTCAGGCACGCGCCTGCTTGCCTGACCGGCAGCTTCTTACTCTGCGCGGTACAGAAAATCCTCCATGAAGCGCTGTCGCTTTCTGCCCCTCTCGCCACCGGTGTCCGCGCCGTCACAGCGTCCCTGCGAAGAGCATTCGGACCCTGCAATGCGGCCCTTCGGCGCACCTGTCTGGGCAGGGCTGCACGCCAATACTTTCCTGGTCGGCTGACTCAGGATTATTACACTGCTACCCGTGCTCTGGCGCTGAGAGGCCCGAGATGCGGGGCTGCTGCCAGTTGCCCCTGTACAGCTGCAGCGAGGGGATGGAGACGAGGATGCCGCAGCTCCTTTAGTGGACAGATGCCCAACAACTCGCTGCTGCCGCGACGAGGGTGTCAACGACAGCGCACTTCTGCTATGGTCGCTCTTCTCACATTCCTCGTCAGAACTCAGCACGTGCTCCTCCGCTGCTCGACCCGCCGCCTCACCCGCAGCAGCAGGGACGGCTGGAGCGCAGTCAGAGGCCAGCTTCAGGAACTGGTCGCGGTACCGCGTATCGGAAAGAGGCGCCGCAGACACACTATTGCCTTTGGGGCAGCTGCGTGTCCTCAGGGCCTCCGCCGAGGAAGCGAGCTTTTCACTGCTATGCGCCGCCTCTTCATGGCTGTTCCATACTAGATCGAGTGCCGTGCCACCTACGGCGATCCATATCCGCGACGGCGACCTCGTGAGGTAGTGGCGCATACATTGTTGGTACTCCTTCTCTGTCAGTACGCCATGCGCGGCGGAGGGGACGAGTAGGCTCATGGAGCAACGGGCCTGCTGTTCTTTGTGCTTACGCGATTCGCTGGTTCGACTTGTGCCCGCATACATCTGCATGCGTATACGCGTAGGTATGTACGGCGGTGGTGGGGCACGTGAGTGGGTAAGCGGAGTCGCTTCTGGCAACGGCGGTGAAGTTTATCGTGTGCTCCTCTAACGCGAAACGGCACGTCAAGACTGACGCACTCCTCGTTGCCGTTCGTCTCCCTGAAGTAAAAAGGGGGAAGCACCTTCAAGATCGTCACCGTATTCGGCCAACGGTACTCACACACAGACACACAGACTACTCCTACGCGTAAGGATACAAGCAAACAGGGAAAGGGATGAGGCAAGGTGGAGCGGCAACCGATGCGTGCGCGCCTTCATGTGACAAGTCAGCCAGACTCGGCAGTACTGGGGAGGCAGAGAGGGGAGATGATATGGAAGAAAGAGGGTAAGGAAGTGCGGGGCGATGAGCGAGCACGTGTCTGTGGCAGATTGTTTGCTTGTCAAGAGGCGAAGAGGAAACCAAAGGTGCGCACTCACACACACACACACACAGACAGACACATTGGCACCCTTCGTGAGACTGAGTACACCACATCGCGCCACTTGACTGCTCGGTACTCGCAGCCAACTTTACGGAATGAAGCATCCCACAGTCATTCCGCGTGTTGCCCGCAGCCTCCTCGCCCGCTTCACCTCATCTTGCTACCGCCTCGTTCTAATGAGACAGATACACGGCGGTGGACGCGCTCCTAGGAGAGGGCGCACCTCCCGCACCGCCTCTGCTGCCGAGCGTTCACGCATTTCCGTGTAGCATCGGCCAAGGTGTGCACTGATAGCGAGAACAGTCGTCGTCCTTCCCTCCCCCCTCGCGCACACGCAGCCCCGCGCATGCGTGGGGGACGGCGACAGAGAGACAGACAGAGAGACAGAGAGACAGAGAGAGACATCATGCACGTATGTGCCACACGAAGATCGATTAGTAGATGCTTATACGCCTGAGTGCTGCTCACGCCAACACACGCGCAGGCACACAAATAAGAGCGAGACCTGAAGGCGTCCCTCCACGGTGCGCTTTTAAGGGAGGAGGGCGTCCGCCTTTGTGTGTGCGCCGGGGGGAAGGGGGGAGGAAGAGGCAGCAGCAGCTTAGTGATCAAAGTACTTGAGCATATCTGAAACCGGTACGCATATATATCGCAGGTGTGCCGCCACCTCTCCAGATTCGGAGAAACCACGGCGAAAGCGCGTGCACCTAGGATAGTCACGCAGACCAGACGCTGCCCAGCCGACAGCTACTTCTTCTCACCGGCGGTCTGCCCTGTTGGCTGCTGCTTCTGCTTGCGAGCATCGGCGCGCTGCTTGTCACGTGCCTCCTTGCGAGCCTTGTCTTTCTTCCCCACCTCCTTCTTGGAGCGGCGCAAGGCGTGCCGCTCCTTCGGCGTGAGCTCATCAGTGCCGACATCCGCAAAGCGATGCGCGGATCCGCGGTAAAGGTCTTGCGGGGCCAACGCATTCTCGCGCGTCGTGGCAAAGTTGCCCACACTCTCTATCCACACGGCTGGTGCTTGGTTTTCCACTGCGCGCACGCGTGCCTCCAGGTCTTGCTGCACCGGTTTCGGCGTGTAGTGGAAGTTACTGAGAGCGTCGAGGTGCTGCGCCAGCCGCTGCCACATCTGAATCGCCCGGAGCTCGTCCTTCTCAACCTCCGTGAGCGGGTCAGCCCTCGCAGCGTCGGGGCCGCCAGCAGCCTCTTCCGCGAGTCGCTGCTTCTCCAGGAAATCCTTTTCATACAGATCCATCAGGGACATCTTCGACTTCTGTGCGTCGAGAGCCGCATCCCACTTCGGGTGCGCGATGTCGGCCTCCGTCGACAAGGGCATCTTGCGCCTCACATCGTCGAAGTTCTCGTCCTGGACGCGCTGTTTGATGCGGTCCTCCAGCTTGGCGGTGAATGCCTCGGTGATGACCGGGGTCGCCTTCATGCCGTACTCGAACTCCAGGTCGTCCACCTCCAGCAATGCGTCGCGCGGACGCTTGTTGGCGGCTGTCTCACCCGCCATGCTCCAGTCGGTCGCAAACAGTCGCCTCTCCTCCATCGTACGCACCATTCGCTGCTCACGCAAGCGCTCCTTTTGCAGCTCAGAAAGGGTCGGGTCCGCGAGGGCGGCGCGCAGTTCCTCGTCCATCTCCTCCCCCTCTGCGCCTTGCAGCGCCGCATCGGCGTCATGACCATCCGCGCTAACGCCGTCATCCTCCTCAAAGTCGCCTGCCTGGTCGTTCAGGATGTCACCCTTGCCAAAATACGCCCCGTCCCGCTCGCTGTACACGGCGCCAGTCGTCTCGTACGCCGGATCGTCCAGCTCGATGTCCTCCTCCATGCCGGGGTCCTCGTCCTCCTCCTCCCCTAAGAAGCCTCGCCCGTCGTCTTCAAAGTCATCCCCGTATAGCTCACGGAGCGCAGCCAGCTCCTCCTCCGCCTCTGCCCCGTCTTCTGCGTCCATGTCCTCCTCCTCTTCGGCGTCTGCCATAGCCCGTTTGTTGCGGTCCCGCGCGCGCCGGTCCGGGAGTGCCCCGCCACGCTCCTCTTCGAAGTCCACGTCACCGTCCCCCTCAGCCTCCTCTTCGGCCTCTTGGCGGCGGCGGCGGCGCGACCTCTCGTGGTCGGAGTCCTCGCCGTCCCAGTCGTCTTCCTCATCATCATCTCCGGCGTTGTCCTTGCCAAAGGCGTAGCGCCACGCATCGCCGCCACCGCCGCCGGCACCCCCTCTCGCCTCCTTTCGAGACTTCTGCTGTGCCGCTTGCTTCGTCAGAAGAGCCCGGATCTCCTCGTCTAAGTCACTCTCATCCAGCTCTGAGGTGCGGGTAGAGAGGAGGTCCTTCTCGCCTCCGCTACGGCTACCACGATCGTCTTCGCGTGACAGCACCTGGGCGTTGCGCGATTGTTGCCGCACCGCCTTCGCTGAATTGCCCTCGCCTTTCCCGCCAAAGAGCTTCTCCGCGCGGCGCACATTGTTCTCCAGCTGGCGAAGCACCGGCCGCATCAGCATGTTCAGCTGGCCCCACACCTGCTCTGTGGTGATGTGGCGCTCCTTACGTGTCTCAATGCTGCTCGAGACGAAGCGCAGCGCAGGCGAGTGCAGCTTCGTCGCGAGTGAGTAGAGCGCCGCGAGAGACTCCCGTGATACGGCATCGCCGTCTCGGCGCGAGACAGCAAGGTAGTCCAGCTGACTCCCTGTGAGACGATCCAGCACGCGCGCGGATGAACGCAGCTGACCGCCAAGCTTTGGCGCCGCCAACGCCTTGCCAGGCGAGGAGGCAGAGCTACTAGAGGACGGCATTAGGGAGAGGGTAGCTGAGAAATCGGAAACCTCGCGGCACGTGTGTATGCGTGTGCCCATGCGCGACTGGGCTCGTGTGAGTCTGGCACGAGCGCAGGCGAAGAGAAGTGGTGCAGCGGAGAGACGCTGGTGCCTCTGCAGCGGTTGTCTGCTGCTCGTCTGGTATCAGTGTGTGTGAGTGTGTGTGAGTGTGTGTGTTCGGGGCGGAGGAGGAGTGCCGAGAAAGCTGCACGTGCACGCACGCACACACAGACACGGTGGGCCGTTTCTCTCTCTCTCTGTAGTGGCTGTGGCTTCGCCGCCTTCTGTGACTGTCGTAAGAAGGCGTGCCAAGCCAACTCGGCCCCTTCTCCACGCACACACTAAGACGCAGATTACGGGTGCACTAAGGAGTACAGAGTTGGGGGGGAAGAAAAAGAAGGAGAGGCGATGGGGAGCAGGGGTGCGGCCTGGCGGCTGCTAAGCTCACGTGCGTCTGCTCTTTTGTGTGTATGTGCGGAAGAAGGATGGCCGCACACACTCTTGTGCGAGATGCCTCGGACTTGGTCTGCGCGTGAGTGCCGAGAGAACTGTGGAAAAGAAGCGGGCGGGGGGTTAAGAATAACGCAAAGCGGATCGGTGGAGGAGGGATCAATACGCGTACACGGCAGCTCATGGAAGTACCGGTTAGCGGGGAAGTGAGTGGCGCACGTGGCCATACACCCGGCGCCCTTGGCAAGATTCCAGCAGAGGCTCGACTGGCACGCGCCGTCGCACTACATGGCGGGCAACGAAGAGATGCACCGACAAACAAGTGAGAAGGGGGAGAGAGGGAGGGGCCTGAGAGATCGGCAAGCGGCGGCTCACAGTATGTACGCGTAGTCACCGTTTTCTTGCAAACCGCCACACACACACCCGCTCACAGACATTTCCATTCCCACACACCCCTATTGTCTCCTCGGCTGGCACCCTGTGGCTATCTTCTTCGTCGGCTTCCTTGTGTGTGTGTGTGTGTGTCCGCGCGCGCGAATGACAGCACTGGTGCACACAGCGCCTCTGATGGACGCAGAGAGTGGTATAATGTTTGGGGTCCCATTCAACTTGTCTCAGCTGTGTGCGTACCATATCCCCCCGTTCGAGCTGCGACTCCCCTCGCCTCCCCCGCGCAGGAGAGGAGCCGCCACGAAGGAGTGCACGCATAAAAGAGGATATGCACTCCCCGACCTTTTCTCGAGCCTCTCGGCATCTCCTCCCCCTCAGCCAGCCTCTTTCCTCACTTCTGGCACGCCTCTTCATTGCTCGCAAGGGCCTGCCGGTCCTTTTCACAGCGCAGCCGCTCGCGCGCGCGGACACGCCCATTCTACCCTGAACGAAGCGAACCAAATGCATGGCTGCACCCCATTCGGGGCGAGGCCATGTGGCAAGGCGGCAAAGGGGGGAGTAAAGGAAAGGAAAGTGAGCCTTCCACAGCGCAGGGGCTCAAGCGACAGCCTGCCGAGGAAGAGGAGGCGACGACTCGGGCGGGACGCCTCTCCCCACACACACACACACGCTTTCTTACCTCAAGACATTCAAGAAAAAGGTGGAAAGGCGTTCACGTTCACACGCGCAGAGGCCGAGACACGGCAGCTCGATCATCACGTGTGCGTTTATGGACGAAACAAAGAGTGTGGAAGTAAAAGCCCAAGTATGTATGTATATAAATATATATATATAGTTAGTTGTGCGCGTTCGCATGGCAAAACATATGGGTGTCACCACTGGCGTTGGGGAAAAGAAGATCGGGCCATGAAGAGCACCCGCTACTGAGGCGATCGTGGGCATCATGTGGCCAAGAAGCAAAGACGCGCCGCGAACGAGCAGCGTCGAGTGATTGTCCTGTCATAGATCTTCCGCAGCATCAACTTCAGGCCCCTTTTCCGCGTCGGCAGCCTCCTTCGAATCGCCCTCCTCCTCCGTCTCCGTGCTAGAAATGGCGTATTCGGCGTCGTCCGGCGGCAGAAGCAACTCATCTGCGTTCAAGTCGACACTGCTGCGGAGCAGGCGGTCAATGCGCTTCGCGTAGGCCGCCACGTCCGCCACCGGGAACTCGGCCTGCAAATTCGCCGTATCGTAGAGCACCCACGCAATGTCCTTTGCCACCTCGTCATTCTCGTCCACGGCGAAGCGCTTGAACATCTCGTCCACCAGGGGGTGGCGATAGTTCACCTCCAACACACGCTCGGCAGCCATTTGCTCGTCCGCGAGGGACATGGACTGGCCTCGAATGATGTTGGCCAGGCGCGCCGTGATTTGGTTCTCCTTGGACGACAGGATGAACGCTTCGCGTGACGTACGCTTCGTCAAGACAACCTTGCTCACCTCAGAATACCCAAAGAGCGCGCGCAGATGCGTCAAGAAGGAGTCGTACTTCTCCTTGCGCTTCCGGTCGATCACTCGCTGCCGCGTGTCGCTCTCCTCAAACTGCACACCCTCCTTCGCGAGGTTGATGAGCTTCTTGCCGGCAAAGTCGGTGACCTGCGACACAACGTACTCGTCAATGGCTTCTGTCATGAAGATCACCTCAACGTCGTGGTCGATGGCGTCCTCCAGCACGGGGGACTTCTTGATCCGCTCTACCGAGTCGCCGGAGAGATAGTAAATGCCCTTCTGTCCCTCCTTCATGCGGTCGACGTACGTCTGGAGGCTGATGAGCTCCTTTTCGCTCTTGCTGGACGAGTAGCGGAACAGTTTCATGAGGCGATTGCGGTTATTGCTGTCGGTCATGGCACCAAGGCGGAGATGCTTGCCATACAGATCCCAGAATTTCGCGTAGGTGGGCTTGCTGAGGTGCTTGCGCCCAGAAGGGGTCGGGTTCTCCGCCTGCTTCCCGTTCGTAATGTACTCGTCCTGCGCCGCGATGTCGGCAAACATGTTCAGCGCCTTGCGAACGAGCTTCTTCTTGATCACGCGCAAAATGCGGCTCTCCTGCAGCACCTCGCGTGACACGTTGAGCGGCAAGTCGTTGCTGTCCACAATACCCTTGACAAAGTTCAGGTAGCGTGGCAGCAAGTCTCTGAACTCATCCGTGATGAAGACACGGCGCACGTACAGCTTGATGTTTGTGTTCACTTCGTTCTCGTCGGAGAAGGCTGAGGGGTCGACGGTGGAAGGGACAAAGAGGATCGAGTCGAAATCCACCTCGCCCTCCACCTTGAAGTGGCTGAAGTATAAGGGGTCGCGATAATCGTTCGAGAAGGCCTTGTAGAACTTGTTGTACTCCTCCTCCGTTACGTTGCCAATCGCCCGGGTCCAGATAGGGCGGTTCATGTTCACCAGTGTCCAGCGCTTTTCATCCGCCTTGACCGGCTCCTCCTCCACGCTTTCCTCGTCGAGGGACCCCTCCGCCGCCCCCGTCTCCTGCTTCGCTGCCGTCTTCGCCACCTCGACCTCCTCCTCGACGTAGATGGGAAAGTTGATAAACTCGCTGTACTGGTGAACAGTGCTTTTGATGGTGTCAGCAGAGAGGAACTGCTCAGCGTCTGGCTTCAACTCGATGGTGATCTCCGTCCCGCGACCAAGCGTGTTGCCGCGCGGATCAGGGTAGAGGAAGTACTGCCCGTCCCCTTTCGACTCCCAGACAAACTGCTCATCGCTGTCGTCGCTCTTCGACGCGACACGCACGTTTTCGCCGACGAGGAAGACAGAATAGAAGCCGACGCCAAACTGGCCAATCAGGTTGCTGTGGTCGCCGCCGGCAGCAGCACCGCTCTCCTGCAGCTTTTCCAGAAAGTTCTTTGTGCCCGAGGTGCCGAGTGAGCCAAGGTGCTTTGCGAGCTCCTCCTTCGTCATGCCGACGCCGCCGTCGCGAATGATGAGAGAGTTCTTCTCCTTGTCGAAGGAGATGCGAAGGTCCATCGTCGGGGCCTCACCATCCTTCGTGAGCGGCTCCTTGGGAGAGGTGAGGTACAGTACGCGGATCTTGTCGAGTGCATCGCTACCGTTCGAGATCAGCTCCCGTAAAAAGACGGCGCGGTTCGTATAAAGGGAGTTGACTAGGATGTCCAGCATCTTGGACACCTCGGCCTGGAAGGTGATGGGGCTACCGCGCCCATCACCAGCCGACACCGTGAGGGAGCCCAGCAGCAGCAGTGCTACCAGCGCCACACGGAGCAAGTTCGAGTTGGTCATCTTGGGCTTCAGCGTCGACAAGAAGAGCGAAAAAGGGGGGCAAATACGAGTGAAAGGAGAGCACAGCGGCGAACAGAGATGTGGATTGAGGGGGAATGGAGGGGTGAAGACGCTGCCGTCACTGCCAACTCTGCAAAGCTATCTGAAGGAGTGCAAGGATGCTCTCTGGCTCTATTTTTGCTTGTCGAGAAGTCTGTGCCGCTTTCGACGCCTGCCGCTTCCTTCTGCAGGTGTGCGATGGCTAGAGAGTGAAGAAAAAACGGGAGGTCAACTCACACAGGCGCACGCCCACGTGCACACGCACACACGGACAGGGGCGTGCACGCCAATCTCCGATTGGAGACAGGACGAGTAGGACAAGAGACAGAGGGGGAGAGGAAAGAAGGGGGGAGGAGGCACAAAAAGAGCGTGTGCGTTTACGGACGAAAGTAGTGCAGCGCAGTGCCGAAAAAGCGAAGGGGCTTTGCGGACGAAAACGTCCATGCAGCGAAAAGAGGAGAAAGCGAAGGCGGAGGGGTGAACGTTTGGAAGAGAGGGGGAAAAGGGGAGGGGAGTGAGCGTTTCAGCAACGCGCTCTTACGCAGAGCGGACAGGAAGGAGGGATGAGAAGGGGGCCGAAGGACGCTGTGGCCCGTGTCACGGTCGGCATCTTGTATGCACCAACAGCTGCAAAAGCTCAGAGCCGGTCGAGAGCAGCTCTCCGCCGTGTGGAAGTTTTTTTATTTGAGGGGAGGGGTGAAAGGGGAATGGCGTGAAAAGTCAGTGATGCGGTTGTGCCGCTGAGCATCGTGCGGGCCCACCCACTCACCACACACACACACACACCGCACACACATGCACCGAAAGGGAAGAAGAGCAAGCGAGATGTGCGGGAATATGGCAACTGTAGAGAGAAGGGAATGACGGAGAAGGGGGGTGACGCCCCTCAAACCCTCACCACCACGCACGGGCGACGGGGAGCCGCCAAGTGAGCGCTGTCGCTTTCGAGCCACTCCCGTCTTTTCATTGTGCTCCGCCTTGACGGTGATGTATGTGTTGCGCGTCACGCCGCCTGCGCCACCATTACGCCGAGGAGAGAAGCAGAGACGCACACAGCACGCGTTCGCATTGATCGCACGCTTCCACCGAACGAACAGCGCACAAGCTCCCTCACTGAATGGTGCGCTTCATGGCACCATCATTGCCTCCCTCAACACGAAAGATGCGCACCGCCGATGCGACAGGCGGCACGGCCGCCCCGTCAGCGCCGCCGCCTGACGCGGCGGAAGCGCTACCGTCTCTGATGGCCTTAAGACTCCGCTGCGCGCGCTCGTAGCGCAACTGCATGCGACGATTGCGGTCCTGCACCGCGAAGTAATGCGGCAGCAGGTACGTCACCGCCAGCCAGCCAAAGAGGCCGGCACCGAGGACACAGAGCACCACCTGCAGCTTGCGTAACATAGCCAAGTTGTTCCTTAGATCCTTTTGCCGCCTTTCTCGCTGGTATTTGTCGATCCCACTGTTCATAATCTGCTGGGCTCGTGCCGAGCTCTTCACGTCGAACCTTCGGCTGCTATTCTCACTCACAAAGTGGCGCGCCTTACGCGCCTCGCTCTGGCGCCTCTCCAGCTCATCCAGTGGGATGCCAAGCTCCTTCTCCGGATTTTTTCGCGCAGCGCGAAACAGCTCCCGCACGCTGTCGGTGGCACCTTGGGCGGACTTAATCGCACCGTCGCCTGGTGAAGGGCCGAAGCCGCCACCGCTGCCGCTGCCAGGCATCCTCGAAGAATGCGGAGAGGAAAAAGGGGGGTGCAGGGGTAAACAGTGTGCTGTGTATGAGCGAAGGAAACGAAATAGAGAGAGAGATGGCGCACGCCAGCGCCGGAGAGAGGGCTGCAGACGAGGTCAGACTGCGATTGTCGCTATTCAGGCGAACAAGCGCACGTGCGGCCCGCCTCCTCCGCTGCAATGTGCCTTCCTCGTTATCGGAGAAGCGTCTTTGCGCGCCGTTATCGCATCTGTGTCCGAGCGTGTGTGTGTGTGTACGCGTGCACTTCGAGCGAAGACACAGACAACGATGTTCACAAGCGCACAGAAAGGTGAGCAGCAGGGGGATTCATAAGGGAACACAGAGATGAGCGCGCACGAAGCAAAAGGCGAAAGACGGTGTGGAGTGGCCGTGGCAGCGGAGGGGCTGCGGAGGGGCTGCGGATGGGAGGGCAACACCACCGAAGAAAAAAAGAGAGTTCGAGGGAACAGAAGGACGAAGAATGTACGCACGTGCGTACGTCTGTGTGTCACATGAAGCAGCGGCTGCTTTCTTTTTTTTTGCTTTCCTCCTTTTGGCCCCATCCACCTCTGCTGCACGTTGATGAGACGGGTAAGTGTCCAACGAGCAACGCCACCACCACAGAGAGAGGCAGCAGCAAAAAAAAAAAGAGATGCATAGAACCAAAAGGCAGAGTCGCATTGGTGAGAGGGCGTTTGCCGCAAATCGGGGCAAGTCGCGATCACCTCATACTCCGTCTATCGCTCTCTGTAGCGAGCTTCATTCCTGCTTTTCTTTGCGTTTAAGTACCCATCAGCACTTATCCAGCCCAGCGTGCATACGCATGCGCACACGCACACAAGCGCGGCCATGGTCCCCCGCGATCACCTGTCGAGAGCATCCACCACCACCATCACCACCGCTGGTCCCTTTCATTCGTCAACCGTTTCCAGGGCACGTAGGTGCATGTGCACAGACCTGCGCGCAGCATTCGGTCCCTCTGCATGTCGAATCCATGAAAACTACAGAGAGGGGAGAGGGGAAGCGACGCCAGCCAAAGGAGAGAGAGGGAGGGGGGTAAAGGGAGCGTCACACGCAAAGGGGGAGAGGACAGGAGACGGCGAAGGAGGAAGAGGGATCACCCTGTATCAGTTGCCGCTGCCGCCACACACACACACATACACACCGCCCCTTTCAGCGTCCTGTCCTTCTCTCTCTTCCTCCCTCTTTCCTATCCTCCTCTTTCTCGGAAGTTATACGTGTACAGAAGCGCACGGATGGAGCTGTCAGCCTTTTACTTACCTTTTGGGCGTCGTTATCATACGTCCCTGTAGGGCGCTGTGTGCGTGGTGCAAGCATGTGGGAGGGCATGCATACGCGTGTCGGAGTGCCCACGTGTGCGCTTGCTCCGTTGCAGCGGTGCGCATGCGTGTGCAGTCGGCATCCCGTAAGGACCTCTGACAAACGAGGCGCGCCCTGTGGGACATATGCCCTCGCACACATTTATAAAGGAGGCAAAGGCAAACTAAAGGAGGAGAGGACGGGGGCAGAGAGAGGCTTACTTGCTGGGAGGGAGGCGAACGAGGAGGCAGGGGTGGGGGCGAGAAAGGGGAAGGGGAAAGGAGAGGGCGCCCGTATGCGCGTGCAGCGGCCTGTGCATGAGAGGGAAGAGGGAAGGAGGAAGGGAGGGGGGAGAGGGTCTCTGCTCGATAAAAACGTCCTGCCGTCACACCACGGAGGCAGAAAGCAGCGCGCACGCTTACAGAAGTGCACGCCCAGTCAGACAAGAGAGGAAAAGAGGGCAGAAGAGATGGCAGGACTCGGCAGAAACGAGCCGAGAGAGAGGGGGGCCGTCGGGAAAAGGGGAGGGAAAGCGCCAGCTCAGTCGCTCTCCCTCTCTCTGGGGACGTTTGCTTCCTCACTTCCTCTCCCATCTTCAGCGACGGGGATGGGCGGGTGGGACTCGCCTCCCCGCGCGCCCCGTCTCCCAGAGGCCCCGTGCCCCACTCTCTCCCTCCCTGTGCGGAGACGCCGGGCAGCCCCCTCCCCTCCCCTGCCACAGGCCGAGCCACCACCCCCAGTGGTGATACAGAGTCCAGAGCCTACGACGTAAGGGGGGAGGGAGGGTCAGAGCGACTCTCCGCTGCGGATGCCGTCGGCGAGGTCTCGGACAGTGCTGTGCCGGGGCGGCCTGCGACAGCGAGCACGCCTGTACCGTCTACGTGATGGGCGACGAGTCAGCGTGGCTCGCACCTGCCGCGCCCGGCCTCCACGCACTACCCACCGGGGTGGAGCCCGAGCCACCTCCAAGGAGGATGCACCACGTGGCGCCCGGCATAATGGACGCGGCAGGGGGGAGGCAGCCTGCGAGTTGTGGACGCGTAGAGCTCGAGGCAGAGGCGGTCCCGACATGACGGGGGCCGCGCACCGCTGCCGTGCGTGTCTGCAGGTGCTTCGCACCCCACGCAATGGGGCGTGCGACAGGGCGGGAGGGGGTTGGGTGTAGCTAATGTGCTCCCATGGGAGAGGACGGGGGGAGGAAGAACCAGGCAGTCTCCATCTCTCTTTCGTCTCCCAGAGAGACGGGGACGAGCGCAAACATACGACGCCATCTGACGCACGAATAGAAAGAAAATCGCGGTGAGAAACCAAATCTCGAACGCCTCTATCACATAAAACTGAAAGGCAAAGGATGTGCACACATGGGGGTCGCCGCTCAGAGACAGCGACGAGGCTTTTCAATCGTAAAGGAAGTGAGGAGTGTGTCCCCACGCACGTCCGCAGTCCCCCCCCCCCAGCGCCTTCCAGCCCACCCCTCGGCATGCGACGCCAATGTGTCATGAAGGGAGGGAGAGGGGCTCGCTGTGCGGCACCTCGCTGAGAGCGATAGTCGTACATGACGGCCGCAAAGGATGTGTATCTGGTCAGGAGAGCAGAACAAGGTCCTCTGCAGCGTGTGCGTGCCGCGGCCCCTGGAAACAAAAGCGCAGGCTCCCGGGCTGGTTGAACCGCCGATAAGCGTTTCAGGGGCTTCCGCTCGTGTGGCGGGGAGGGGAGGGGGAGGAGGAGGGGCCACGAGATCACATCTCGAGCAAATGCCCTTCTCTACCCCACCTCCTTCCCTAAAATTTGTACATGTCCTCTTCGGCAACGGGCTGCGTCTCCATGGTCTGGCGTACTATCTGCTGCATTATCTTCGTCGCCACAGCCGTGTTCGGGCTCAGTTGGTCCGCCGTCAAGGAACGCCCAGTGATGGGGCAGACGGAGCCGTTCTGTTCCAGCCAGTTCATGATGGCCTCTTTTTCGTATGTTTGACCGTAAGGCGAGGAGACCGGGTTCTTCATGACGACCCCCGTCAGCGCGCACAGCAGGTCGGCGTCGACGCCCTCGACGCTGTCCTGCTTCGCGTTCGACCGCACCTTGTGCCAGATGGGCACGGCGGCCTTGTCGATTGAGATTTTGTTTTTCTTCTCCGGCCTCATCGCCGGCATCTCTCCCAGCAGACGCGTACCTCCAGCCGCAGAGGCCGGTGCAGCCACTGGCACTTGCTGCGCGGTCAGCTGTGCGATCATGGCACGGAAGCAGCTGTCGATGCACTGGAACGTGGTGGAGTCCTGCGCGACGAGGGTGTCGGCCGTTACACGACGGAACTGCCGATACCACGCCTCCGTGAAAGGCAGCCCACAGCCGCCCACCTCCTTCTTCAGGAAGGCCTCGACGGTCGCTCGCAGCGCTGAGCTTGAGAGCTCGGGCGGGAGGCCGTCTGCCGGGTAGCCAGGCGCCTCACCCATGGCATCGACGTTGCACATGAAGTGGAAAAGGTTGACGTACATGACCATCATCTGCCCCGACACACACGCGTTCGCCACGACGGGGCGGATGGAGATCTGGAAGAGGTCGTGGAAGAAGGTGCAGAAAATGCGCACCTCCTGGCTCGCCTCCTCCATGTGGTACGCTGCGAAAGCACCGAACATGAAAGAGAGGTTGAGAGAGTGCAACAGCTGGCCGGTGACGCGCGGTGCCGAGGCGGTCATCACCTCATGCAGCGTTGCAGCCAGCGACTGCACGTACATCATTACCGTACCATCTAGAAATGTCGTGGAGAGGAGAATGTGCTGCCGCCACTGTGTCGCCTCCTTCGAGGAGAACTTGAAGATGTTCATGATGGTCTGCATCGTATTGTTCACGGCGTACTGAACCAACAGTGGCAGCGTCTCCGAGCTTGCGATTGCGTCGCCGAGCACGTCGCTTACCACCTGAATGGCCTGCAGACGCAGCATCAGGTTCAGCATGAAGTCCACCTTATCCGTGAATTTGGTGCAGCTGTGTTCCTCGATCTTCTCCCCTGCTCCGAAGAAGGCCTGCGGCTGGGTGAAGCCAAGCAGGCCGCTAATGCAGTTGCACCGCAGCTCGAACTCGTAAGGCGGCTCCTTGAGCAGGATGGCCAGAAGCAGCTGAATCGCAAACTGCGTGTTGTGCTCAGCAAACTCGTGCACGGCCGAAGCCTTCAGCTTGTAATCCATCACGCGCATCAGCAGCACCAGCACATGCTCCGACATGCGGCCTAGCTCCGAGTCGAACGGCATTGTACCCTCGTCTTTGATTGCCTTCTCAAAGATGCTTGTCATGCCCTCCAAACACTCGAACACCACCGACCGCACTGGTCTGTAAAGAGAGAAGTTGTTCAGCAGCAGGCAAAACTTCGTCTTGCGGCGCAGCGGTACGGCCTTCACGTCGGCGTTGTTCAAGTACTGCGCCACGACAGTGCGAGAGACGCGGCGCACCGCCTCGCCGACGGCGGCGGCGTCGCCCACGTAGTATCGGTGTGCATTCGATATGTCACTCAGCTGAATCCATTCGTCCAGCTTGGCATCGTCGATCGCGGCGCCACTCTGGATGTACGCGTCCAGCGCAGCGATGTTCGCCATGTCTGCGATGGGTGGGTTGAGGAGAGAGGGGAGGAAAGAGCCGGTGAGACGTGGATGGGATGAGACGCGCACAGTCGAGACGCGCGAAATATATAAACGAAAGAAGAACAGACGACAATCGCAACTATTGCTTACGAGGAATGTCCTTTCTCAGCGAAACGTTCAGACTTCGAGAGAGGGTCAAGACGCCGACAATGGCAGGTCGACAGTGGTCCCCTTCGTCGACGTCGAGTACTCTCTTTTAAGGCCGTTACCACGTGCCCGTGTAGATGTCCACAAGCACAGGTGCTGTGTCTCTGATGGTGGACACTGCTTCTCGAGCTATGCCGCTTTCGTGGGCAACCTCCAGGGGGGGCACAGAAGAGAAAAGAGGAAGACTAACCCACACCAGCTAGTGCACATGCACAGAGAGCGAGAACAGTCGCGATGAAACGTATGGATGTGTGCGTGCGTGTGTGTGTGTGGCGAAAGGAGAGGGGCAGGTACGCGTGAAGGGGAGGGAGGGATAAGGGGGGCAGGAGGTGGACTGAGCGTGTGTGCGTATGTATTGGCAGGGCGTATCGGCATGAACGATGTCATCGAACGAGAAAGAGAAGTGAGCGGCAAAAGGGAAGAGGCAGAGTGAACACCCACAAACGAGGAGAAAAGCGCAGCATACAGAGAGAGAGGGGGGTCATTCGTTGTGCTCGAGGGCCGAGCCCAGAGAAGAGGTGGGCCCGTGTTCGCTTGCGCCATGTCAGCGGATGCGCACTCGGCGAGGCGATTCCCCTCCTTCCTCCCCCTCCTCTTTTGTCTTCAGTCTCACTCTTTCTCCACTGCGTGTGTGTGTGTGCATACAACTCTCTTACACACCCGCGGTGTCACACATACACATATACATACACACATTCCTTTTTTTCCTCGCTGTCCATCTGCCTTTGCGCGATGGTCGATGGCACAGCCACAAAGGGACGAAGGCGTGCGCTGTGGGGGGGACGAGCAGCAAATATAGGCGCGTCCGTTTCTTCAGTACAGACGCGAGTGCACCGCGCACCCGCTCTTCTTCATCCTTCATCCAAAGCTAGAGAGAGAGAGAGAAAGCGTTGGCATGTTCACAGCTCTTTACTTCATCGCTCCGTCGCTCCGCTTTCCACTGGCGTACGCAGAGACATAGAAACGAATAGGCGCCCTCTCATCACTGAGCCTTCACCCCACACGCACACACATCGCCGATCCGATGGGCGAAGAGGGAGCAAGAGCTACGCCGAAGAGGCACAAGCATTTAGCCCCTCTTCCGCGACTCGCATACACTCTCTGTCTCTCTTAGCTACGTACGCTTACCGGGCGAACAAGGTAGGCATCAAGAAACTGCAGCCGATGAGGAGCACGGCGATGTGGAAGAGGTTGAAGGTTCCGGTAGAGAAGGTAGGCAAGGCAGAGAGGTTAAGTGAAGGCTACAGCGAGGAGGATAGTGTGAGGTGCTGCCGCTGTTTGGTGAATCGAAGTCGAAGGTCTGCCATCGCGCCACCGCTGGCACGGCGAGACCCCTAGCAGGTGAGGAGTCTGCGTCGGCGGTGGTGCCCAATGCGATGACCGCCGCCTGCAGAGTACGGGCGTGAGACTTGTCATCGCCGCTCCAGTTGACTCACACGTGCGCCCGAGTCGCTTGAGGAAGCGGAGGTCGCCGCCGGGGTGTTGCTCGTGGCGGGGCGTGCGTCTGCCACTATCGGTGCCGCTGCCGGGCGCAACCCTCCTCATATTTACGGGAACTCAAGCCTCCGACATGAGACGGCGCAGGGCAGCAAGCGAGACAGACACGCCGTCCTTGGCATCCCCTGTCTCCGCTGTGCCCGACGCGGCTGTTGTTGCTGCAGCGGCCGTTGCTGCCTGATCGGAGTGCGGCCACCTCTGTGGTGCTAACCCGCAGGGGTCGCACGCTGCACCATTTTCGTGCGGTGCCTCCTCGTTTCTGTGGACCTCCTCCTCACACCCACCGTTGCGGTCAACGCGCGTCATCCGAAAGGTCACCGAGGTCCAGCCAGAGAGCATGCTTAGCCACCGACCCAACCACAGTGCGGCAGCGGTCGCATGTCCGCTGCTGCTCCGTGTCCGCTTGATGGTGCCAGCCTCATCCTCGGCCTCCTTGCATTGCAGCTCTCGGCTACGCTGGAGCGAGGCGCGCTGGTCGCTGAAGGTTGACGCGAAGAGCGGCAGGTGGGCCCTCAACGCTGCTGCGTTGGAGGCAGAGGAGTCGTCATCCGAGTCCGCCTCTGACCCTTCCACCCATCGCCGGCGCATCGATCTCAGCGCACGCTTCCACCAAGCATCGTCTGCTGTGTCGTCCGCGCCCCCCAAGCGCTGAAGACCAGGAATGACGCTGCCCTTACTAGAGTAGTACTGCCGACAGTACGGAAGCACGCGCATGTGGTGTGCCGCTGACGCAGCTGTAGAAGATGACGAGGAGTCCTTGAGATCACTAGGCAGCACGGCTTCTATCATCTCAGCCGCCGCAGACGCGATGGTTGCTGAGGTGCCGCTATCGGCCCTTGACAGACAGATGTTGGCCAGCAGTGCAGGTGTCGTTCCGCCCTTGAGAAGGCTGGACTCATGCACCACCAACACCAAGTTCGCGTGCCGCGAGAGGACGCTGCTCTTGAGCTCCTGGATGAACTGCGGGGTGACGGGGACGCCGTCGTGCATGTACAGCAAAAAAGTGATCCGGCGTCGCGTGCGGTTGGCCTGTGTGCAGGTGTGAAGTACGAGTGTGTGCTCCGTATGCTGGCGACCGAGCGGGAAGGTGCGAATAATCATGCGAGGCAGGAGCCACGTGTTGTTGAAGGAAACACGCCGAATGCGCTCTGCGATGCGCTTCTCCACGTACTCCATTGGGACAGGTCGTTCAATATCGACGAAGAAAGGAAACGTGGCGTGCAGTGACAGCTCACGCAGCACCGCCGTTGCCGCAGCGTACTCCTCCGCAATCCGCTCCTCAGCCGGCGCGGTGCGGTCACTGCCGATCGGAATGACAGTCATCGGCCGCCGTTGGTCGTCGTAGCTGAGGCGCAGGTAGGAGGCCGGGGAGAGAAGCACATCTGTGCTGCTGAGCCGATGCTCCTCGCGACGCCGGTCGGCGATCTCGGCCCGCTCAAAGTAGTCTGCGGCTAAGTCTGCCGCCGCCTGCGTGCTCCACGCGTCGCCGTCGTCCTTTGCGGTCTGCGGTGCGCAAATCGCCTCCGGCGGAGCGAACATCCGGAAAAGTGCGTTGGCGACAATTTGTGACTCAAAGTCGATTCCGACGACGTTGAGCGTGACGATGCTCGCGAGGAACAGCCACGTGAGAAGAGACCAGTACGAGGAGAGCACATACGCCATCGGCAAGTTCCACGCGCACCGCTGCTTCATCATGACGCTCTCCTTCAGACTCAGCTTGTGTGCCTGCGTGTTGAGGAAGCGCCACATGTTCAGCGTCGTCGCTATGCGGGACCGCGTGGTTGACATAGGCAGCTGCAGGTCGATGGCTGCGTTGAGCACGTACGTGTACCGAGGGTTTCGGCCGGCCGACTCTGACAGCACCTCGCGCAAGATCATGACACTCGCCCACGGTGACAGTGTGAGCGGGAGGGAGCTGACAAGGAAGCGCAGCTCCGCGGGAATGTCGTTCGCGCCGCCGTGTGGATCTTGGCCTGTGTCCACGCTCTCCGAGCCTGGCGCCGCATCCGCTTCCTCGCTGCCCGCCCTCCTCTCCGCTTCGACGCTGGTGGCGGCGCCGCCTCTCGCGTGCCGGCCCCGGGATCTCCTATAGCCTTTCCCGACTGCAGAGGCCGACCGTCCCACCTTCCGCTCAGCGAGCCGGCGGCGCGTGGTTTCGGGGGCCTCCGCCACGTTCACCAGCAGAAAGATCTTTCGGCGGTACTCGTCTTGGATGTTCGGTACCGGCACGTGCTGCGTCACGAAGGCGAAGAGCTCCGTGCTCACTAGGATCGGCCGCTCGGAGTCGCTCGACCTCTCAGCCACCTGCGCCTTGACCAGCCCTTCAATAAGCATGAGGAAGCGCTGCCGCAGCATTGGTGACACAAAGATACGCGGCGGCACCGCTGAAGCAGCGGCGGAGGAGCCATCGGAAAGAGTAGAGGCAGTCGCCGCAGCGAAGCTCTCCTCGTCTGCGGTGCCAGAGGAAGCACTGCCAGCACTGGGGTCACCACCAGCGCCGCCGACGGCGGCAGAGTCAGTCTCCGAGTCTCGAGGTAGGCACGAGGCAGAGACGGGGGTACCAAGCCCATTCGGCCAGGCGTCACGACAGCCTTGCGCCTCGGCACCTCCCGTCATCACTGCAGAGAGGGTGCTCGAGTTGGATAGCTGCCGAAGCTGCTCCTGCACCTGCTGCTTCAGCCGCCGCTGGTCACGGATAATACCCTGGACCATCTCCTTCAGGGAACGGTACGACGAGACACACAGGGCCCAAGGACTCCCGTCCATCACGTGGAGCTCCTCCATCTGGCCACGCGCCGTTTGGTCAAAGCGGCCGCAGCCGCCAGCCGTGCCGTCAGTGGAGCCGCTGGCAAACAACTTCGTCCCCAGCTCTGACAAGTACAGGATTTCCTCCTGCGTGAAGGCGTGCCGGTCCCGCCGGGCCTTCTCCTCAAGAACGGACAAGACATCGCTCACCACAGATGTGTAAAGGTCCTCACTACCACAGTTCTCCAGCAGCGGCAGCACGTGACGCACCACCACCTGGAGGCTCATCGAGGACCTGTTCACGAGGCCGCTCCTCTCCAGTGCGAGCAGCGCCTCTGTTACACTGCGGTCCACAAGGCGCTTGAAATGAATTTCGCACGCCGCGCTCGTCACCATCTCTCGTAGCAGCCATGTTGTCAGCTCCGGTAGCTGCGGGCTTGCCGCCCCGATTAGTGATCGCTCGGCCAGCCCGTACACGTGCCTCAGCACCTCGTCGCACAAAGTGAGAAGGGCTTCGTGAACGGGGGAGGGAGGCGTGGGTGAGTGGTTCGATTCACGAGATGTAGTCTGGTCGCCCTCTCGCGGCGCCGCGAGGCGCCTGCGCAGCTGAATTATCTTACTTGCCGCCTCGAAGGCGGCCATGGGCAGCAGCGGCTTCGCATTGGCAGGGTCCAGAGTGGAAGAGGCGGTCGAAGACGACGCCCGCGCCGAGAGTGACGGTGCCGTGGGTGCAGGCGGCACCTCTGTATTTGCCATTAACGTGTAGCGCAGAAGCAGCGAAAGAAGAAGGACGTGCCGCAAGGCAAGCGAATCACCGCACGGCGCTCCGCCGTCAGGGGCGGGCAGACACGGTGTGGATGCGCTGGTCGCCAGCGCCTGCGCGAGCTGTTGCGGCTGCAGCTGACGCGCGAGAGCCCCCCAAAACTCGCCAGAGGGAACCGACTCTCCTGCGCCAGCCGAAGCTGCACCGATAGCAGCGATAGCGGCAATGTCAGCCATCGCCACGTCGATGTGTCGCTCCTCCATACGCGCGAGGATGTGCTGAATGTCTTCCATTGTCGGAGGAGGTACAAGAGGCTTCGGCGTTCGCGCCGCGCCCGACGTGCTGAGGGGTGCATCGGCGTTGGCAACGTCACCCTGAGAGAAACCATCAGCGGCAGCACCGCCCAGCGCGGCAGCTTGCATGCGCAGCTGTTGCTGCTGTACCGACCACATGACAAACAAAGCACGCAGTGATGGCGCACGCGCGTAGCAGTCGCGGTGCTCCATCGCCGCCGACTCCTCCTGCAGCCACTTGATTCGGTTATCCTCATCTGCGCTCAGCAGCAGGCGTGCCACATACGCGGTCGCAGCGGGGAGGGGTGTGCCTGAGGCAGCCAAAGCTGCCTCTTCACTGCAGTCCTCCGCGTGCTCTTGTACCACGGCCTGTAAGTCGTCGCATGTCAAAACCACCCTTGGCGTGGTGGCCGTGCCGCCCAGGATTCGTTCATACAGATCCTCGCCAATGGTGGCGCACAGCAGCCGCTCAACGCTGGCGAGCTTCAGCGACCACAGAAAGTCATCTCGCGCCCGCCACACGCCCTCCTCCGCGGAAGACGACGAGGCAAACGTAGGGAGCGGTGCAGTGGACGAAGGAGCGCGAGAAGGCACTGCTGGGTAGAAGAGTGCACTGCAGCAGCACAAACGGTTTTCACACGCGTCCAGTCTGTGATTCCTGCCGCGGTCGCACTGCGCCGCCTCAGTATTGTACGAGGAAGGGAACACCCCCGAAGCGCACCGGCCCACACGACACTGCCGGCTCCGCAGTACCGAAAATGGCGATCGACGATGACTGCGGTACTCAGCGCTGCTTCTAGTGCTTCGCGGAGTCTCCGAGGACTCAGCCGGTGAGTGCGAAGGATCATGCCCTCTCTCCTCACTGCCATCCTCCTGCGGTGGAGGCCATGTGAAGGAGGAAGGGTAATCGTACGCCCCCAGGCCTTTGAAGCGAACAGAGATGGATGCGCCAACGGTGACGGCGGGGCCTTGTGCAAGTCGAGTGCGATGGAGCATACTCATCTCGACGATGTCCGTTCCCGCTACAATGCGGGTCTGTGTCTGTGCGTGCGTGCTTGTTGCCGTTATTTTTCGTCGGAGACATGCGTGAGGGGTGTACGCCGTGTGAAAGGGTTCAGAGAGGAGAGGAAGGGGTTCTACGATGTACGTGCGTCCAAGCGCGAGATGGACAAGAGCGTGATGCGCAGAAGCAGATGTTTCAGTGGATGGGTAGAGCACACATACACATAAACATACCACCAGCACACGATGGTAGTGGCGGTTGCAGATCTGTGTGTGTGTGTGCGTGCGTGTGTCCGAGGCGCTCCCTCGTCTCTACCCCTCGGGAGATCCCCACTGAAGCTATGTGCACACGTGGTGTATGTGTAAGAGAGGCAAGAGAAGCCCATAGGTGGAAGAAATGACATGAAAAAGGGGGCGAGGCGGGAGAGGTACACCAGAGAAACAAAAGAGCTGTGGCCCTGAGGAGACACACACTCGGAGATGGGGACTACAACGACCCTGAACGACACCTCCACGCACCCCCCGTCTTCGCGGAGTCGCCCGTGCACCTGCGCAAAGCCACTTGCCACTGCACCAGCTTGCCTGCTCGACTTCGAGTGAGGGGCTTTGCTCTATAGAGACGTTGCGTCTCGACCGCACATCACTGCGGCTGTGTGGCGGGGCGTCGAGTGATCGAGCGTTGCCGCCCCGAAGATGTGCGGATCTGCACACGGTCTTCCCTTCAGCTCTGGCCTTCCGTCCTTCCTTAACACTGCCGCTCTCTCGCGACATATTGCAGTTACCGGCCTCCCATTTCCACCCTCTCCCCGTCTGGCCTCACACCTCCCAACAAAGGCGCAGACGAGGGAGGGACGATGCGCTGGAAGACGCCATTGCACGCACGATTCGGCTTTCAACGGGCCCGCCGAGATGGGCGATCGTCGCTGCCACCAGTTCCAGACTTGCCAGGTGCCATCCCAAACCCCGCGCCTGTAGCTGCAGCACCGCCACCCAAGTTGAAGGCAGTTGGTGCACCCCCAGCAACCGCAGGGCCCATGGCTGGTGCGGAGGGGGGTGCTCCAGTAGCAGCAGGGGCCGAGGCAGTCCCAAAGCCCCCAGCGGCTGGTGCAGCCCCAAAGCCCGTGGCCGCTGGTGCAGCCGCACCGAAGCTAAAGCCACCTCCCGCACCACCACCCGCCGGTGCTACAGCAGCTGTCGCAGGAGCACCGAATCCACCAGCGGTCGCCGCTCCAGTTGTGCCAGCGGTAGAGGCTGCCCCGAAGACAGCACCACCGGAAGCCATGCCGAAGCCTCCGCCCAGCGCAGAGGTGGCGCTTCCCCCAAGCCCGGTAGTCGGGGCAGCACCGCCCATGGTGGTGTTCGCAGCCGATGCCACGGCAGGCGGCTGCTGTGGAATCGAAGGAATGTCAAAGTACGCCGACGACGATGCCCGACGGAACAGAGCCACCCCGTTGCGCTGTTGCTCGGTATCTGCGAAGAGTACGTCCGCCTCCGCCTGCCCGTACTGACGCGTGAAGAGCTCGCGGGCGACGTTGGCGCGACTGTGCAGATGCGCCGCCACACATGAGGAATCCCGTAGCTGGTTAAACTCGTACACAAGGGCGGCGTTGATTTGTGCAATGGCATCGTTTGGGATGACGCTGCTGCTGTGATGGCCGTGACCGCCACTCACGCCGGCGCCGTGCAGTCGACGACCAGGAGGCACGAGCGTTGCCTTCAGTTCAGCGAGAGCGCTGCTAACGTAGTCCATGCGACGGCTCAGCTCCTCGACCAGTGCCACAAAGGGAGAGGCAGCGCCGTTGCTCACAGCTGGGCGATACGCGCAGCCACGGGAGCTCCTTCCACTGTCCGCCAGCAAAGACGGCAGTCCTCGCTCCAGCAGCGGCTCCCACACGTGCCGCTCGTAGTCGCGAATGTTCGACTCCAACTTCTCGAGACGCTGTAGCTGACGGCCCGCCTGTTCTTCATGTTGGTTGCAGTGCACCGCGACAAGTTCGACGGCATGGTTGCCGTCTCCCTTCAGCGCTGCCATCTGGGTAAGGAGCTGCCGATAGCTAGAGGAAGGTGCCGTGACAGAAGAGCTTCCGGCAATGCTGGTGGCAGCCGCGCCGGCCGCTGAGTCGGCATCATCGGACTCGTTGAAGTACAGATACACCTTCTTAGCTGCGTCCCGCTCCGCATGCATGAAACTGCGCAGCTCCATCAGGTGCTGCTGCAGCGGCTGCGGCAGCGTCTCGAAGCGGACCTGCTCCGTCACCCGAGAGAAGTCGATGTCGCGTCCCCAGCTGGTGGCATAGCCGGGGCCCTTGATTCCTGGGTATGGGTACAGCTGAGCCGTCGGTGCAGCAAGGGCAGCAGGAGCGGATACACTCCCAAAGCCGCTCGTCATGCCAAAGCCGCCACCGCGGCCGACGCCGAAGCCAGAGGTTGCCGTGGAGCTGAACCCTCCGCCCGTGCCAAAGCCACCAGCAGAGGCAGGTGCGGTGCCAAATCCTGTGGCTGCGGCGGCCCCGAGGCCACCAGTGGAGGCAGGTGTGGTACCGAACCCACCAGCGAAGGCAGGTGCGGTACCAAATCCTGTGGCTGCGGCGGCCCCGAGGCCACCAGTGGAGGCAGGTGTGGTACCGAAGCCGCCAGTCGTCGCGGTGGTTGCGGTCGCTGAACCGCTGGTGCCAAAGCCTCCGAAGCCACGACCGTTACTCGCTGGAGGTGGTGCGCCAGCTCCAGTACCCATCGATGGGGTCGCGCCAGCCCCCGTCCCAAAGCCGCCAAACGACATTGTGAAGATCTGTCGCAGTGAAGAGGCAGCAGCTCCCCCTAGGGACCCGGCCAGTTCGCGCGCACTTGACTCGACTGCCAAAAGGGTCGCGGACGGCTCAAAGCAAACCTGTGCGACCTATAGCTTCCTCTGTTGTGACTTGACAGCGCCCACGCACTGGCACTAGTCCCCTTCTTGCGAGTCTCCACGAAGCGCCCAATTCGATTGGAGTTTTCGTGGCCACCTCTCTTTGTCACCGCAGACTATCGCCGCAGCCCGGTGTCGCCACGAGAGAGCAAGCCGGCGTGGCTGTATCTGCGTATGTGCGCCGGAGCTTTTGCGTGTACGTGGAGGTTCCGCGATGATGCTGCGGAGCGTGCGCGGGGTCTGCCGGAAGAGGGAGGTAGAGGTTTGTGCACAGAATGCGCTGCAGGGTCACACGCAAGCCTCAGCTCTTCCTTGCCAGCAAACGCGGTTTGCTTTCGTTCTGACGAGCCCAAAGACAATCACGCGCGCGCGCTCCCCGATGAATATCGCCCCTGGCGAGAGTAGAAGCAAGGAGCTACTGTGTGCCGACGTGAGCAGCCGCGCCGCAGTCGTGGTGATGCGCACATGAGCGAAAGAAGAGGGACAGAAGCACCAGCACGAGGAGGAGGAGGGAGAGAGGGTGCACGAATCCACGGAGGCGAAGGCAGAATGTGGGATTGGAGGAAGGGATCGTCCATTCGCTGGCTTGCAGGAGGTGAAGCAATACAACTGTCCGCGTCGCGCCGCAGGAGGTGAAGCAATACAACTGTCCGCGTCGCGCCGCAGGAGGTTACAGGAAGCGTCGCAGCGCGAGAGGGAGCGCTCGGCACATGCCAGTGATAGGGAAAGCAGCAGAGCGTGTCGCTGAATGCGAGATGAACGTCCGCTGCTCACAAATGCACTAAGGATGGGGTGGCGGGCGAAGGCGCTTTGTTGACCCGAACGCTTGCGAGTTTCTTGTCTCCGTGGCTGCTGTTGTGGTATGTGAGCGGGGGGAGGTGGCAGGCTTACGAGAAAGGCCACACACGTCGCCCTGTGCACAAACGTTGACTCAGGCGCGCAAGCGCATGTTTCTATGATCACAGCGGGCAAAGAGCGAAGGAACGCGCATGCGAAGGGATAAATATGCCCAGCCTTCCCTAAGAGAGAATGTGATGCGCATAGCGAAGCGAAACTCACACTCGCGGGCACCGCTGTGATGTTGGCGCCGGTGTCTCCGCACCGACGCACGCAGGCAAGCCAGCGGCCGATTAGCTTCAAAGAGTCCCCACCCTTCACACCTATGCTTCCCTCTTCACCAGAATGGGGGGTCAGTTGATGCCTACGTGTACGGAAGGGAAAGCGACAAGGAATAAAGATCGGCCACTTCTATTGGTTGTGTCTATTGTTTTGGGGGAGGGAGGAAGGGAGGGGGGGCCATGTGTGAATTAGGCAAAGGGGCGGAGTAATATGTCCCTTCCAGCCCTCTGCAGATGACGGCTAGTGATGGCGCCCCCCCACACACACACATACACACACTCGCAAATCCCAAGCAGCACGTTGGTCGCTAACGCGAAGGAAGTGTGCCTACCCGGTCCAGCCTGCGCAACTCAGCAGTGCGTTTCGCACATCCCATGCGGCACTTCTCGCTGAAGTGCTACGGCGGCGTTCCTGCAGCTCCCACTGATCCCGGTAGTACTGCGCCAATCGTACCCGATCGGCTTTGGCCTTGGCCGGCAGCGTGCTCATCTGTCTCTCACTTGCCAGCCCGGCTCTCGGTCGCACGAGTGTGCCGATCAGAGGGTGCATAGCAGGAACACCCCGGTCACTCGTGGGCCGCGCCCGCGCCGTCTGCTGGACTTGCCGAGCCGCATCGAGCTGGCGGGCTTGACAGCACGACCGGGCAATCGCACGGCGGTCGTACTTGTCATTGCTATTCGCGGCCACTCGAGACGCGCCTACGATACGAAGATCCTGCGCTTCTCGATGCGGGTGCCGGCACTGTGCAGCGTTGAAATTGCAGCGGATGCAGCCAACGGCTCCACGAGGTGCGAAGATGCCACACGTTGGAACGAATGCGGGCGATTTCGATCTAGGGAAGGCGCGTCGCATGGTTGAGGATGTTGCCGCGCGAGTCGCGTGATAGGGCGGTCGATCTCCTGAGCGATTGATGCGCTCAGAAAGCCCTCTTGAGCGTTCCCCTTGAGCCTGCGCCGCAGCACCAGTGCCCCTCTCACGGAGCAGCTTGCAGGAGGAGGTTGGGTGCTCACCATCTGTGCGGATGAAGGCGGAGCAGCTGGAAGATGTCGCTCCATCGCTGCTTGAGATGAAAGACTCGCTGTCTTCTGCCTTTCTTGGCACGCGAGAGGCGCCTTCGCTCTGCGCCAACTGTGGCTGTGCGGTGATATCATCGCACAATGCTGCACGTGCAGCTTCGCAGTCGTCGTCCACGGCGCGCACGCTGCCCGTAGCCGAGTGCGGAAAAGCGTGGCCTTCGCCGACGGGCAGCCCTGGCGGCAGCAGCAGCGGCGCCGCCGAAGATGGAGCCTTGGTGCGTGAGTTCGGCGTCCGCCGCTGGAGTACTGAGGATAGGATGAATGCACGGTACTCGCGCATCCACTGCGCCAGAATGGCGCGCTCGGCGGCAGGGAGCTCAGCACGCCCAGCAGCCGACGTTGCCGCGGCCCTAGAGGGTGTGGGCGAAGATGCGCCTGAGGCAAAAACAACCGCACTGTCCCCCGTGGCTGCCTCTGGGACGGTGTCTGCGACTATTGTTCGCGGAGGCGCAGACGACGAGGAAGTGGAGGAAGAGAAAGAAGAGGACGGCGGAGCGGCACCGGCGGCAGCAGCAGTGACAGGAGACGACTTGCATGGATGGCTGGCGTCAGCGTTGCTGTGCTTGCTCTCATGAAGGTCTGAGCGCGTATCTGGGGTAATCGGATCGGCGGTCGCAGGAGCAGCGGTGGGGGTGTGAACAGCAGATTCAGCAGGCGTGCTGGCGACGAGGCGGAACTGTCCTATCTCGGCCATCTCTGATGGGGCCGAAGAAGCCGAGGTGGCGGCGGAGGGACCGGACGCGCGGCTTGGCTTCTTGACTGAGGAGATGGACGTGGGCGCGGTGGAGGAGGCACTGCTGCTCGTTGAGAATGGCAAACAGTAGACGCTCATATCCCCCATCATAGCCGCCACCGTTCGTTCATCAAAGCCCATCTGCTGCAGCGTCGCGCGCACGATGTCGGCATCTACGCCGTCTGTGACTACCCGGCGCTCCAGGTAGTCGGTGTAGGCCTCCTCAGTCGACGTCAGCATTGTCAAGACGAGAAACAGTGCGGAGGATGTACCAGGTGCACGCATTCGAGCAGCGCGCAGTGTCCTTCGTGCTTAGAATCTATGCGCCCGAGCGCCACTCGGCGAGTGAAAGCGGCAGCGACGCTAATGTGTGCGTGGGCTGTATGTATGTGGCTGTGTGCGTCTGCGTGTGGGAAGGTCCTTTACACGCCGACCTGTAGAGGGGTGGGGAGGGAGGGGGGAAAGGTTCTCTGCGCCGAGGCACACGCCTCGATACTACGAAATTCAGCCTCTTCAAGGGGTGCTGCCCCGCGCAGCGCTGAAGCAGAGAAGCACAGCCCCCCCTTTTATTGCGCAGCCGCCTGATCAAGTGTTTTTCTCGTCTGGTGCGCTGTCAGGAGAGTGTGCGCAAGACGAGGCAAAAGGGAGGAAGTGAGGCAGACGGCAAAGGTCCGCGGCCGCGCCTGTTCGTGGCAAGCATGCATCCGCATGGACAGGAATAAAGACAGCGTGAGATATGTGCAGTGATGAGGAAACGTTGTGAGACACTTAACTTGATGCATCATGAGAGCCGTCGCCTTTTTTTTAGACACCGGGCCCTCTCGTGCGCCTTCTCTTCAGCGATCACGCGTAAAGCTCATGTGGTGGGGAGGAGGAGGGAGGGGGGTCAAATGAAAAGGGAGGCGCTGATGCCGTACTCATCCCGCACGCGTGCTCCCGTGCGGCGGTGCTCACGCTGCCCCATCTCCCACCTCAGCTTCACCCAGAGCCTCCTGCTACGCTGCACATGGCACAGGGCCGGTCTCTCACTCGTAGTTGCGTATTGTGCTTCAAACGCTCGCCTTCCCTTTGAGGAGGAGGGGGGAGAAAGCATTAGGAAAGATGTGAGCGCGCCGCTTTTCACGTTGGTTAGCGTCGACGGAGATCGCAAAAGGAAAGAGGGGAAGGCGGTGGGCGGTGGAGCCTTTGTCGCATTGGGGCCGCTGTGGCACCAATCGCACCGCTACACATCTTCCCAGTCGGCCTCGTCTTCACACTCCTCAACGCCCTCCGCGAGGTCGCCCGCCGCGGCGGCAGGAGGAGGGTCGGTAGCGTCCTTCGCACTAGACGGAAAGCCCTTCTGTCGCCTCTGCTTCCGTGCCGCCTGCTTCCGGGCATCCTCCTCTGACACCTCCCGCTCTGCCATAGCGTCTGTAAGCGCGAAGCTCTTGGCCAAGTGACGGATGCGCGCGAACAGCTCCCTCTCGAAGCAACGCTTCTCGCGGCGGCTCCACAGCGTGGCGGCGGCGAGATCATCCTCCTCATCGGCCTCAGTATTGTCCCCCTCTTCCGTACCCGCCATGTTCTCATCGTCCATCTCGTCCTCCCACTCACTCTCTGCATCGCCCTCGCCGAAAGCACTGTTATCCATCCCGACAATGCGGATGTCGCTCGCTGGATCACGCCTGGCGCGACGCATTTCTTCACGTGAGTAGAAATGCAGAGCGTTGTCCGCTTGCTGCAGGTATGCCATGAGCTCGGCTTCCTCGTCGTCGTCCTCGGCCTCCCATCCGTCCTCCATCATGTCGGCATGATCGGCCCGCAGGGGGGCATACCCGTTATGCGCAGTGCCGAGCATGGCAGTATTCAGTCGAGTCATGGTACCCTCGCCGAGAATGCGATCCAGGACTGAGTCATTGATGTTCAGCCGGTCCTTCGACGGCATCTTCACCTTTGATGAGGATAGCAGCATGGACTGGAAGCTCTGTGCCTTCTGCTGCATGGCGCTTGGGTAGTCGTCCTCATCGCCCACACCGTCGTCCCCCTCGTTCATGGGCCCCGCCATCCCGTGATGGGCGGCGGCGCCGTGAACAGCGAATCGGTACTGCATGAAGTCCGCTGCGTCATCTCCGCCTCCAACGTGCTCACCGGCATCCTCCTCCTCCTCGGCTGCATCGATGGAGGAGACTGGGGTGGCGCGGCCGGCCTCGCGGTGCATGGCGATGCGGCGGCTTCGCAGCTTTTCGCGCTCATTCGACATGTCCAGATACTCGAGGGCCTTGATCATGATGTTCAGCTGCAAGTTTGTTGCACTCCCGTCACCGACATCCCGAGCGGCGTTGTCATAAATGGTGCCGTCGCCGCTGGTGGAGCACGCCATCAGTAGTTCATCTCGCGCGTTCCCCTCCATCGCGGTGGCTAGGTGATAGTTCAACGACACATCTGTGGAGTCGGAGCTGGTAGAGCTCTGATCGCTGTCATCGTAGGTGACGCCCCCCTCACGCTGTAGAAGTGCGCGCAGCAGCTTAATGTAATGCTCTCGTTCCTGAACCTCCTCTGCACTGCCTAGAACTGTGTACACCTCCTTTGCTTCCGAGACCGATGGTGCTGAGCCCCCAGGTTTAAGAGCAGTCGCTAAATTCTTCGCAGTGGCGGTGGCACTGGTCGCTGCCTGAGTACGTGCCGAGCCTTTAGCCTTGCCGCGCGAGAGCGTCTGCCGCGCCTTGACCTTCTCTTCGTCGAACAAGTTTTCTGCGCCTCTGCCGCTGGCGAAGGCATCGTCGTCGTCGCAGCTACAACTGCTGGTCCACAGGCATCGAGCCACGCTCAACCACCACGGGGGGCTGGCGCTCTCCACAGGTGCTGCAGTCTCTGAGCGCTGCCGTGACTGAAGAAGAGAGCCGCCAACGGCTGCAGAGATGCCGAGGGCCACTGCGGCCGCACCGAAAAGAGCTGTGCGGCTGACGGCGTGGCTGGAAGCGCCGATGGCTGGGGTGTGCTGCACCGCTGCAGCGTAACTGTGTCTCAGCGTAACTGGTGTTGCTGAAGTGGAAGACGCGCCAAACATGATGGTGGCGCGCGCAAGCCCCGGTGATGAGTTTCCGCCACTGTGTTTCCCCTTCTCTGACAACACGCTTTGTCAAACGCCTTCACTTTCGCTCGGCGCTCTCCACAGGGAAAGGCACTCTGTGTGTATGCGCCGATTCTCCTCGGTACACTAGAGCGCCTCTCAGGACAAATCTGTGTGCAGCACAAACGGCACGGAAGCGCTCGCTTGCCTTGGCTGGCTTAAGGTGGTGGCCCTTAGGTGGTAGGCCGACTGCTCTTGTGCTGGTTAGCGTGTCGGCTTTCAATAATGTATTCCAAGGAACGTTCGGGTGGGCCAGCGCCCTTACATGAATTCGGCTTGCAAGGTCGACGATGTCGGTGTCTCGCTCCTGTTGTGAGAGAGGGTGGGGGGAGTGGGCGCAGTGTTGCAGTACCAGCGCTGAGTAGCCTGTACGGATGTGCGGAGGGAGGGAGGGAGGGGATCGCCTCAATGGATGGGTTATGACTCACTTAGACCCGATAAGCAGAGCGGAAGAAGAAGAGGGCAAAGCCAAAAATAGCAAAAGAAAGGCAAAAACAGAAGAGACTCCCACGTCATACAACTCCAGTCGGCGATCGTCGTCGCGCTGCTCTATGGTGTACCTTCTCTGGTTGCTCAGGTACACGGCAATGGTGATCGCGCGCACGGAGAGCCGATGGGCGCTTTTTTATCGGCAAGACCAGCACGAGAGCGATAGCGGGCGACAGCGAAGAAAGTTTCAGAAGGCTCCGTGAGGGGGACGGAGCCCAACGTCATCAATGCGCCCCCACCCGCCCAAACGAAAAGGCAGAGAACTGCTTCGATGACCAAAAAGGCGTCCCTTGACCAACAAAATCACTCTCGTCCGCCGGTCGCCCTCTTCGGCAAGACCGCAAGCAGTGGGGAGAACGAGAAGGGGGGCACATCCAGCGAGCACAGGCAGCCTCTTCGCTTCAGCATCGTTCTACGCACTTCGCGGTGCAAAGCTCGCGAGAGCGGGGGTTCTTTTACTCTTGAGCCAAGGCACCGTCTACCTGCGCACGTTCCTGCATGTCAGTGCATGCTTGACAAGTATGTGTGTGGATGATAGAAAGAAAGACAGCGGCGCTTCTTTCGCAGAAATCGGGAGAGAGCCGGAGAGGCGCACAGTCGCTTCACCTTCTTATCCGCCCCCTTTTTTCCGCTCTGTCCCTGTCTGTCTGTCTCCCCTCACCCCTTTCCCCTTCTTCTCAGCGAATCACGTAGGCGGCTGGGGACAAGAAGAAACACGCGTTCGTTCTCCCCGCCTCCCCTGCGTCATCGTCCAATGACCCTCTCCTGTGTGCGCAAGACGTTCTACCTATCCGCGCTCCGCTTGACGCGCCTTCTCCTCTGCACCGCCGCAGCCTCGAGTCCCATCATCGCCGGTACCCCCCTGCGCTCTAAGCCCAAGCGCCGCGTCCGTATCGCACTTGCGCTGGTGCAGAACGCGGAGTCTGACGTAGAGCGCTCCCTCGCGTGCACTTTCCCCCTTCTCCTCCCGCCCCCCCCCCACTCCACACACGCACACACACAGACAGCTCTGTGAGAGCGAGTCTACTGAGGTTAGCAGATCGCTGATGCGGAAAGACGCTGAAGGGCTGCCCCTCCTCCTGGCCAAAGGATTCGCTCGCCTCTTTGAGCAACCCGCTTCAGAGGCAGTGCCTCGCTGCCGATGCCTCCTCGAGCCGCAGAGCCTCCTGGGGGAGGCCGTGCCCCCCCCCGCAGGACCTCGCCTTCCGTCAACGGATCGGCGACTGTGGAGGGCAAGTTGATGGAAGTTCGTCCGAGTGTGTCTCCCCTGTCAGGCCCTGGAGAAGGGCTGAGGCACCGTCCGGGATGAACCTGCCTTCTGAAGCTAGACGCCAAAGGGTTGAGGCCTCTGCAAGGGGGGGACTCGGCCTCTCCCTGTTGGTCAGACCCATGGGGTCCGCTGCCGGCACTTTGGCTCTGCATCATCACGCCACGTACGCTGAGGCCCCTGATGTCTACCCCCGCAGTCTGGCCAGCAAAGGAGTTCACCAGCGGCAGAAACGGGTGTACTCACGGGCTACCTCTCTTAGTGCATGGCGGCGAATTCGAAGCCTCGCTGCACGCTAGTTGGTGTCATCCGCCTCCCCGCTGTTGACGGACGCAGCGATCGCGTAAGGCTGATATGCGTCGTCGGACCTGCATCCAACGGCAGGCTTACCAGCGCACTGTGCATCACTGCGTGCATGGGCACGACGAGTAACGTCCTCCAGTTCCGCCCCCTCGGCCTTACCGGTCGATCCATTGCACCGCTGTTGCGGCCACGTCCAGAGCCGCTGGGCCGATGCGCCACCACTTGGCAAGTCCCCGAGTGCCTCAATAGACTGATTTTGGATACGCGCCGAGGCCGTGTCCCAGAGGATAGACACAAGCCACCGATGCGCAAAGGCGGCGTCCCAAATTTTGAACTGAAGGGCCACGCGCATGTGTGCGTGACTTGAGTTGTTCAAGTTCGTTGAGAAGAGCTGACGCGGTCCCGGCATCCCTGCGATGGGGGTCGAACGGTCCCCTGCCAAGCGAGGCTGGCGAGCTGCGGGCGTTGCCGCGCTGCTGCTCACGTACTCCCAAACGTGCTCCAGGCTTGATCAGGTCCTGCATTCACTGGCACCGCTTCCACTGGTGCGCGCGCATGCGTCCCATGGCGGCCAGGTGTGTTGCGGCTTCACCGTCATGCCTCCTTTGACTGCCTCGACGCTGAGAGGACCCCTGCCCAGGGGCCCCTTCCCTCTTCGGTCCCAAGTCCTTCTACGGTGTTCGTGTCTTCTTGCGGCCCCCTCTGCATTCCTCCTCCTCTTGCCCTCCCAAGAGAGGAGGAATGCAGGGCGGTGCTTGCATGTCACCTGTCGTCGACTCTGCTTGTATGTGTGTGTGTGTAAGAGTGCGTCCCCCGATGTATTTAGCTGTGATTGCCCTTTCTGCTGTTGAGGTGATCGCCGGTGACGAGAGAGAGATGGAAGCAAAGCCCTCTGTCACTCAGTCGGCTTATCGCCTGTAAGGGGGGTGAGGGGGGAAGAGGGCCACTGCACCGGGCGAAGCAGCCGTATGCTTTGCCGCTCAAGTGCTCGCTCAGTGCAGGGGATAAGAGGGAGAGACGCGAGGGTTCCAGCAGGTAGAAGCGAAATTGGCGGTGGCGGGGGGGTCATACGAATGCGCTTCACTGCCCTGCCTCGCAACTCTTCAAAGGGCCATCTTTTTCCTCTAGGAAAATGCCGTGTGCCACCCAGTAAGCGCCCACCGGCGTGTTCGTGTTCGCCGATTCGCCTACCGCTCTCGCGCAAATGTGCATGGGAGGGAGAAGTGCGGATGAAGCCTGATCACCGTCCCCCTCCCTCCCACCTCAACAAGCATGTGCCATGAGATGCGCAGTGGCCCTGTATACTCGGATCCAGCAACAGCAACTGCGCAGAGAATCAATAGCAAAAAGCTGCCGAACAAGGGGGAAAAACACGTGTCCTGTGCCCGCAAGCACACTGAGGAATAGGGGGAGAGCGATCGTGCACGCATGCACAGGCATAGTGAGCCAGAAGGGTAGAGAAAGGAGCTGTGGTGATCGTATCTGTGTTGTTGTATAGGCTTTTGCAGGGCGGGCCAGCGACTCGAGTGCTTACGGTATTGAGATCAAAAAAGTGGCACCGAGAGACGGAGAAGAGCGAAGCGTCACGCACAATCCAGCGCACGAGGAAACAAAAAGGCATGAAAACAGACGATCTCCACACACCACTGTCCAGCGGTTTCTTTCCTCTGTTTTTTTTGTATTTTGTGTAAGCGCGCATGTGTGTGTGTGTGTCTTCACTCCGTGAAATTCTATGCGGCTGCACCTGCCACAGACTTTGTCTTGCACTGCCCCATTCCTTTTTTTTTTGTTTTTTCCGTTCTGCTGCGTCTGCCTCTCGGCGTGTCGCACAGACACGCTCACACAGACACAGACAAGCGCAGCCGTCCACCCGGCCCTCAAGTACCTGTGTGTGTACGTATTTAGGAGGGCGGTTGTGCCAGTGTACTTCTGTATGTATCGGCCTCGCCACAAACCCTTCGCCGAATCAGCTCTCGCAGGGGTCGTGAGGGGAAAAAGACGGAAGTAAAGAAGAAGCAAGCGTTAGCTCAGGAGCGAAGGCCGAGAGGGAGGGAGAGAGACGAGATGGCGGGGAAAAAGGCGAAAGCTCCACAGTGTGAGTGCTCTTGGACTACAACACACATATATGTATATACACCTACCCACCTAATGGTCCTTGTGAATGCCTGTGTGTGATGGGTAATGGTTGAGGCGTGTGAAGGGGAGGGGGCGCACGTTTGCAGAAGCACACGTAAAGCTGAGTATGTAGCGGCAGCGATGATGGATAGTGGACAGAGCAGGAGGAGGTGGAAGAAGGAAAGCGATAAGCAGACCGAGTCGTGTGTCCCTCTTCGCCCTTGGCTGCCCTCCTTCGCATACTCAGTGATCGATCTCCATCCAAACGCAGCGGCACGCCTATACGTCCCTGCAGCCCACATGTGCTCGCGCCTTTCCCGTTGTTTGCCGTCCTCGAGCGTTCTCCTTTGCAGTCCTCTCGCGATAAAACTAAAAGAGGGAGGGCGGAGGGAGGAATAGGAAAAGATGAAGAAGGGGAAGGGTGCGCTTGCCCACGAGGAGAGACGAGAGAGCGCCGCTGATGCAGACAGATCTGGAAGCAAAACGAAAAAAAAAGAGGGGTGTAGTGAGTAAAAGAGAGACAGGGCAAAAGAAAGCAAGCATTTTTTTCTTCGGTAGAAACAGAACAGAAGGCAGACATGTATGCCGAGAGAGATGGAAAGGGAAAGAGAAGCACACGCCTGGATGTCCGCCTGCAACGGGCCCTGCGGAAGGAGGGCTCGATCGTCCTGACGGCTAATTTTCCGCGGGAAGGCCAGCCGTACCGGCTTCCTCGATACCACACTCGTTGGTGCCGCGCCTGATCAGGAAAAAGCCCTTGTCACCCCAGTCGGTATTCCAACTGTTGGCCACCTTCCAGTACGGGATGCCGTCCCGGACTCCCCAGCCGACCAGCTTCACGGCGTGTCCTCCGAGTTGGTCACCAGAGATGTGACTGTACACGCCACTCTTGTAGGCGACGAAGTCGGCGTACACAGTGAAGGCCACTTCGAAGGGGCCATTCTTCATGAGCTCGCGCATGTAAGCATCCTCGCCTTTGAGGGAGTAGGTCTTGGAGCCCTTGTACTTGACCAGAGCTGCATTGGGGTCATCGCAGGTGGTGTTGCACTTGGGGGTATCGTAGATGGTGCTTGGGCATGGCGGGTACTTTCCGTCACCCGAGTGATGGCCACAGGGAGGAAAGGGGTAGGGCTGGCACACCTCCGTCGCGAGGCCCACCAACTTCCACCACAACCACGCCATCGACGGGATGCCGCCGTTGCAGCCGAAGCCGCACACGAAGCAGCAGGAGAGGAGGTTGCCGGTCGATATGCGACGCTCTGGAAAGCCGGAGACGGTGCAATAGCGGTCCGATATCGCCTCCACGGCAGCAAAGGCCCAGCACGAGCCGCAGTTCGACTGGTCACGAATCTCGCCAATCGTCACACAGTGGGGCCAGTGCTCAGCCGCGTCGAACGACTCTGGCAGCTCTTGTTGCTGCTCCTCATCAGAGAAGACGCGGGGAGGGACATCATCGGTGCTCATGCTGATCACACCCATCAGCTTGCGCAGCTCCTCGAGGCTCTTGCCAGTGACTAGATAGCCATTCTCGGCCGAGGCAGTCCACTGGCCCTTCGCCTTAGCGTTGACCTCGGCCACAAACCTCTTGCCCAGAAGCGGGGTGTTCCTCGGCTCCACGTATAGCCCGATCCCAGCGGTGACCAGCATCACGGTGAGTACGGCCACCACCAGTAGCACGGGCTTGATGTAAAGTATCATGATGTGGTGCCGCACACGGTTAGGCGGAGAAGCGAGGGAAGGGCAATGAGAGAGAGGGAGTGAGAGAGGTGTGTGCCAAGACCTCAGACGAGAGAAGGAGTCCGTAAAGTAGTCGGTAAAGGCACCGCGAGGAGAAGCGACAAGACGGCGGAACGATCCGAAGGGAATGCAAATGGCTGATAACAGCGAGAGTGAAGTTCGAGGGTTGAGATACAAGACAGGAGAGAGGAAGACGGGTTCTGGGGTGAGGGGGTGAGGGGGTGAGGGGGTAATCGAGCTAATAGGCCGGGGCACTGCGGCCGCATCAGTAAGAAAGGGAAAAGATGAGGCCGAAGCGAAGGGCCATGATGGACAAAAGAGGTACGTGTTGTGGTGGAAGCACGCCACCAATGCAAAGCGTGCTCGGCATGCATGTAGCAAGGCAGGTGAGGGAGAAGAGAAGAGAGCGAAAGTCTGGGAAAAAGGGGGGTGGCGGGGGCAGGTGGGCCTGCCCATCCGCCTCTGCCATCCGCGCAGACGTCCGCGGCTCCGTAAGATGGGTGGCTGGAGAAAGCGTAAAGAGCACTACCGATACGACACTCGAGCCCCGTGAGCCTCCCCCGCTGACCCCGCGCGCCTCGCCTTGCAACGCCCGCCTGCAACGGGTGAGGAGCAAATCAGAGCACAGCAGCGGACGCGCTGCGAGGCGAGCTCACTCTTCAGGAGTCGCGGTGGCCACTCACTCTACAGCCTTCGCTCGTTGAGAGGGTTCTCGCGGAAGGGGGAGCACCTGGCGATATGGTCATAGCACTCTTTCCACTCGCGCAAGCAACGCAGGTGTCCGCGCCGGTGGGCAGTGGCGTCCTCAGCTGCCGCCCCCGACAGCAGCGCCTCTCCAGCCTTCTTTGGTGCTTTCACGCCTGAGAGCCTTGCAAAGAATCGCCCACGGGGACACACACACGCACAGAGCAGGAAGCGAATTAAGGTAGCAAAGGGAAAAGACGTCAATGCTCAGCGCGACACACCTCCGCCTTTACTGCCGCATTGCCACTACCCTCTCACTGGCGGCAGGTCGCCTACTCGGACAGCCAACAGAAAGAAAGGAATGTGCAGGTGGCGAAGTGTTGCACCGCAAGCGGAAACGAGAAGAATTGAGCGGCCCGTGTGCACACGAGCATATGAAGGCGCGTGTATGCATTGTCCGGGGGGGGGCACAACCGTCGGGACTCCAGCGCCGACGTCGCCTGCCTTAGCCGTTACGATTAAGCAACTGAAAATAATTCTTACATGGCCACATGCGTGTCATCACCTGCACACAACCCGCCCATGCGCACGGTGCATAGACGCGCGCCAGTCCCTCACAACGACCCCTGCATCACGGCGCAGCGGCGGCGGGCTCACTATTACGGCGCAGCGAGATAGCGAGCAGGAAGCTGGAGACCCCTAGCAGCACAATCAGCACGTTGAGCAGCCAGCCATCGATGGCGCTGCCCCGGTTCTCGTCGTTGGTCATCCAGCACGCCTCGGCTACCGCATCAGGAGGAAGCTTCGTGTGCTGTGCAACACCACTCCCCTCGGTTGTCGCTGACATCGCTCGCGGGGCGCTAGCCTGGAACGGTGCGAGATGGCCCGGCTGGAAGGCTCTGGGGAGCGGAATCGCTGCCGCCCCACGGCCGCCACGTCCGTGGCCACGATAGCTTCCGCGACCACGGCAGCTTCCCTGCCCGCGGCCGCCACGGCCACGGCCACCACACCCACGACCGCGGCCGCGTTTTCTCGAGTCCGTCGCCTGTGGAGGGCGGCTTGGCGTGAGATCGGGAATCGCGGCCAGCGGCCGGTGCGGTGGAGTGGGCCTCTCGGTATAGTTATCCCCTCGGTTGTAGTGCAGGTACCGGCACGTGGTGACCACGTGCGAACGCGTTCCACGGCACCACGTCCCGCACTGAGTCTCCCACGGCTCCTCTTTCAGTTTGGTGAAGGCAAGGTTGTGGCGCAGCTCAGCCTCGAAGTAGGCTGTCCTCAATCCGGGAATACCAATGAAGACAATGTCCGGGAGAAGGTGCAGGAAGGAGCAGGTGACCGGGCTGTGCGTCTCGCCCTTCTGTGGCTCCACATCTTTACGGCAGATGCGCATTTTCAGCGACTTTCCCGGGTTGCGCAGGAGTGCCTCCTTGCCAGGGTTGTCGACAAGCATGTTCAGTCGGATGAACCGGTCGCCTACGAGGACGCCACGGTTGCTAAGGTGAAGTTTCTGGCAGTCAAGGATGCTGTGTGGGGCGTTAGTGACACAGGCCTCCAAAGTGGACTTCGGGTTGGACTTAAGCTTCCCTGGAACATAGGAGAGGCCCCGATTCTTTACAAAGGCAGAGAGCTTGTACTGCCGAGTGCCTATGGTGATCATAACAGGCTTGAGTGGGGCGGAGGAGGAAGTGCCAGTAGCAGCCGCAACGGTCACCGCGGGCTCGTACTCGTACTCTTCGTCCGCATCCTCCCCCACGATCTCGCTACCTTCTTGCTCCTCTTCTTCCGGAATATCCTCGTCTTCGCTCCCTATGGCATCCGTGTCGGCGTCACTCTCGTCGTCACTCGTCGCTGCGCCACCGCCTGCCCCTTTGCCCGCAATGAAGACGTCGGCAAGGCATGCTCCGGCTTCGCCATTCTGGAGCGTCCCCCATGCTGCCAGCGTTGAGTCAGGCGCGCTGTGAGCATCATCGCCATCAGCTGCAGCTTTTAGAGGCTGTGCTTCAGCCGGGTATGCAGCACCTGTGGAGCTGCCGATACCCGCCAAGGTGGCGCCTGCATCCTTGCTGTCCATTAGGTATGTTGGTAGATGAAAGGCACCGCTATACGAGGTGCCCAAGAACGAAAAAACAAAGCCAAACGAAAGAGGGGCTGAGCGCTCACACAATTGCCTGCCTGAGTGCCTGCACGTTTTTCCGCTCGCTGAGCGCTTCGCTTCGCCTCCCCTATGCCTTGTCTGGTTGCAGCTGCGGCACGTGGCTCCAGTCAGTCTTGTTGCGTCCTCGTTGGATTCCAGAGAAAGGCTTACGCTGGCATGTATGAGTGTACGTCGGTAGGCGCTCCCCGGCTAGCGCGCGTGTGGGGGGGGAGGGGAGGGGGGCGAGGAATGTGTCGAGGGGAGAGAGGGCGATCCATCGCCGTTAAGCCGTTCAAGGTTCCAACGGCGCGAAGGCAACAATGGGAAACGACAGATGACCGAGGAGAGTGCGGATGGAGGCGCATTGACGAAATATCGGCACTTCTCTAAAATCAGATAGCCGTGCGCGAAGAGAAATACCCGGAGACCGGGGAGACGCGCAGCTGGAGTAGCCGTCGCTCAGTCGAGTACGTGTGCAATGGCCTCACGCGATGGCGCATGCAGCCATGTCCCACGCAAATTATCACACCGACAAGAAAGCCCACGAGTCCGCAAGGAAGAGAGAGGGGAAACACGGCTTGCTGCCCGGCGAGATGTCGTCCCACCTCATGCATCTCCGTGTCGTTGCCCATCCACGCGCAAAGCACCACCGCCGGTGTGCATGCACCCTCAGAGCCCTTTGGTTGTTTATTGGTGAGGTTGCGTTAGCGACTGGCTGGACTGAGCCTCTAGAGAGAGAGAAAGAGTTCTTTGCTCTTCGTCTACTGTTTCACGATGTTGCTGTTACTGCCCGTCGAGTGTCCCCAAGGGTGGGACACATACGTCTTTGCGCGCACACGCACATACAGACGAGCGCACACCAGGAATTTGCCTTCACCTCCTCTGCCTTTCTTAGCTTAACCAGTCGCCCAGCATGGCAGGGGAAGCAAGCGGGAGAGGGATGCGTGAAGGGCACGCGTTACCGAGGAAGGGAGGGCCGAGAGAGTGGGAAGAGGAGGAGGAAAGAAGGGGCGACCACATGCGCGCGGCAGCAGGCCTGACAGCCACGCACGAGCACAAGCACACAATTCTCTTGGTCCTCAACCCACACACACCACCACCACTACCCCGCCCTCCCCCTCTTTGTGCGGTCCAATACCGCACCGAATCCCCTTCACGCCCTGTCTCCCCCTCTATAGGTAGCAACCGAGGCACGTTCGCGCACCACCGAGCCCTACGCCAGAAACCCGTTCCACAAAAGCGAAAAGGCCACGGCGCAAAGGCCAGCGATATGAGGCATGTACGTCAGCCCATCATTCACGCGCCACAGTGCAACGGCGCTACCGACCGTTCCCACCAGCGTGAGGCCCCAAAGTGTCGGGTCCGTTGGGAGCGCAAATAAGAAAGCCCCCAACACGAAGTCTACCACAGGCTTTGCGAGGAGGATGAAGATGTGGACAAGTGCCATGGACACCGTGGCAAGAAAGAGCGACACGCATGAATGAGGGTCCTGTAGCACCAGGGGGAGCTGGCGCTGCTGCCACGAAGGGGCCACGTCCCTCAAGACTTGCCGGTAGATTTCTTTGGCCACCGTAAGGCACAGGCCTGCGGCGCCGGCCGGATCGGATTGCACCGCAGACCAATGTAGCGCCTCCGCCACAGGAGTTGGACTGCCATCCGCTCTGAGAAAGAGCGGTATACTCTTCTGCACCACCATCCACCACACGATCCCTGCGAGACCCACCGCGACGGGAATCGTCACCAACGGCAGTGGTGGATGCCATACACGGCCCCAGAAGCGGCTCCGCCAAAAAGCGACGGTGTAGCCAGCCAGGAGAAATCCCTGCAAGCACAAGCAGCGGCGCACAAAGATGTCTCGGAGAAGGATGACAGCAACATCTGCGGGGTGCCAGGACACAATCAGCTCTGTTACAGGGGGCACTGTCGTCACGAACGGCGGATAATGCAAGCGGCTTCCACCAAAAGAGGCGATGGCGATATTCACGAGCGTGAGAAAGGCGAGCGTGACGACGGAGTGCCAACGGCGCGGCTCCTCAAAGAAGCCCACAAACGGTGCGATCACGATGCACGGGATGACGAACAGAAGCAAGAGCACGATAGCGGACACCATTCCAGTAGGCAATACCGAAAGTGGCACAGACGACCTCATCGACGGTTCCATGAAGAGGCCTATACCCTCTTCGCCGAACATCGCGAGGTGATAGTAGAGAATACCGAATAAGGCAAAAGGGGCGAGAAACCATGTGAGGTAAAAGCGCTCCTTGTACTCGACGTGACGCACATAGGATTTGAACGTGGCACTGTGTGCCAACTCCTCTAGGCAGTTAAGCGTGTACTGGTTTGCGGCAGGACTGTGGAAGTCCCTCGGGTCGATGCGCTCGCAGGGCATGGCGGGTCTCTCTAGAGGCGATCCAAGCTGCCAAGAACAATATGGAGCCCTCCGCAGAGTCCAGCTTGTCGGCAACAGGCATGCACACTCGCACACGCCTGCTGGAGGACGTCGGCGATGTGCGATGCCGACAGAGTCAGTCGACTTTGTCAAAATACAGACGCACTGTCTATGAAGAACCAAGGGGAGTACTGCTTTGGTGAGTGGGTTCACTCGAGCAGTCACCCCACTCGGTCTCCTCTGTCGCCGGAGGTGCCGTCTCGAGGGCGCGTCGTTGTCCCCCAAGGCAACTCGGTGAAGCTAAGAAAACCGAGTTGGATACCGCACGCTCGACGGCACTTGCCCACACTTCGTTTACGCAACTTTTGCGTGTGCTGTGAATCAAAGGAAGTAGAAGAAGGGGCGCTTGTGTGCGACGTTGGCGCAGCAGCCCTCTTGACAACAAGGGAGAGAGGAGAAGCGCACCGTATCAGAAACGGTAGAGTGGGCGAGCGGACAGGCGGTAGTAGTAAACCGCAACTTCCTTTGCTCACCGGTGGAAGTGCGAGGAGGCTCGAGCACTCGCCACCCAGGCCCTTCTTGCTGATGCCTCGCTGGCGAGGCCAGACACGCGGAGAAGAGGCGAGGCGGCAAGTGGCACACAGGAAAGGAAGGAGAATCTACCCTCGCCTGCAGTGCCCACTGCCCCACGCCCACTCCCTCGTAGCACCGTCTGACGGCCCTTGCTCACTACAATCGCATTGCTTTTCCGAAGAAGGCGCGCGCGGTAAATAGCCTTAACCTCACCCACCACCGCCAATGCGGCGCGTGACGAGTGAAAGGCGCCCACCCCCTTGACAGAGTCTCGCTCACCTTCGTCCTCTCGTGTCTGTGTGTGTATGTGAGTGCGGCCGAAAACGTGAGGCGCAGCGCAAGTCCCACCCTACGCTGCCGCTGAGGGGTTTGTTGACGTTTTTTGGTACTGTTTCTTTCTATCAGAGTCCGCCGCCGCCCTTTTCCTTCGCCTCTGCGTTCCTCGCTGTGCTGGTGTGCGCTTTCCGTTTGAAGCGCGGAAATCCCTGGACAGGTCGCGAAGAGAGAAGCGAAAGGGAACGGGAAAAGAAAAAGTGATGCTCCTCTCCTTTCCCTCAGTGAGAGCAGCCCTTCCGTCTCCCGCTGACGACTGAGCGGCGGTTGCGCACTCAATTCCGAGCATAATGCGCTCATGTGATGCCCGTGATTTCCCTCTCCATTTTCTGCCATGTCTCCATGCCGTCGTCGCCAACGCCGGCCGCGCGCGTCGTAGCCCACCAAGCAACTTTTGCAGAGCTGGAGAATAAGGCGAAGGAACAGCGAACACGCCTGGGCCTGGCCAGGGCGGGAGAAGTGCTAAAGGAGTGACTCTTTTTAACCCGGTCCGCCGCGATATGAGGAGAGGGAAACATGCCGCGAGAAGGGCCTGAGGCAGTCGACTTCATCCCTGCCATCCACTTATCGACCGAAAGCTCTGCCCTAGTGCAGCATGAGGCACAGGTGTCTCTACGGACGGCTCCAACGACGGTCAACGAAGAAAGTGGTGATAGGGAAGTCGGCGAACGGTTAACAAAGTAAAAAAAAAGGGCACTCTTGAAGCGTAAGTGAGGGGGAGGCGTGGAGGGAGGGAGAGAGGGGGGGCCTGCTCCGAGGCTGACGGTTACGCCTGCCACGTAGCGTACACAAAGAAAGGACAAACTTAGAGGGAAGGCTGCGTGTCGGTCGACCACACACACGAAGGCGAGAGAAGTCTCAGAAGGATAAAAAGAAGAGGAAAAAATAAGAGGACACCGCGTAAGGCAAAAGGTGAAAGAGTTTGCTGGGCGGCGCTCACGTTCTCCATCGCACATTTTCCTCCACGTCAAACAGCGAAAAATAAGAACGCGGCTAAACCTCATCACAATGCAGGCGGGAGTGCGTGTGAGACTGGGTGCGCGCTCCGTCGCATTATAATGTAAGCCGAACATGCTTCAGCTGCTTTACCTACCGCGCACCCACCCATCACATCCTCTCTGTACCTCGAAAGCTACGTAGTCTCCCTCCCCTTCACCTGGGACGTGCTGTCTATGCGTTGGTATCACCATCTGCGATAATGTCTGAAAGAAAGGTAGCGCCACTTGGGGCGCGCGGCGAAGGCAGCAGAAAGACGAGGGGAAGCCTAGAGGAACAGAGTAACGGAGAGAGAGCGAGTCGTCGACATCCTTACTGTCAGACACCATACCCGCCTAGTCGCTCTCATCGGAGTCACTGCTGCTCGAGTCCGCCGAGGACGACGAGGACGACGACGCGGAGTCGGCGGCCTTCGAGTGAGACGACTTCGAGCCGCGAGCTGCGCACTCCGTCTCATACCGCTTCCTGTCCTTGGCAGCCAACTCCTCGTACGGCTTCTTCTCATCTGCGGACATCTTACCCCACGCCACGCCGGCCTCGCTCATCTGCTGCTTCGCTGGGAGGTTTGCGTGCTTGGCACGGTAGTCGCTGGCAAAGAAGAAGTAGGCGGTCAGAGGGCGCTTTGGTGCCTTGGGGTCCTTCTCCTTCGTCGCCTTCTTCGCCTTCTTGCCGCCACGCTTCAAGACAGCACCGCCACGAGCGACGTAAGCCGCCATTTCGCGATCGTAGCGCAGCTTGTCCTCATCAGCAAGCTTTTGATAGCGACTCTTTTCCGCCTCGGAGATCTGCTTCCACAGGTTGCCCATCTCTGAGAGGAGTTCGGTGTTCTTCATCTCCGGATTTTTCGCCTTGACCTTCTCTCGATTTTCGTTCACAAAGATAATGTACGGAGAGAGGGCACCTTTCGGGTAGTCATCCGGCTTCTTCTCTTTCTTCTCGCGCTTCACCTCCTTCCCCTTCGACTTCTTGGCGCTGCCAGGGCTGCGCTCGCGCTTCGAGCGGCGGGCGCTGACATCCTCCTTCTCCCTCTGTATCTTGGCGAGCTCCCGCTGTATCTCAGGGGTCGTCATCAGCTTCCCCACTAGCCGGTCTAGCTCCGTCGTATGCTGTGTAAAGTCCATCTTGTACTTTACTTCCAGACGCCGGCGCAGAGTATTCTTGCTCAGTGTGCTGAGGCCAACATCGCGCATGATCTCCAGCATGGACTTCTCCAAGTCTGCTGGGATTGGGCCACTGGGAAAAGCGGACATGGCGCCCACCGTTAACGCTTTAGTGCGCTGTGTTGGAGACGGAGGCAGAAGAGACGAGTGGCCGAAACGCAGCAGAGGCGTAAGAAGAGACAAAACAACAGCTCTTCCGAGTGCGGCCGTGTGTCGAACTACTCTTATTCCTCCCGAAAAAAAAAAACGGAAATGAAAGCGCCCCTCAGAAAACGCAGCACCGACAAATGGCGCACTTAAGTGTCACAAGAGGCGAAGAACAAAGAACAAAGGCGGAAGAAAAAACGAATCAGTCGCCTAAACCCCCTTCTCTTGAGGTGATGGTGGACGCTCGTGCACGTGTCTGTGGGTAGGTGTGTGTATGCGCGCCCGCGGGAGGGAGCGAGAGAGAGGAACGTGCCGCGGCGCAGGACAACATCAGGCAAAGCGGCAAGGAAAAAGAGGAGGACGGCGGAAAGCGCGTGACGCAGGTTGCAGAGAAAGAAAGCGGCAGAGAGCCAAACGTATGCGTGACTGCTCATCGGAGAGGCCACGCATTGCCACAGACGAGCCTCTCATCCACTGCTCTGCAATGCAGCCTCATAGTGAAAAAGTCTTGATCACCTGCACAGCCACAGACACTCCCAGATGGCAACTCAATTTTGCTATCATTTCGGAAAAGTTGAGGCGATGGAGAGAAGGAAAACGGTTTACCCCCGCCTCAAAGCGGGACGCGAACCACCTAACAGACCTTCAGATCAAAGAGCAGCAGTGTGTTAGGAAATCGAGATGCGCCCCAAAGCACCTCACCTTCCCCACCCCTGCCCACCCACAGACACCCCGGCAAGGAGGCGCAGATCGCCACACCCCTCTTGTCCACGTGGCGCCGCGACTGCGCCATGGCACCAAAAGCCGAACCGCCGCCAGACCAACCGAGCCGTGCACCCAGCGGGCCGCTTTCCTTCCCACCCACCCCCGCCTCATCCTCGCACGCGCGCTGCGCGCTCAGAGCCGGACGGGTCTCGGCGAAACGCGTGCCTCGGTCCAAGTGCACAGCACACATGGCGCCGCACGAGGGCAAAGGCGGCCGCACCCGTTAGGCAGCGAACGGCAACGACCCACGAGCGGGAAAGATAAACCCCAGCGAGGCTGCTGCCAGGCCCCCGCCAAGACGCTCGCAGCCTCGCAGCCTTTCCGGCGCACCATGCTTTCCCACGCTGCCCGTAGCCGCGGCGTCCCACAATGTTGTGCGCCGGCCCCCCAAAGGGCGGTTTGGCGGAGACGATCGTGAAAGCCGCGGCGTTCTCGCCACGCTTCCGGCGCCGGCGCCGCGTTCGCTCGCCCGGCAGGGGGCGAGACCCCACACCCCGCACACGCGCACTTTCGGGCAGTTTCGCGAGCCTATGCACGCCCCTTTCCACCACCACCGCAACCCCCCTGCTCTCCGCCGGCTGCCCTGTTCGGATGCGATGCGCCGTTTCGGCTGCGCTTCAAGGTGCGTGCGCGCGGCGCCCGCACTTGCAAACCACGGCGGAGCCGCTTCCGCCTCCACGCGGTCGCTGGCGTAGGTGGCGCCCTCCGCCTTCGCCCCGCCCCCCCCCCCTTTGGCAGCCGTCGCGGTGGCGCGCCTGGGCGTCTTGCCGCGGCCGCCTTGTGGCGCCCTGTCCGCCGCAGCGCCCACGGGCAACAGGAAGCACGAGCCACGCACCCTTAGCCCACACGCCACCGGCGCCCTGCGCTTCCCCCGGGGGCCGCGCGACGCAAGCGGCAGCCCAAGGCATCGGCGATCGCATGCTCGGCTCGGAGGAAACATGGTGTATCCGGCGACCGCGCCCCCCTGGCATTGGGCAACGCCAGCCCAGACGCGCCCGGCGCAGCCTGCTGTAGACCCCCGCGTGGTGCACGGCGGGGCTCGGGATGTCGGCCTGGCGCCGGCAAGGGCAGCCGTGTCTGCGAGTCATGCGGCTCGCGCCCGCTTTGCCAGCGCGTCACCCCCACCAAGGGCCTTGTGGACAACCACCGATTGCAAAGTCGGTGGCAGACGCGCGCGTCAGCATCAGGGCGGCGGGGCTTGCGCTGCGCGCCTAGAAGGGGGGGCGCCAATGCCGGCGCGCCGTCTGCGTTCCCTTGGCGGGGGCACTCCGCCGGCCGCCGCCCATCGGGTGGCGTGCGCGCAAAGAGCCCCCAGGTGGCAAGCCCCATCGCGCCCGCACGGGGTCCCCAAACGCGCCCTGGCGGCGCCATCGTCCCGCGTGTACGTGCGGTGGCACCTTTCGGCTGGCTCCCCCCCGGGGCGCACGGCAGCAGGGCCCGTATGACGCCGCCTGCGGTGGGTGCTGCGGGTGTGAGGCCAGCGGTGCGGATGGCGTGGCGCGGCCGGGGTGTCTTGCTGGGGTCCGTGCGGGGCGGTGCGCCACAACGGCGGGGTGGGCGCCCGGCGGGTCTGTGTGGGGCTCTGGGCGTGGGCCGCGCCTTCCCGGGCTTCCTGAAAAAGCGGGTGCGGGCGCGACGGGCGTCTGGTAAATCCGTCGCCCAGCGAGTGGGAGAGCCGCCCGCCTTCGGCCTCTCTAGTGCGGGGCCTTCTGCCTACCCGGGGCGCGTCGACCCCCCCGGCAGGCGCTGCTGCCACCGTTCTGCCTGGCCGGCGCTGGGCTTCCGCATGGGGAAGGAAGTCGGCGGCCTCCAAAGCGGGGCGTTGGCGGTGGGGCTATGCGGCTGTGGCGGGCACGTGCTTTCCACATCGTCGCGCAGCGGGTGCGAGGCCCTTCGCCCGAGCAGCATGCAAAGGTGGCTTGGCAGCATCGCCGGGCGGGGGCGGGCGCCAAATGACTTGTCGACTGCTGCCCGCGCCTCGCTGCCAATGCGCCGGCCTTCTTTCTCCGCCTTGGGGGCGGCGGCCGCCCTGTCCCGTTTCCTGCGCGCGTGGTCTGCGGTATTGGGGGCGGGCCGGGGGGTGTTTCGGGGCCGTGCCCTTTTCTCAGGGCCTGCTCTTCGGATAGCTGGCGTGAACCGACCCGGGAGGGAGGGCGGTGATCAGGCGATGCGGAGGGTACTTTTCCAGGAACTGCCGCCCGTCGGGTATCTGAAATGGATCGCGTAGGCGGTTAGTAAATGAAAAGCTTTCCCTGCTACCACCGCTGTTAGTTGTGAATTCCTACCGCATGCGTGAAAGAAACTTTGCAGCTGTGCATAGGTGGTGGGCCGGGACCACTGTGGGTACATGGGCAATTTGTCTTCCCATCCAGTACGTTTAGGCCGCCGTGAGGGCCAGGGTCGGCGTGGAACTCTGAGCCTAGCGTCTCTGCGCCTTTCTGTCGCTGTGGTAGGCACTATCTTGGCGCATCGATTTCGGCGATTAAGGCGCAACGCAGTTTCGCGTTTGCTCTGGGGAAAGAGGTTCGTAAAGCGTCACCCATCACCGAAGATACTGGTTCAGATCTGTCCTCAGCGTGCTCAATAGGCTAAATCGCCCAGCGGTCACTTGGCACCGTGGTGAGGGTAGCTCTCTTAAGCATAACGCAGTCCAGTACCGGTATAAAGATTCTGCGACGCCGCCCGCGTGGTGCCATGTTGAGGTGTCTTGATTGCATGGCTGCTTCAGGTAGTTTTCATGGAGAAAAATCCCCCAGAATTGCTCCAGAGCCGTTGGGTCGTCCTTTCCTTTGTTGGGCATCAAAGGAACGATGCCAGTTGGTGGCCAGCCCCATAACCTGAGGGCTGGGCGCAGAGCCGTTCGGCATCTCATGGAGAACTTCTCGTGTCATTCTTTCGGTCGTATGTATGGAGCCAGGCATGAATTGGATATGCCTGGCGAGGTCATCGCGGCGAAGTCGGACTGTCCCTGCCTCGGCATCGTCTTTGCGAGGTGGAGGGCCCATGCGCCTATACGTGTAGCCCGCTGTGTTAGCACAGATACGCCGCCGCCGTACTTCTCTTCCCTCCTTACACCGGAGCGCTGAAACCTGAAGGGCCGCACTCTCTTAGAGGCATGCAACAAGCATCTCGTAAAAACTACAGCGCCGCGTTGAGGAGTCGCCCACGTGCTGAAACAGCCGACACTCTTTGGCGCCCTACAGACCGCTACAGTTCGACGGCGTGCACCGCAGGCGACAAGCCAGGATGCCACTTCCTACCACCGCAGCCCAACAAGGGCAGAAACTCGGTTGGTGCGCATATTTGCTGAATCTTCGACACGACACGCGGTGAGTGGGTTCGAACCTGATCATGGCAGCTGGCCTCCTCAGCACAGCGCCAGCCGAGGACCGTCTGCCGAAACCAAAGAGTGCGCATCTGTACGCGAGTACCGGCTGCATGCTCTCCGTTTCCCCACAGAGTTGGTACTGGGCCCGGCACTCCGGTGAGGTGGCAGACACCATCAGGGCGTTGAGAAAACAACGCAGAAATAAATAAATAAAAACGATGAAATTTGCACCTTCACGTGCAACACTACCGATTATGCCGCAGCAGTCGACCTCTCTTTCCTTTCTTCCATCCCTTCCGCAGGCCCTCTCTCTCTCTCCGGTGACAAAACTCACCAGCCCACTGCGGCTGAAGCAGCAGCGAAGGCGTTGAAGGTGCTATGGGCAGAAAGTACGCGCAGTGTCTAAAAAAGGGGAGGAAAAAACGATAAAACGAGAGAGGAAATAAAAACAGACGCACTCATCTTCCCCTCTATTCATCGCCCTCCTTTGCTTCTCCGCAGAGCTCCCGCCAGCTTGCATGCCCTACCCGGCAGACCGGTGCGTGGGAAGAAGAGGGAGGTGAGCGTGGGCAGGATAAGCCCCATGGAGCCAGGGGGGAGACAGACGAAGCAGAAAGGGATACGAAAGGCGCTTAGTCGTGCGTGAGGGATAAGGACGAGGTCAGTCTACCAGATTGCAGTTGGTCAAGGCCTGCGCTGCCTGGCAGAACCAAAGAGGAGTGCTTCAACTTTAGCAATCCCCATGGTAAGAGGCGGCGTCCGCAAGGCTGTGCTCTTTTGAGGGCCCAGCCCTAACAGAATCGATAGTTGGACTGCTCAGCGTACACTACTGCGGGTGTGCCTCGTGAACGGAGACAGAGACAAGTGCCCCAACCCTACTGTAGCAGGGCTCTGTCTGACTGCTGTAGTCACGAGGGCGATCCTTCTTGAAGGATCGTACTCCTGGCTTGTTCACGGGAACCTCAGAAAGGGAGCCGCTGTGGCTGGCGGGGCACCGCGAGCGCGGGCGCTGCGCAACACTCTGGGACGGCGACGAGATTGCGCCCGCTGCCAAATGCTGAATGGCAAGCAGCGTCGCGGTTGGCGAGAGGTTGCTCGTCGCTAAGAAGTTGTCCCACAGAGCGCACCGAGCTACTGGGAGCAACAAAGATGGCCCCGAAGGTGCCAGTTGGCCACCAGTAGACTCGATGGATACGCGACTCTCGGACACTGCGGCGTGTGTCATGGAGCTGGAGGCATCCTCTGCCACGACCGCTGCCCGCTCCTCACTGAAAGTCAGTCCTCTGGAAGGAAGCGCCGGCTCCTGCTGCAGATCATATGGGCGCTCGCTCTTTCGCTGCGTTGCAGCAACGCACGGAGGTGTTGTGCTCCCGCCGATCGAGTGGGGCCGCTCACTTTCAAGGTCGACAGCAGGTACACGTGACGGCGTCGCGACGTGTGCAGCGACCTGCTGCAGACTGTCGCTTCGGGGCACCGTAGGCGTCGGGCTTCGAGCCGACTCGACAAAAAAGCGAGCCCGCTCGAGAACCTCCCACGCAGCAGTGTGCGCTGGAAAGCGCTGAGACAGTAGCTCCTGGGCAATCCATAGCTGTTGAGCGGCGAGCTTAGCCGCGTAGCCGGCGCCGACAACACCGAGGCATCCGTTGATCCGGCTCGGATCGCCTGCCACCGCCTGAGGAGAGGCGCCATGCAGCAGTACACCTGCGTCAGCAGAGACACGCGTCCCGGATGAGTCAGACTGCCACGAGGTGAACGGCGGCGGACTCCGGCGCGCCGTTCCGCTTCCAGAAACCTCAAACACTTGCAGCTGCGGGGAGAGCGAGGGGTGCCGAAGTGCCTGTGCAGCCTGCCCAAGTCGATCCAGCACCACAGACGCCTCTCCAACAGCCTCGACAGATGCGGCGCATACCGGGCCCTCGCGCCACCGCTGCTGGAGGTGCGTGACGGATTGCACAATTGCGTCGAGAAACAGCCATTGCACCCGCGCAGCGCGTGAAGGGGTCAAAACGCCGCAGCCTCCGCCATCTTCCTCGGTAAGAAACACGTTGCCGGTGTCGAGTTGGCATATACACCAAAGCATGCTCTGCTGCAGCCCCAACGTCAGCTCCGCGTGGTAGCGGACGAGATTGCACACCACCTCGCCTTCGGCGGGCGAGGAGCTTGTGGACCTCCTTGCGGGCAGAAGGTCGACGGACTGCGCGGAGGACCGAAGAGGAAGGGATGTCCCCGGGACTGTGTAGCGCCGTCCTCGGCGGCGGATAGTGCTTGTGTCAGTATATCGCTTTCCCATATCGGAGCTGCTACTCGTCGCCGATGCTTGAGCCTCGCGTAATGGCAGAGCTGCTTCGCTGTTCATGGAATGGTGCATCTCTTGTTGCAGCCCGTCTAAAACTCGCCTCTCTAGCACGTGAGTGAGGCGGAGAAGGTACAGCCCGGCTTCTATCACGCTGTCACCACGCGGGCCGCAGTCAGGCGGTGCAGCCGCGCTCAAAGCACTCTCCAGTGAGCGTGCTATACGTACCCGGCTCACGAGTGTCCTGCTGCGGCACCGGGTCGGAGTATTGCCTGTCAAACGGTTACTGAGATGTCCATCGGCTGCGTGACTGTCATAGGATAAGGAGGTGGCTGCCTGCCATATAAATTGTTCCAGCGCCTGTACGAAGCGCTCGACTGGATCTGCTACAGAGAAATCATGCTCTTGGCTACACCGCAGGTGCGCCGGCGAGCCACGAGAGCCCATTCCGCGAGGTGAAAAACAAGTCACCACAAGTGCACCGCACTCGCCTTGAAGCGGGGGGAGAATTCTAGTCGATGCACCAAGCACCCTTTCCTCAACGTACGAGTCGAAGGTGAAGGAAAAATGTTACACCAAAAGAAGTTGAACGGAAGATACGGAAAGAAAAGGACAGTAAATGCGCCTCTGTAGGCGAAGAGCGGCAGAGGGAGGCCTGAAAAGGGGACAGTCTGCTCAGCAAGTAGACTGTGTTGCGCCTCGAAGCGCGGGAGAGCCAGCTTGCATGCACCGCGACACGCGCTTTTTAGTGGCGTGCGTGGGGAAGTCGCGTGATTCTTAGCCTATTCGACTCTCAGAGACCCTCACAGATGCTGGTCAGAATGCACTTTTTTTTCTCATCAGCTCAGTGGCAACGGCATAGATTGGGCAACTCAACAGTGGCGGTGGGTCACATTCTTCACCCACACCGGCACGCCAGCAAACGAGAGACGCCCCACGAGCACGAGCCGCGGCACCCCTCTTGCCCTCAAAGAGACACATGTGCTCTCCCAGGTGGGTCCTTATCCTTTCTTCTGCAACGCGCGCAAGCGCTTCTTCTCGCGCGCCAGATCGCGGCGGCGACGCTCGCCAGGTGTGACGCAGAATGCCTGGCTGTGTGCATAGAAGGCCTGGATTTGGCGGCCGTAGAACATTCGATCGTGCAGCGATCGGCGAGCCGTCGTGGCCGTGCCGACGTCTGTGAACACTACAAATGCCTGGCCGTAAAATTCCTTCGACTTCCTGTAAAGCACCGCCTTCACAGGTCCAAACTGAGTGCAGTACAGATACAAAGCGCGACGCACTTCATTGGCCGACGACTTGTCCGGCAGTCCTCGAATGTAGAGCGTCTGCTTCGGCTCTTCCATGACTAAATACGAGTGAGGTCACCGGCGATCTCTTTGTCGGGTGTGTTTGCATGCGCGGCAACGCGCAGGGCGTAAAAGGAGAGAGAGAGAGAGAGAAAGGAGGGGATACAACGATGCAGAGACTAAAGGAGGAGATGCGATAGGTGGTGCTGATCCTTTTTTCAAGAAATGAGAAAAAATCTGCCGGCGCGACCGAAGCCACCCGAGGCTGCCACGAGCGACATGATGGCAAACCTCAGTCACAATACAAGAGCAGTACAACACGATAGGGGGGGACTGGAGACGAAATGCGTTCCGCCGCTCTGTACACACGCATCCTGGTACGCCCAGTCCAGTGCGTGGAAATGGCATGCGTCCCCGTTCTTTTTTTTCTTGCGCACAAGCGCCTTCAACACGTTACGGCGCCTCGAGACCGCGTAGCATAAGAGAGGTCGGGGGGGCGTAAGAAAAACAATAATAAAAAACAAAGCCGAATCGCTGGCCCAGGAACCTCAACTAGTCACCAGAGGTAGAATGCAAAGTGCTCCGAGGAGAGACGTCAGAGACGCGCACGCACGGCAAAGGAGATGGGATCGTGCCATCGAACTCCTGCTTCATATCCTCCACCTGGCCGTGCTGATCGACAAGTTCAAAATAGACTTGAATAAGAGGAAATTTTCTTTGCAAAGAGCAAGAGAAAAAGATAATGAGGAGAGAGGGTCAGGGCAGGTGCAAAGTCAAGCTTGGCCACAAGTATCAGCATTGCCCCCTCCCCCTTCCTTCCTCTTTCCTCTCCCCCTGCTCGCTGCCAGAACAAAAAACAGCACTGGTTTACCTTTACAACGAAAAAAAAAGAAATCCAAATATGTGCCTCATCGGCCACTCGCGGTGGCCAATTCGTTTGTCTGATATGTTCTACTGCTCCTCACTGAGCTGATTTCCTCGCGGTGTTACGCCCATCGCGCGCAACGACAAGCTGCGCCGTTTGGTGTCGCCAACACCTGCTTCACCGTTGCGAGACCAAACGCCCATTCACGTACGTTTGCACGACGTTGTGCGGTGCCGCGTTGTAGACGATCTTTTGGAAGACGTCCTCCAGGGTGTCGATGCCCTCAAAGACCACCAGGCTGCTGTTTGGAAGCGTCGTGTCGATCACCAGTGCATCGAACTTGTAGCCTGGAGCGATGCGGCCGATCTTGAGGTCGAGTGAAATACCGCCATTGGTGGTAGCCACGAAGAACACCTCTACGCTGCTCACGCGGGCGCCGCGGTGCTGACTGCGCTCTGTTGCACTCAGACACGGATCGGTGCCACTATCCAGCGCGCGGCCTGCCACGAGCGCATAGCGGCACACATCGAACAGAGAGGCACTCGGACCTCCAGAGATGTCAGTCCCCATGCCCACATGCACGCCGATGTCCAAAGCCTTTTGCAGTGGGAAGACGGCGCCGGAAAAGTAAAAGTTAGACAGCGGGCAATGAGCCACAGCTGCCCCGCGCTCCTTCACCAGTAGCATATCCTCCGTGGAGAGGTAGTTGGAGTGCGCCAGGATGGTCCGACGAGTCACGAGTCCGAAGTCATCAAGGGAGCAGGCGTCGTGCTTGCCGTGACGCTGGATCACGTAGTTGTGCTCCCAATCACTCTCAGAGCAGTGTGTCTGCACGTGGCAGCGGTACTTCTTCGCCAGCTCGCCCAATCCACGCAGCGTCTCATCAGTGCAACTCGGAATGAAACGCGGAATAACAGCCGGGAGCACGAGACCGTCGGCGTTTCCTTTTAGAGCACGCACCTGTTCCACAAAGGCCTCTGACTGCGCTACAGACTCCTCCGGCGATGCGTCGCGGTAGTACTCCGGACACTGATCAGCCTTGTCCATCGAAACGCGGCCGACCACTGCGCGTTGTCCCTTCGCCAAGCAGATGCGTGCAAGAAGAAGGCTGGATTCTAGGTGAATTGACGCAAAGTACGCCACAGTCGTCGTACCATTCGCCAGCAACGTGGACACGAGCGAGTTGTACGACTTCTCCGCAAACTCAAGATCCTTGTAACGCGCCTCCAACGGGAATGTGTACTGCTGCAGCCACTCCTCCAAATTTCGATCAAGTGCCATGCCAAGCTGTGGCCACTGCGGCGCATGCACGTGCAGATCAATAAGTCCAGGGATCAGGTATTGTCCCTTCTTGAGACAAGTGAGGTGGCCAGCGGCCGACGCTGCATCGAGAGCGCTTGCGTAGGCTTCTGCATCGGTCGCCGGATTGATCACCTGTTCAATCGTGCCATCACGCACCAAGACTAGGGCGTCCTGAATAATGTTCAGCGTGTGCCGCTCCGGCGCCTCGAAGAGAGTTCCCACAAAGGCTTGCGTAAGCATCCTCACCTGCGTGGGAGAAAGGGGTGAATTAGAGACACCTTTGTTTATCCCTCCGTGTGGATGGATGGCGCTCTCGTGCTATCTGGGCAGTGCTTGTCAAAAAACGAGAAACGTGTCGATCGCGCTAAAGTCTTCAGATACATGCCCAGAGGGGGACGACGAGAGCACCAGCGGTGGAGAGAGAGCCAAAACGACAAGGAGCAGGCACGAGAGAAGAGGTAGACGTCACAGCTGAAGCCGGTGACGCCGGTGCGCTTCAAACCCAGCAGAGCGCAAGTGGGGAGACCCTGCTACCTTGCGGCGAGAAGAGCTCTGGGGCTGTGCAACTCGAGACCTTTTCAGGCAAGCGAGACTCAAAAGTCAACTCTCACCATTTGCTCCTCACCTTCCCAGTGACGTCCCGAGAGCGAAGAAAAAGACGACTGGTCATCTCCTCTGACCTCTGCTGCTGCCTCTTCTTCGCATTAAGCTCGCCTCTCAGGTTGCGTGGTTGGGTTCGTATTCTACCACGAACTTGGGACAGGAAACCTTCATACCGCTCACGCTAGTTGACAGGAAATACCCTTAGCTTTGAAGCCAAGAGAAGGAGAAAAACATGCTTATAAAAAAAAACATTTTTCGTCAGCGAGTCCATTCCGACGTACAGCAGAAGTCGAGCTCCACTCTCCTCCCGTCCTGTCACACGCCCCGACTCGTGTGATGCGCAGCACCGGTAGATACGCGTTGCAGCAACGCGCCGCCTCGAGCTCAGCCCACCCCCGATTCACACCTCACTTCAGTGTCACCAGCATTCCCGCAGCCACCACGTGGCGCATCCTCCTCGGGGCGGCTCAGGCTCCCTGGCGGTACGCTGTGAAGGGTGGGTAACATGCCCAGCAGTGGCGTTGGCGCAGCGCATACCGTTCGGAGGGCACAGGCGCCCCCGCTGTCGCGGGTCGCTCCGACGCAGCGCCATCCAGAACCTCACCACCCACACCAGCAGTGATGTGTCCCTCTGACTTCGCCACGCCGTAGCCACCTGACCCTTTGTCACCGGTAGAGGCGGATCTGCATTGCGAGGAATGGGGTCTGCTTGGCCTCCCCACACGGAGCGTGGGGTGCTGGACCCCATGCGGTACCACGCACCGAGGCACTCCTTGTCATGATGCACTCGGGAGAAAATCAAGAGCATAACGAAGGGGAAGCTGAAGTATAGTGGAAAGAGGCGAAAGTACACAAACACACACACGTAAAAAGAGGGGAGTGAAAGGAGAAAGATGGAAGAGCTCGGGAGGAGAGGGGGAGGGGGGAGGGGGGAAAGCACCTTTGAATAAGAGAGCAAGAGGGGAGATGCGAGTAAAACAACGGAAACGAGTGCGCAGAAGATGGACAAAAGGAGGAAAGAAGAGGAAACAGGTGTTGAGGTTAGTTGTCAGGTTGTGGCACTCATGTCAAGTTATGCGTCTGCAGCTTTTGTTTGCTTTTTTCTCTTCGTTTCTTCTGTCTATTATCAGAAGTGAAGAGAGAGAGAGATGCCGCCGCTCGCTCCTCTCTCCGCTGTCCGATTCTATATTGCATTCATCGGCACCCACAGGGTGACAAAGACACATAAGGGTAGAGGGAGGAAAGTCGCGCGTGGAGAAGCAAGTCATAAAGAGAAAGAAAAGTTGAACACACGCGCGCAGATCCACACACACGCACATTCATATATGCTATGTGTGACTGAGAAAGCAAAAGAGTTGACAGGGTAGAAAACAAAAACAGAAGACAAAGGTGAGTGGCCTACAGGGTGGGAAACAGAGGAGAAAACAGTGCGCTCATGCAGAATCAGTGAGGTGTGAAAACGGGCTAACGTTGCCTTATGAAACACGCACGGACCGGCACTGCTCATTTGCTTTCAACGCAGCTTTTCTGGTCTCTCTCTCTCTTTCTCGACCCCAACGCAGAACACCGAAAAAAAAAGAGGAGCACTGCCGCAGTTTTTTCCTTTGGGATGTTTGTGAGTGAGTTGAATGATACCCACAACCGCGCGCACACGCATAGACACAGAAAAGGTATTCAAGCATTTTCTTCCGTTGGCCGAATGCTACCAGAGGGGAAGAAGTGCAAAATGTGCTCGCTTGTGTACTCGCTTACCTTTCCGGTTCCTCTGCGTCACGACATGGACGCCTCAAGAGGCCTTGGTAGAAGGAACGTGAGAGCCACGTGTTAGAAACTGGTCGTGCAAAGCCTCGCGTCGTCGCTCAGCGTACTTGCAGACATTGGCGCATGTACACACAAAAAACCAAGGTAATTAGCGTACCCACTGTGGGCACGGTCCGAAATCGTAGCGGCAATACTGCTGGTCTGGTGTCGTTGTGGTGCTGGCGTATGTATCCACTGTGCGCGTGTGGCTCTGCTCGCCACCGTTAATGTGCGCCCGCGTGATACCCACAGGTGATGATCCTGCAGGACATGCTGTAACGGATCGGGTGTTCGCCTCGTGCGTCACGGTACGCGGCGGGAACAGTCTTAGGGCAACCTCGGGAGTGATTTCTCCCACCTTGCGATCGTCCCACTGCCGACGTGCGTAGTGACTGTGTAACGTGTAGTCGGCTTTACAGTCTTTCGACCCGCCCCCACGCCGCAGGATAGCCGCCTCACCGCCTGGGTGCGTTCCTAGCATCCCGGTAACATCGTACACTGAGTTCCCAGAGACGATCCACAAAGATCGCCGCGTGTTGTGCATGCGGATCTCTTCTTCACTCAGAACAGGCCAGCGCTTCTTAAGCCCGCTAAGGAAAAGCAAATCGCTTAGCATATTCGATGTGAGAGAAATGCGTAGGGCTTCTTGTATGAGTAAAGGTGCGCGCTACGATAGTATCGAACTGAAGAGTAAGAGGTCTACCCTGCTTCAGCTCTTCGCTAGGGCAGCAATACCGTACTTCGATAAAAGCGCTGGAGTGTGTGCTGTGCGCTTGTGAAATACGGAGGGAAAAGTCAGAGTGAAAACAAAAAAACTGACAAAGGGATGCGCGAGTGAAGAGAGGAAACAGCGAGACGCTGGAAAAGAGCGAATGAGCTGCCTCCCAACCGAAGCCCCAGCAGCGAGCAGCCCCGACGAGAGATTCAAAAGGGGAAAAAAAAGGGAGTGAAAAGGGGGGAGAGCGGAGGGGAGAGAGACAGTCGCACGCCTTTTTCCCAGCTTCACCGCGTGCTGCTATGAGCAGGAAATAGGGAAAAAACGTCCGCAGCCGTGGTGCGTTTCTTTTACGTAGCTTCGCCCACTACCTCGGCGTGAGCTGAGGATTCAATCGTAGTAAAAGCACTGCTTTACAAAACCTAAGAAATAAGAAGAGGGGCCCTGATGACCGAGCACGTTCAGATGTGGGATCGCCGACACTTCTCTTCCTTGATCTTGTGCAAGAGGTGGCACAGAGGCACGACGAAACGCAAAGTAATGATGAAAGAAGGTGGTATGGAGGAACGGTAATTGGACAAAGGCGTCCTATTCTCATAGAGAAAGAGCATTTTGGGCGAACCTCCCTTGCGTTGCTTCTTCGGTGAGACAGTAAGGCTCTTTTTTTTGGAGGAGTCTGCGCGTAATGAGCCTCTATTCATGATCAGGGATTGCTATGCCGTATGATAGAATCGATCTTGGTCAGTTTTTTATTGAATGTGAAAAGAAGCTACATGTATCCCTCTCTTTCGTTGGTGACGCTGAAACTCAGAGGACCGCCTCTGTAGTTGTACATGCAGGCAGATTAGCTTTTGTAAACAAAAAAGAGTCAAGCGCGAAGCAACACGAAAAAGTGACTTAAAAGGGAAAAGGAGAGGAACGGCTGATGATGGAAGAAGCACTCGGGTGAAGCGAGAAAACACAGTGAAAGAAGAGCAACAGACCAACGACGCACAAAAAAAAGTGGTCAAAGTACACTGACGGAAACAAGAAGGGGCAAGAGAAACGCTGCGACAAAGGCTACCCTGTACCGATTCTCTCAAAGAGACAGCTGAACAAAAAAAATGGATCTTCTTCAAGGCATGCCTGTCTCGTTTCCATGCTTCCCTAGCACCGCCACCCCCAGAAGGCAAGCTGAGCTGTGTGGAGCTGAACATGAAAGAGCGTAGACCACCAATCCACCTCAAAGGAGAATTAGGATTCATTACCTCAGGGTGGGAGCAGCAAGGTCAACAGTCGGAGAAAAGAGCTGACGAGGTACTCCTAGCTTTACCGCAGGTAGTCCCCATGGGCATGTCCTATTCAAAAAGAATTCACGCCTTGGCCCTTTTCAACATCCGACGACTATAACGGAAGGAGAAGTAGAACCCATCACTTCCGTCAAGCCAATCATTTGCCGAAACCTCGAAAACAAGAAAACTTAATTTTACAAAACATAAACACGGGAAGCACCAAAAGGAAGCCAGAAGACAAAGCAATGAGCAGACATCAAGGAGAAAGAAATAGATCTAGAGAAGCATTATGTCGGTGCGCGCAGACACAGACACACATACGCACAGACATGCTGCTTTTCGAGTGAAGAAGGCATCGAAGAGGGGGAAAGGGAAATGTCGATTGCGCGCCCTCTCTTCCTTCCGTGCTAGGCGGTTTAGGGATGAGCGAAGCGCGTATATGCCTTTTTTGAAAGGAAGGTTTGTATGTGTATGTGTATGTGTATGGGTGTGGGTGCTCGACTACCCCCCCCCCGCATTCATTCATTTTCCCCTCTTTTGGCTGCTATTGTTGGTCGTGTGCCGCCGTTGGAATGGAATTCACAATAATGGACTACTGCACACGTTTTTCCAAAGCTGTGATGACTACTAAACTACACCATCGATATCGCTTTTGGGCACGCCGGTTAGCAGGGATTTCATGTTGAATGACGCTTACATTCTTCTTGGGTTGCATTTTTTCTCTTCTCCGCTGCCAAAGGGGACGTACAACAAGATAAGGCGTATTCTTTCAGGTAGAAGGAGAAAAAAAGAGGAGCGGAAGAAATCACACAAGTATCTTCAAGAAACATCAGCGTAACAGCCCGCGAGAGTCATTGACATTTTATACGGCAGACAGACTGAAGAAAGGCGAAAACGCACTAGGCTCTCTGCTTACGCTTACACACACCTGGACGTGGACCATCGAGTGCACGAAAACGAAAACGAGGAAAACAGCTCTGACACAAGCTGATCTCAATGAAACATCGACTTATACGCCTTTTTCTAAGACAAGCGAATTGAAGAAGAAAGAAGATCAGATTACGGGAGTCGGCTGCACCTCACTAACACCCAATGCAGCAATGATATCCGTATCGCTTGATGACAACGGATTATTATGGGCCCCGTCATCCCACTGCTCGGAGTCGCTACAGTACAGGTGCCTTCCGTGAAGGTTGGTTGGGACACATACCTTCGCGCACGTCTCGGGTGAAGACTGCAGTGGCGGCACCGTCTTCGGAGGAGCGGTGGAAGGGCCAGGGGAGATTTTCTGAACATCGTGCGGTGATAGCTCCCCGATCTTGTACTTCTGCGCTTCGCGGCGTGTGGCCCTCCCGTGAAACATCAAGTCCTTCTCGCAGTCCTTCGCGCCACCACCTCGCTTCAACAACGCCCCATCCCCGCCGGGATGGTGCCCGAGGAGTGGCGTGATGTCCAGCACAGAGTTGCCGACGATGATCCATAACGACTCCCTCGTTTTATGCTTGGCCACCTCCTCACGTGTAATCGTGGGCCATTTCTGAGCTAACCCGGCCAACTGCAGAAGGTGGGTGAGCATGCTGGCGTCTCACACCTCAATGACTTACTTTCTCAGGGTTATCAAGGAAGAAAATAGTATATAGAGGGGGGAGGCGAAATCGCCGAAGTGTCGCTTCCACGCTTGGTAGAAGCTCTACGTTCACCAATTGATATTGTTACAATCCGCAAACAGACGGCTAAGCTTGCTCGGTATGACTATGACAGCTAGACCCGCTAAGAGGTCAAGTGTGGGAAGGGGAGAAAAAGGAGAGCGCGAATGCGATGCGACCACCACCGTCTCCAGTGCGCCGCTCACTCGTCCTCCTTTTTTTCGCTGCAGACACTTGAGCAAGAGAAGAGAAAGATGAACACGAAAGAAGGGCAAGAAGGTTGAGTAGGATCTCTTTTTTGCCCAGATGGCAAAAACGACACGCGACAACAACGCCTTATCTTTCGTTTCACCCTATTGCATGCTTGAAGGCACACGCCAAGCGTAGCGTGTGTGCGCTCCTTGTGCCAGGTGCTGTTTCGCTTTGTTTCCCTCTCTTTGAGTCGCAAGTGGTCAGTCACCGTATGTACACCACACACAGTGGTCAAAAAAGCGGACATGCTCGTTTTCCCAATGTGTGCATTCCGCCATAAAGCAGGAGTCGAGCTCCACTCTCCTCCCGTCCTGTCACACGCCCCGACTCGTGTGATGCGCAGCACCGGTAGACACGCGTTGCAGCAACGCGCCGCCTCGAGCTCAGCCCACCCCCGATTCACACCTCACTTCAGTGTCACCAGCATTCCCGCAGCCACCACGTGGCGCATCCTCCTCGGGGCGGCTCAGGCTCCCTGGCGGTACGCTGTGAAGGGTGGGTAACATGCCCAGCAGTGGCGTTGGCGCAGCGCATACCGTTCGGAGGGCACAGGCGCCCCCGCTGTCGCGGGTCGCTCCGACGCAGCGCCATCCAGAACCTCACCACCCACACCAGCAGTGATGTGTCCCTCTGACTTCGCCACGCCGTAGCCACCTGACCCTTTGTCACCGGTAGAGGCGGATCTGCATTGCGAGGAATGGGGTCTGCTTGGCCTCCCCACACGGAGCGTGGGGTGCTGGACCCCATGCGGTATTAGACGCTGAGGTATCACCCGTCAAGGACGTGGTAATCCTACGCGAAAAAAAAAGAGGAAAAAGAGTACGAGAGTGGAGCGTCCAACACAAAAGTGAAGACAAGAGAAATTCTCGCTAGGTTTTTTTTAAGGAGACGAAAACACGCTAACGTTACTAAATGGTGAGTGCAAGTGCACATGCTTGTCGCAATCACTTCCCCATCTCTATTTCTTCTCGTATGGCGTGCGCTTTGTGAGGCTCTGCTTGAGGCGGTCGAGCTCCTTCAGATCCTTGTCCGCCTTGGTGATGAGCCCAAGACCCTTGTAGGCACGACTACGAGCTAAGAGTGCGCGCCACATGTAGATGTACTCGTTCGCATGGATCACCGGAGTGACAGCTTCCACAGCCTCCTGCAGGCGGTTCATCGCGGTCAATGCAACAGACTTCTGCACCTGTGTGCGGTAGAGCAGCTGCTTCGCTAGCGCCTTGGCGATCTCCTTTCCGCGCTTTGCGTAGTCCGTCGCTGCAGCCGTATCCGATGAAGCTACCGCCAGGTGCACGGACTCCACCGCGTCAGCAACCGCCTGATCCGACGAGCTGATCGGTGTACTCGGGCCAGGCCCAAAGGTCTCACGAACGGAAGCAATGATACTCTTATCCTTCGGTGCCGACTTCAGAAGCGCATGTAGCTTCTCCTCCGAGTCGTAAAAAGCCTTGCTGGGCACAGAAGCACGGATTCGCTCTATCGCCTCCTGCTTGAGACCGGCGTTGTGGGGTGTCAACGCCTCCTGTATCAGCTGATGCGCCGACTGCGCGGCCTCTGACATCCAGCGATCGTAGTGGTCTTGGACTGTTGGGAAAAAATTGTGGAAATGATGGCGCACCTCAGCTTCTTGCAGCGTGATCGCCAGCTCTAAAGCCTCCTCGTCTGTCATCTGCACACCAAAGGCGTTTTTCGCCTGTTCAAGAGCCTTTGCGGCAGTAGGATCGGCCATCACGTTTGCTATCCCCTCAGCCACCACGGCACTGACGCCCTCCGGCCTTGCCCCAGGTCGTGCGCGTCGCACATGAAACCCGATCAAGGAGAACTCGTTCGTATTTTCGGTGGTCGCAACCAGCTCCGAGACGTTGATGGGGGCTTTGATGTACTCCTCGATCCTCTTCTCGATCGAGGAAAAGTGCTTGTAAGCCCCCTCACTCGCACCTGTGTAAAGGGTGTACTCCGCTGCGCCGAGCTCAACGAGCCAGCAGCCGGGAGAGTTTGCAACCAGTTCCTTGTAATCACCCTGTAGCTTGGAGCGTAGGTCCGACACCTCCGCCTCTGTAGCCCCGCCTGAAACGCTCAGTGCAGCCTCCTTCATGTCCAACAGCTCGCTGTGTGAGCGCAGGCGGATGCCGATCGCGAAACGCTTTAGCGCTTCGTTTTGCACCTTTGGAAGAACAGAGTCGATCTCTGCAATGGCTTCGGTTGGATTCCGTGACAGTAGGTAAAGGTGAGCGCGCGCAACTACTGCCGTTGTCCCTGCTAGCCCCTCACCTTTTGTCTTTTCCGCAATGCTGTTGATAGCGCTCGCATTCACCCTACGTGCTGTCGTCACACCAATCATCCGTCGGATCGTGTTCTGCATTGCGATCGAGTCGGCGAGCACTGGCTTCAAAGTTGCGAGCGGCGCGCGCAGGTGCTTTACGGCGCAAAACATTTTGCCTTCTATTTACAAAGTAGGTAAATTTCTTCAAATGAGCGAAGATGTGTTTTTCCTTCTTATTCCTCGCGTGCGAGTGAAAACTCAGCTGCTACATCACGCGTGCAATGCGAAGTGTGAGTGAGGCAGTAAAGATAGAGGTAAGAGGATTGGTGTTGCGAGATCGTGGAAATCATGCCCACCGCTCAGATAGATGAAGAAGAGTGCTAATACGCCGATTCTGCTTGCTGCACAAGTGATTCCCTGGGTAGCCACAGCGACCAACTGGCCCTTTGGCATGCCTTGGATAGCATTACACGCGTTTAGCTTCGAGGATAGAGGTTCCAAGGGGCGAAAAGAAACGTCATCTTCGTGAGTAACCGTCTCTTTAGAAGCGTCGTCATTTACCTTTTGCGCTTTGTTTCTGCAACCGGCTCCCGTTGTATCCGCCGTTTTACATGGACAACTATAGAACAGGTACATAAGAGGAAAAAGGAGACTGCTTCTATCGTATTGTTACCTTTTGGAGAATTCTCCATATTCTTTTTTCTCAAAGACTGTCACGGACGCGCCGATCAGCGTCTGGGGACAGAAAAGCGAAAATAAAAAAGGGGCGCCATCAGCTGCTCACTTATGCTTCAGATTCTTCACCGCCCACTCCAGGCCTTCATGTAGACCCTCACCAGTTTTCGCGCTGCATCTTTGAATTGACCACGTGCGGTCCCGCAAGCTGTGTAAGTTAAGAGCTGTGCCCACGTCCTCCGGTGACAGCGCAGTGGCGAGGTCACACTTGTTGGAGAAAATAAGTACAGGCGCCTCTCGAAGCTTTTCTTCCTGGAGGAGCGCGTCCAGCTCTGTCGCCGTTTCCTCTAGGCGGCGCCGATCGGCAGCATCGACGACGTAAATCAGGCAATCTACTTCGTCGTAGTAGTTCGGCCAGTACGCACGGATAGCCTTTTGGCCACCAATGTCCCACATGTTCAGCTTAAACCCCTCGCAGTTGATGGATTTGATGTTAAACCCCTGTGTCGCCTGGGTGGTAGTAGGGTCCTCGTCGGAGAGCTTGCGGAGAATAGAAGTCTTGCCAGCATTATCAAGGCCCAGAATCAAAATCCGCGGCTCTGCCTCACTCCGCTTGAGCTTGCGAAGGAGAGTGAGAAGACCCATTTGGTAAAGTGCAGAAAAAAGGTTCGGGGAAATCTTGAGCATGAGGCGAGCGCGTGTGAAAGAGGAAAGCGAGGAGCAACAAAGAAAAAGAGGAAGCAAGAGAGTAGCATTTTCTTCACTTCAAGCACCATCATAGCCATTAGTAGATGCCCAGTACATCGCATAGAGCTTGAGTCGAGTGGCCAACACCTTGCAGTACTTGACATTGAATGGAAGAACGGAAAAGGCACCCCTTGTTCTTTCAGAGACGTATCCCCCCGTTTCTAGTAGTCGAATTCGATGCAAGCCCTGTAATAAGAAAACGTTGCCTTTTTTTTTGCGATATGAAGAAAGATCAAAAAGCAGTTTTCATCTGAAAGCTGAAAAAACTCAGAGGCATCTCTGCATGTCCGCTTCTTCTCTTCAACAGCAATGATTCTCCATTAATGGTGTTTCGAAACGCTGCTTCTCTCGCCATCGGATCGGCTCTTTTTCGTCATACGCTCCTCTCTGCTCTCTAACAGATTAGGATGCACGTCGAGGCGCCTCTTGTAGCGCCTCGCACTGAAGTTGTACGTGTCCTGGTACCAGCTTCTCGAAAACGTAACGTAGTAGCAAGGGCGAGGATCTGCTTTTGCGTTGCGCAAACCACGATGAACAACTCTATAGTCAAACAGGAGTGCATTGCCAAGAGGGACAGGCGGGGAAACTGATTTCCTGTGTGTTGGATTTCCGACCATGTGAGACCCAGGAAAAAATTCTGTGCCGTTGCGGCTGTCAATACTAATCAAGGGTACAAAAATGTTAATGGCATAGGGAAAGAGGTTCACAATATTGCTGAGTGCTGGGCCATCGGTGTGCCTGTTTTGCGTTTCACTGCCCGTCAGCGACAGAAAGCAGCCGGAAGACATCACCTTCTTCTCGATTTGCAGGTGTTTGTTGCAAAGGAGTGCGTTGAGTGTCTCCTGAATCGCTTGTGCATTTTCGACCAGGGGAACTACTCGGGAGGTGATAAAGTCTGCTATAATCTCAAACCTCCCCGGGCATCGCTGACGAAAATTAGAATACCCACTTTCGAGCGTCGGAATTGCACCCCCTATCTCTGCCTGGCACTCGTACGTCTTGAGTAATGCTTTAAAGTAACGAAGAAGATCACCATTCCACGAGGAGAGGTCCTGTGTGATCCGATGAAGCTCCGTTTTCTTCTCAGTAAGCGGAACTACACAAAAGCCGTCTGCAAGAAAGCTTCTTGCGTACTTGTTCATGTGGTGTGGGTACTTCTTCCATTTCATGTCTATCGCTCCCGAGAGGCAGCAGGCGCAGCGGTCGCTTGTTGATGCCTTTTCCTCGATAATAACACCTGTGTCAGCCATGAAGCATGTTTGGTGGTACCATCTGTTACACTGGATGCAGTGCACAGATTTTTTGAGAGCAGCTTCCCGAAGCGTCTTACCGCAACGCGAGCATGTGTGGTCTAACGTAGCGAAGATCTTCATCTTCCCCCCCCCCCCCGATATCTACCAAAGAAAATGTGGGAAAAGAGCAAGAGTTTAGCAAGAAAAGAGTCAGTGAAGATGCTCCTAAAGCCTAAGTACATTTCGAAGCCGGTGCCTGAGCAGAAGTACTTTGTCAAGGTGGGAAACGCTTTTCTTTTGAGGGAGAGAATATGCAACTTCGATTTCTATTCGAATAGTAGAATTCTAACAGGGAAAACTCTCGACTGTACCCTAATTATAAGCACATTCACCGTGCGCAGAATCATCAACGCATTCAGGGCGTGACGCAAGCAGCTTTGGAGTATCGGTGAACTTTTATGCACTAACGCAGTCCATATTTTTGAAAATACCCCGATGGCACCACCTCGAGCAGCAAGTGTGCAGATGAATCTCCAAACACATCTGAGCAAGGGGCGCCATGAGCCCAAGGACGGTCATCTTGCTAATCGCATGCGCAATCTGCGGTTACTCAAGTGCCTGAAGATGGCCAGTTTCTCCATGCCAAACGGGCTTGGCTACCAGACTATTGATCTCACTACCAGAAGCGGTGGGTACCCTCCATCGATCCATGGCACACTCCGCTACAATCCCAACTAACCCACCTACATATGTTCACCGCGCATCCTCTCGTTTTCGCGAGGAAAAGAATGCCTCATATTCTTCGCATCTCATGACAGCCTATGAAGATTAAAAGTTTCAGCTTATTTGTCAAAAGGGACGGAGTGTTTGCCGCGGCACGCAAACATGTGCACTTTCGCAACGATGGCCTTGCTGAAAAACATCGCCTTAACACCAAGTGCTGCGGATCCAACACTTCGAATAAACTGCAAAATAATACGGAAATCCTTTTGCGAAGCTCCAGGGTGCGTTGCTTTGGCAGTGCTTTCCACTTCGCTTGCTTTACGTCATTTCTGTCACGCATTATCACCGAATACTATTTTTTCACCTTTCGAAAAGTCTACGGGCACGGAAAGTCGGAACAACCTCGTCGTAGGCACTCACAAGAGCTGTCGGTTTGATTGAAGCCAAAGCAGAGGCAACCTGCAGGTTTTCGGATATTGCATGAGACGGATCCCTATCCTTTGCTGGTGAGCACACCTTTCACAACGCTTCAGAGACGCGTTCGCCACTAAGAAGACTGTGCTAAATCAAAAACGCATCGAAGTTTCGAACAGGAAGAAGCGGCAAGATTCACAAGATCAATTACAGTAGCCAACCAACATGCTTCCTCCCTCTTGCGACCCTTTCAAAAGCCTAGCCAACCTTCAGTCCGTTCCTAAAGCGCTAGAGCTTACCTCGTGCGAGAGCATGCGTGCCTTTGCCCCTCTACGCCTCGCAGTGAGCTTCCAGCAACAAGTGCAGCCACCGCTTTCCAAATATCCCCGCTGTTTCTAAGCTTACGGCACTCAACTTTCTTCCGCCAGAGAAGTCCCGCCCTGAAGCTGACGCCATCGCGCTCCCTCAGGCTTGGGCGGCGCCCCGCTACATCGCCATGGCTTGAGCACCCCCGCCCCTACCCACAAATAAAAGATGCCCCACAAACATGCTTCGCCCTACCCCTTTTTCCTCATCGCCTGCGAAAAACACTAATCCTCCCGCACCAAGTTAATTTCCGGCCCAAAGCGCAACCAAATCCGCGCCCAGCCCCCCTCCGTGACCCGAGCCCCTCAAAACACCCTGTGATACTCCTGGAAAATTGAAACAATTACCCCGCTCCTTTGATTCCCCGCCTAAACGCGCGCCGCCACCACTAACAGCCACGGGAGCAGCTGTCCGAAATCCGGCATCAGTACCTTTAAGCAGACCCTGACCCCCGATACCCCATGCAACCACACCTAAAAAAAAGATTTTAACGAAGCGCGACCACGCACCACCCTGCGTTTCCAAAACGCCAAAGTACCATTTCATTTACTAACCGCCTACGCGATCCATTTCAGATACCCGACGGGCGGCAGTTCCTGGAAAAGTACCCTCCGCATCGCCTGATCACCGCCCTCCCTCCCGGGTCGGTTCACGCCAGCTATCCGAAGAGCAGGCCCTGAGAAAAGGGCACGGCCCCGAAACACCCCCCGGCCCGCCCCCAATACCGCAGACCACGCGCGCAGGAAACGGGACAGGGCGGCCGCCGCCCCCAAGGCGGAGAAAGAAGGCCGGCGCATTGGCAGCGAGGCGCGGGCAGCAGTCGACAAGTCATTTGGCGCCCGCCCCCGCCCGGCGATGCTGCCAAGCCACCTTTGCATGCTGCTCGGGCGAAGGGCCTCGCACCCGCTGCGCGACGATGTGGAAAGCACGTGCCCGCCACAGCCGCATAGCCCCACCGCCAACGCCCCGCTTTGGAGGCCGCCGACTTCCTTCCCCATGCGGAAGCCCAGCGCCGGCCAGGCAGAACGGTGGCAGCAGCGCCTGCCGGGGGGGTCGACGCGCCCCGGGTAGGCAGAAGGCCCCGCACTAGAGAGGCCGAAGGCGGGCGGCTCTCCCACTCGCTGGGCGACGGATTTACCAGACGCCCGTCGCGCCCGCACCCGCTTTTTCAGGAAGCCCGGGAAGGCGCGGCCCACGCCTAGAGCCCCACACAGACCCGCCGGGCGCCCACCCCGCCGTTGTGGCGCACCGCCCCGCACGGACCCCAGCAAGACACCCCGGCCGCGCCACGCCATCCGCACCGCTGGCCTCACACCCGCAGCACCCACCGCAGGCGGCGTCATACGGGCCCTGCTGCCGTGCGCCCCGGGGGGGAGCCAGCCGAAAGGTGCCACCGCACGTACACGCGGGACGATGGCGCCGCCAGGGCGCGTTTGGGGACCCCGTGCGGGCGCGATGGGGCTTGCCACCTGGGGGCTCTTTGCGCGCACGCCACCCGATGGGCGGCGGCCGGCGGAGTGCCCCCGCCAAGGGAACGCAGACGGCGCGCCGGCATTGGCGCCCCCCCTTCTAGGCGCGCAGCGCAAGCCCCGCCGCCCTGATGCTGACGCGCGCGTCTGCCACCGACTTTGCAATCGGTGGTTGTCCACAAGGCCCTTGGTGGGGGTGACGCGCTGGCAAAGCGGGCGCGAGCCGCATGACTCGCAGACACGGCTGCCCTTGCCGGCGCCAGGCCGACATCCCGAGCCCCGCCGTGCACCACGCGGGGGTCTACAGCAGGCTGCGCCGGGCGCGTCTGGGCTGGCGTTGCCCAATGCCAGGGGGGCGCGGTCGCCGGATACACCATGTTTCCTCCGAGCCGAGCATGCGATCGCCGATGCCTTGGGCTGCCGCTTGCGTCGCGCGGCCCCCGGGGGAAGCGCAGGGCGCCGGTGGCGTGTGGGCTAAGGGTGCGTGGCTCGTGCTTCCTGTTGCCCGTGGGCGCTGCGGCGGACAGGGCGCCACAAGGCGGCCGCGGCAAGACGCCCAGGCGCGCCACCGCGACGGCTGCCAAAGGGGGGGGCGGGGCGAAGGCGGAGGGCGCCACCTACGCCAGCGACCGCGTGGAGGCGGAAGCGGCTCCGCCGTGGTTTGCAAGTGCGGGCGCCGCGCGCACGCACCTTGAAGCGCAGCCGAAACGGCGCATCGCATCCGAACAGGGCAGCCGGCGGAGAGCAGGGGGGTTGCGGTGGTGGTGGAAAGGGGCGTGCATAGGCTCGCGAAACTGCCCGAAAGTGCGCGTGTGCGGGGTGTGGGGTCTCGCCCCCTGCCGGGCGAGCGAACGCGGCGCCGGCGCCGGAAGCGTGGCGAGAACGCCGCGGCTTTCACGATCGTCTCCGCCAAACCGCCCTTTGGGGGGCCGGCGCACAACATTGTGGGACGCCGCGGCTACGGGCAGCGTGGGAAAGCATGGTGCGCCGGAAAGGCTGCGAGGCTGCGAGCGTCTTGGCGGGGGCCTGGCAGCAGCCTCGCTGGGGTTTATCTTTCCCGCTCGTGGGTCGTTGCCGTTCGCTGCCTAACGGGTGCGGCCGCCTTTGCCCTCGTGCGGCGCCATGTGTGCTGTGCACTTGGACCGAGGCACGCGTTTCGCCGAGACCCGTCCGGCTCTGAGCGCGCAGCGCGCGTGCGAGGATGAGGCGGGGGTGGGTGGGAAGGCAAGCGGCCCGCTGGGTGCACGGCTCGGTTGGTCTGGCGGCGGTTCGGCTTTTGGTGCCATGGCGCAGTCGCGGCGCCACGTGGACAAGAGGGGTGTGGCGATCTGCGCCTCCTTGCCGGGGTGTCTGTGGGTGGGCAGGGGTGGGGAAGGTGAGGTGCTTTGGGGCGCATCTCGATTTCCTAACACACTGCTGCTCTTTGATCTGAAGGTCTGTTAGGTGGTTCGCGTCCCGCTTTGAGGCGGGGGTAAACCGTTTTCCTTCTCTCCATCGCCTCAACTTTTCCGAAATGATAGCAAAATTGAGTTGCCATCTGGGAGTGTCTGTGGCAGGGCTTGCGGGGTGGGTCGTGGCTTTTTTGGTCATCATTCCGCGGGGCTGTTGGGCATGGGGGCTTGGCGTCAGGGAGGAAACAGCGCATGGAGTGTAAGATGATTATCTTTTAGGTGCAAGTTTCAGAGATGCTTTTTTGGGCGCTTGTGTGGGTTTTTAATTGGGGTCGATGGTTTTGGTTTCGTGTGGTTCGGCGCGGCATGGAAAAAGGAAGGGCTGTGGTATTTCGTGGTTCTTGGTGGCCGAAAAAGGATTTTTTTCGGTAGTTTTTGGGTGCTGAGCGCATTTCCTGGAAATGCGCGGCCGCTTTTCTTCGTGCCTCAAGGGGGCGGCGGTATTCTTTGGGAGTGTTTTGGGAAATTTTGTCGCTCGTTTAGCTCTGGTGGGGGCGCGGTCCGGCTTGCTCAAATGCATTTGTTTCTGAGCAGCGTCATGTCTGTTTTTCAGCCGACGCAGGGTGAATTGGCGGGGTGCTTCTGGGTGGGTGGTGGTTTCCATAGGGATGCACACGAAGGTTTGGTGAAGGCTTTTCATGCAAGAGTGGTTTGCGGAATTCCTTGGTTGTGGAAAGGGGTTTTGCGCCGGGAAGGGGTTCCGGGCAGAGGGCTTTTCTTATTTTCCGTGTGGGATCTTGTGCGTCGTTGGGGTTGCCAAAATGGCTTTTCTCTTCTCTTAAGATTGGTTTCTCACGGAACCGAGTGGCGTCCTGGGGAAAAAGGCCTGGGGTCTGCTACTGCGCGGGGGGGGGGCGGATCGTCTTGGTGTGTTCGGTGCTTTTTGGGCGGATGTGTTAAAGGGAACTGTCCCTGAGAAAAGGGCGGTGGTGTGTCTGGGGGTTTTGTGGGGCTTGCGTCTTTCTCAGGATGCTCCAGGTACCCCCCTGATGTGGGCCCCCTTTTTGTCTTAGTAGGAGGGTGCCTTCGGGCCGTTTAAAGGCGTTTTTTGGCGCGGCGCAAAAGCAGCTGGCAGTAGCGTTTTTTTTTGCAAAGGGCTAGAAAGACGAGAAGGGAGCGCGTGCTTGTTGGAAGAGCTCTCGCCGAAAGAAAAGGCGATAATGGAAAGCAGGGAGGGCACCTCGAACTGGCGTAGGGTGGTTGCTGGAACATGCAAAACTTTGGGATAAGGAAGGAAAGTTCACGTGAGATGAGGAAAGCGCCTCCAAGTAGGCTACCGCAATGTCTGTGTTGCACTTCCTGTGTGATATGAGATCAATTCTTCGCGGAGCTGAGCGATGTTTGGCTCGAGGGAAACCTTGGGGGCGATCAGCTGACTCGTGTCAGATAAGCCGCTTTCCCAATTCTTTTACAAAGTACTACATAGGCTCTATTGCCAAGGAATGTCTTCATCCTTCTCTAAGAAGAGGGGAAAACAGTAACTCTTGACAGTTTCGTCCACAGGCAATATGGAGGCATGTAGCGGCAGCTCGCCTTGCTCTTTCTGCCGACGGATTCACTCCTGAGCCCTGATGCAACAGGCGCCCTATCTCCATCACTATGCCTCTTCTTAGACCCCTCATCTTTTCTCGTCTTAGCTCAGATAAGAGCTAGCGGAAGTGACACATTGGGGCCAAGTGAGCGCGTACAGCACATTCTGAATCACGAAGTAAAAATGGTGTCGCTCGCCAGCTGCAAGTTCGGCACAGTGGGGAAGATTCTCAAGAGGCTTTTTTTGGGCCAGGCACTAGCATTCCTCATTTCCCTCACTGGTGTCTCGACTACAAAGCTCTTGAACAGCAACGCAAGCTACCCTGTTCTCCAGTCTGTCACAGCATATGCTTTCATCGCTGCGTTTTATCTTCCCTCTTTTACCTTTATACTGTACAAATACCGCGGGCAACGATTCTCCGACTTCAAGTTTCTCAAGCGTTGGTGGAAGTATGCCATCCTAGCAGTGATTGATCTCGAGGCCAACTACGTGGTGGTCCTTGCCTATCAGTTTACAAACATGATGTCCGTGCAGCTTCTCAGTTGCTTCACTGTACCTTCTGTCATGGTGTTGAGTTTTGTTGTATTGCGAATGAAATTTGCTGTCACGCACGTTCTCGGTGGTGCGATTGCGATCGGTGGACTAGTATTTCTCATTGTGCTCGACGCCCATGGACAATCCCATAGCAAGGGTGGGGGTCAGGAAGTTCTTGGGGACATGTTGTGCTTGGTTTCGAGCTTTTTGTATGCGACAAGCAACGTGCTGACAGAGTGGTACGTGAAGCCATCAAAGCCACCGCTCATCTTCCATTGCTGTCGCCGAAATCAAGGCACTGGCGAGAGCGGCGAAGTGACATCGGGATTGACTCAGACCGACATACAGGAGCCCGCCAGCACGTTTTCAGAGGAAGGAGAATCCAACTCGTCGCAAGAACTCCTCAACGTTCCGGCTTTCATCCCAGTTGTGGAAAACCTGGCAATGATGTCATCGTTCGCCTTGGTTTTCGCCACGATACAGTTTTTTGCGGTAGAGTGGAAAACCTTCCAGCCGAATCGTAGCTCATGGACGGGGCAAGAGTGGCTGTTTCAGATGCTCTTTGGAGTTACAATGCTGCTTGTTTACACTGCTATGCCGCTCATCTTCATCATTTCCAGCGCGGCTTTCGCAAATATATCTTTGCTGACTGTGAATGTTTATGGCATTATCTGGAACGTGACCGTTTTTAAGATATCCCCGACAAAGCTTTTCTTTGTTTCTTATTTCATTATTGTCGTCGGCATCTTGGTGTACAACTTGACAGACATTGTGCGAATCCCGTTCTGCACCCGCTGGAACTACCCTTGCGGCGATCCATTCAAGCAACGCGGAAGCGAAATGGAAACAGATGCAGAGGAGCAGCTGCAGGAAACGCCCGAAAGCCACCCCCAGAATGAGGCGGGGAGCCCGTCGAACGAGCCTGGTAGTGTCAAGAAAGAGGACGCTATTGCAAAGGTGGCAGTCGATGGTAACTGTCAACTTCATGAGCCGCAGCTTGAACGGTAATCTGCTTTAATTTTCACTTAGTAACAATAAAAATCACTGCGCTCAGGGAAATCTCCTCCTCGGGGAACCAATGAGGAAGAAATGGTAAAGTAAGAGCCTGGGAGCAATGTGCAACACCCACAGAGTGCGTATGGAGTTGGAGGAAGATCCACTCTTTTACCGGCGCTTCCTAAGGGAGATGCTCTGGTGACAACATGCGCGGCGACCAAAGGGCTGATAAGTGATAAGTCAATACTCAGCCATACCTCTAACCCTCTCATCAGCGTGATTCTCAACGGGGACCTACCCTCTTTTTCATTATTATTCGTATAAGGACGCGGATTCGACCGCTTGCGATCTCTTCTCCTTATCGCTCCTGGATCGGCGATGCGGGCAGTCAACAGGCCCATTTTTTTTGTTATTGGTTCGACTGGAAGTGGAAAGTCAAAGGTGGCGGTTCACCTCGCTCACGAATTGAGGCGTGCTTATCATTACAAGGATGTTGTTGTCATCAACTGTGATGTTTATCAGTGCTACACTGATCTTCCAATTTTGACTAATAAACCATCGGCTGCGGATCTCGGCGGAGTGACCCATGTTAGCTTAGGGTTTCTCAACAATGATGGTTCTGTTAACTGGGACAACTACAGCTCTGCAGAGCAACAGGCGTTTTGCCACGAGGCGGAAGTGCATTTGTCGGGCAATTCTAATTTCAATGTTCACTCGTACGAACGCATCGTGACGTCTTTCATAGCTGACTTCTTTCAGCGGCACGAGGATGGAGCTGTAATTGTCTGCGGGGGAACCTGCTACTACGCTCAAGCACTAATTTTTGCTGACTCGCTAGTGAACGAAAGCGAGCCCTCCACTCTGTCTTATCTTGATTCAGACGAGAAGGGCGGCTTGTGGGAGCGCCTGAACGCGGTCGATGCTGAAGCAGCGTTGCGATATCACCCAAATGATTGCCGTCGCATCAAGCGGCTGCTTGAGATCTACGATGCCACTGGGCAGGCGCCATCGAGCATCTTCAACGCTCGATTACCAAAGTTGCGATTCGATAGCCACGCGCTTTTTATTGTGTGGGTCCGCATGGAGCGCAAGGCTTTGGACACCCTTCTGAACAGGCGCGTTGACCTGATGCTTCAGCGCGGAATGCTGGATGAGGTCAGAGCGTTTTGGTTGAGCAGTAGCGGAAACCTTCCGCATAGCGGTCTCTCCGAGGCAATTGGATGCAAAGAGCTTTCCCAATATTTTTCTAACTGTAGTTCGCCACTAATAACCAGCAGTGATTTCGAACGTGCGATTACACAAATCAAGTCGAATACTCGACGATACGCGCGTCAGCAGGAGCGATGGATTCAAAATCGGCTGCTTCCACTTTTGCACTCCTCCCCCTTAAAAGAATCACCGACACACTTTGTGCAACTGTGGACAGAAGAGGGTGTGGATACTTTGCTTTGCGTTCAAAGGACTTTGGATGCTCTTTTAATGGCATCGCCGGTGCAGCCTCTCGCGACGTCATTATTCCCATTAAAGCAGCAGCCGGCTCTTCGCATGCCAGTTAGCCAGGAGAAGTGCGAAGTTTGCAATGCTCTGATATATGGTCGCGGTCAGATGGAGGTGCACCTCAAGTCGAAGCGCCACCGATACTCTGTAAGACGCTTGGCACTGGAAAAGGAGCATAGAGAGAGGTACGGGCGCGAACTGCCTTCACCAAAGCGGAAGCGGAATAATTGAGGCTCCTCATCGCCATACCGAGATAGGCAGTAAGGAAATCATACCACACACTGCTATGGCGCGAGGGCCACAGTAAGCTGAATAGACATGCGAAAACGAAACGAAAAAATTATAGAGAAAATCGGAGAAGTGGAGATTGCTATCTCGCTTTCACATCATGGACGTGCTAGCCACAGGCGGTGTACATATCACCTCGAGTGCAGAGGGCGGGAAAGACTGGGGTGGGTTCTCAGTCCTCAAAAAAGGAACTGCCACCCTGGCCAGATGCCCCCCTGCCTTTGCCACACGCTACACAAGTCACCCATTCATACTTCAGCCTTAATTTTTCGATGACTTCTTTACGTCGTTTTCGCTTTCTCAGTATTTCCTGGCACCCGTTTCCCTGCTATTTACTCAGCTCTCTTTATGTGGCGCTCTTCATACCGCGCTCTCCGCCTCACCTGGATTCCTTTTTTACTCGGGAAGCTGCAATGTCACAGATTTACATCGCTCTCACTTGTTTGACAGCATGCGCAATCTGCGCAGTGGCGTTGGGTGCACTACGGTGCAGGAAGACGCTAATGAAAGGGAGCAGTAGCACTGCAATCCGATCCGATGAGGCGCTACAAGTGCCTTTGAGCGGTTCACTCGTTCTGTTTTTGGTATACGTTTCCTTGCGCTTTGTTCCAAAGGAGTGCTTCAACATTCTAACTTCTTTATATCTTAGCGTGATGAGCATCTTCGCTCTGCACAGTTTCGTAAAAGGGTATATCAAGCCCAACATTCTTACTGGGCTGATATGCGTTGGAATCGGGTGCACCAGCTTTTTCGCTCAAAGCTGGATTGCAAGTAACGTGCTGGCCTTTGCGATCGCCGTCAGCGCACTTGAATGGATACCTGTGAGTGGATTCACGACCTCTTTCATTTTGCTGATTGGCCTCTTCTTCTACGACATATTCTGGGTATTCGGGTCAGATGTCATGTTGACAGTTGCGACTAGCATTGAAGGGCCAATCAAGTTTGTGTTCCCTCAGACGATCTTTGGTGACCACTCCAAGAAGAGCCTCCTGGGGCTCGGCGACATCATCGTCCCTGGCTTTTTCATATGCCAAACTCTGGTGTTCTCGAAAGACTTCGTGAAAAGGGGAAGTATCTACTTTGTCACGTCAATGGTTGCGTATACCCTGAGTCTTGCAAACACTATGGCTGCGATGCTGATTTTCCAACATGGCCAGCCGGCGCTCCTCTTCATCGTACCATGGCTTCTCGTGACATTCGTTGCTGTCGCAGTGTACAACGGAGACGTCAAGGCGGCATGGAGCTTTGATATTCTTAGTGTCTTCGCGTCTTCCGAGAAGTCGGTAGGGGATGAACCACACGAAGAGGAAGGATCCCTCTCCCAGTTTGTGTGCGAGGCTGTTTCGGATCTTTTCGGATTCGCAAGGGAGGAGGCAGTGGAGCCCGAAGCGGCGGCGGAGCATGAAAGAAAGAAGGAGGCGTAAAGATGAGGAGACAAGATTTCGACCGAACGCGGCGCACCTCCGCACGCGTGTTGCCTATTCCTCTATCTGTCATGTTTATATATGGGCGAAACTAAAAAAGAACATTGCACCAATACCGAACTGGAGGCCGGCCGTCAGTTTCATTGATAAGCTGGGCAAAATTTGCTGTTTGATATGTGCACAAGAAAAGGACGCATACAGCGAGGAACACACACAGGGTAGCAACGAGGCGGGTGCCTGCTTCAGCGACGTACAGGAGGGGGCGGAGCTGGTGAGCATGACTCGCATCTTCTGCCTTTTTCGCGCGTAGTCTTGATTAAGTCATCCTTTCCATTTAATGACACTTTTCGTGCTTGCCTATTGGTGCTACTTTGGTCGCGATAGCTAGAGAACATACAGAGGAAAAGCACATCACACTCTCAAAATTCTGATCTTAGTGACATAGCCTCTCTTTTTTCCTTTACATCGTATTGGCGCCCATCGCGGTACCGCACCGTTGCTGCCCCATTAGCCTGGACTTTTCTCATCAGAGAAGCTTCTGCCGGACAGCTGGTGGTAGGCAAATGCTGCGGAGTACCCTTGTGCGCCACGCTAATGCGCAGGTGGCGAAGTCGACAGCGAAGGCATCTGGCGCGGCCACCCAGCAAATCGCGAAGAAGCCGACATCAAAGGCGAAGTACTACATGAGTGTCGCCTACGAGGGCCTGCGCCACGTGTATCATGGATTTCGACTCTTCTTCATCAACACACACTTGGCCTGGAAGTACTCACGCCAGCTGAAGAAAGGTGTCGCTTTAACGAGACGCGAGCGACTCCTACTGGAAAGTTCAACTAAGGATCTGTTGCGGCTGGTGCCATTTAGCTTCTTCATTGTGGTTCCGTTTGCCGAGCTTCTTTTGCCGGTTGCGCTGAAGATGTTTCCTGGGCTTATTCCGTCGACTTTCGAGTCCGAGTCGCAGGGGCGCAACCGCTTGTACGGTGACGCGATGAAGACACTGCGTGCTCGTCAGCGCGCCATGGACTACCTGTCGGCCACGGCGTTGGCCACGTTTAACAAGGAGCAACAGGAGGTGATCCGACGTGCCGTTATGGGTGACTCGATCGCCCCCAAAGACATCCGTTTGGTGGCGCCATACTTTGGCCGCGATGGACCGTTTAGTGTATTCAAGGTCCCGGACAACATCGTAGTTGGCCTCGGTCGGTCTGTTGGAGTCTACAAGTGGTATCACTCCCTCCTTCCCACACGCGTGCTGTCGCCTATCATGCGGCGCTCGATCATTCGCCGCTACCACGAGGCTCGCGAGGATGACCGGCTCATTCGCCTGGAGGGGCTTGACGGCATGAACAACGACGAGCTTGTCAAGGCCAACCAAACACGCGGCATGCGGTGGACGGAGGGGACTGAAACACTCCGAGTGCAGCTGGAGTGGTGGAACTCTCTGGCACAAGACGGCAGTGTACCGTACAACACACTGTGGTGGATCAAGCCGACTCGGTATAGTATTCGTAAGTCGATGAACAACTTGCCGGTCGAGCAGCGGCGACAGCTTTTAGGTATCCAGAATCTGCCCGAGGCGGTTCGTGCTAGTCTCGAAGCGCTTTGCGAGACGGTCGACACGATGTCCTCCATTAGCGATGAGCCAAATAGCGCAGATAAACTTGTGGAGAAGATTGAAAAGATCACCTCTTCTGCTGAGAAAAGTGACTCTGACATTGGCTTCGAGGGCCTTCAGGAAGCCGTCGGCGCTTACCTGACGGAAGAAAACGTTAAAAGGATGTTCGAAAAGCTGAGGAAGAAGAAGCTTCCGGAGGAGAGCGTGGTGGTGTCTGACGTAATCGAGTGCATTGGCCACGAGACGCACAACTCTAGCCACGTTGTGTCGACAGTGTTTGACGCGTTCGACTACGGCGCCGGCTCAAAACCAATTACAGAGAAGGCTCTTTTGGGTATCGGCGCACGTTGCCGAAAGGCAGCGAGGCCGCCGCCCGCGCCGAAGGTGGTGGAAGAAAAGCCAAAGAGTACATCCGCGAAGGAGGAGCAGTCCATAGAGATGGCGCCGTCTGGAAAGAGGTGATGACGCACGTGCGCACTATCCTCAATGGGATCGCCTGTCTTTGGCAAAAGAACAAGAACGAACAAAAGAAACGTCTGCTGCTTCTCTTCTTCGCTTTGTTGTCTTTTAGCACCTATATCAAATGGCTTCCACATCACACCAGCTCGACCCACGTAATCTCATGTGATAACATATTGGTGTGCTTTCTTTCTCGTCCTCTTTTTGTAGAGCCCCTTCCCCCTTCGCAGCCGCATAAAGATAAACGGGGGAAAGACCGAACATTGAGAACTCAAAAGAATCTGTTGCGTTGCTGTTTTTCTCGTTTGCCGCCCTTCTTTTTCGCTATTGCTCCTTTTTCGTCACTCACACCTTGCTTCCCCCCTTTTCCCGTTTCTTGTGCCGCCTGCAGCTGTGGGTGGCAAGGATGTGATTGCTATGTTGATGTGTGCTTGTGTCTGTGCATACTTGGGAGAGCGTCATGTGTACACTCCGGCCTGCACATTTTTTCGTGGTGACGACGCAGCCCGAGCACGTTCCTGTGCGCACAGTAGCGCCGCTTGATCTTGTGCTCGTGCGTTCGTGACGCTTTACGATGAGTCTGGGAGTAGGAGACAGTGTGCCGGGTGGGAGCAATGACCATTGGCGGTTGTAAAGGAGCACTGCGAGCGCTTGGTGTACGTTTAGCAGCCCTTCAGTTTTTCCGATGTGGCAGCAACGAGGGGGGTTTCACGTGTGCTGTCCCTAAAAAACATGCCTCGCTCCTTTTCCCCATCCAGAAAAAGAAGCATTTTGCCCACTGCAGCATTTTCACTCGCGTTTACCCCTTTTCCCTCTTCAAGCCGAAGCTTGGAGGAATGCGAGCGTTGTGCTTGCTGTCGCTGCGTTGTTGTTGCAAGCTGTGCGGCCCTCCCTTTTCGGCCCTCTTTTTGCGCCGATTCACCTCCCCCCCTTTGTGAAGGATGTCGAATGAGTGTGAGCAGCGGTGAACAGCAGTGCCGAAACGGAGACACGCGCGAACACTGTGCCGACAGTGAAGTGTCTTGACACGGAATGTGGTAGGTGCACGTGTGACTCCACCACTTCTTTGCCCTCCGTTTTTTTCTGTGCGTTGCTTCGTGCCTTAGTTTCACTACGCTGCACACCGCCACCATCAAGAAACGTTTTCTTTCCCCATCTTCAAGGAATAGATGCCGAGAAGTGAGGTATTCAAGACTGTGGCTCCTCTTTTCTACAGTCACATCTCTTCAGGCGCCTTCGTTGAAGTGTTTGGCGAAGGCTACGGATCTTGCCCTCCCTCGACTCCTCCCCTAAGTCCCTTCCCTCCGTTTGGCGATAAGCAAAATATTTTGGGTTGCTCTGTTCTAAGGACCTTCCAGGGCAGGGCACGAAAGAAAAAGGAGCAGAAGCTGACTGTAGCGCCTCGCCTCAGCTCTCAAGAGTGTGCGTGTCTCTTTCTCCCTAATCCTTTGTTTTTGCTGCTGCTCTTTGTTACCGCGCCCTCATGAGCGACTGTCAAGCTGTCTTCTTACACCGTCTTGTGTAGCGTTTATCGAGGCGAAAGGGAGAACAAGAGAGGGACAGCGCATAAAGGATCGGAGAGTACTGCGCAGAGTGCGCGACAAGGAGCATCTTCTTTCCCTGGCGCTTTGCCGGGTGCGCGCCGTATTGCGCGTTTCACGTTAACGTATCTCTTTGTATTCACGAACAAGCGAGCTTGAATGAATGCACCACGTTATTGCATCAAACATGAGAGACGAGACGCTCACAGATGGAGCACATCAGAGATGAGGTGCGGCGAAAGGGGTGCGTTTCTCCATGGTACCACTTGACTGTACGAAAGCCACCGTGCGGATACTCCGGGGAATGAGGTGGGAGCCGTGAAAGCGACTTCCGTCGTAGTGTTCTTCCTACTTTCGGCTGCATGGAAGTGCTCCGCAGCGGTACAACACGTCCCCGATCTTCGAAAGCGTCCCTCCTTTTCCTCCGCTCTCCCCAGTCGAATCCGCCCATATTCATGGATGATCGGCGAGGGCATGCCTTTAGTGGGCAACTCCACTGAGCACTCGTATACACCAACCGGCAGGCAATGGCTTGAGCGGCACCCCAATGCAAGCAGCTGCGGCGCTGAAGTGCAAAGGCAGCGCATGAGACAGTACTATCACTCTGTGTTTCACACCGAGGGAATGGACGTGGCCGTGCGGAACGTCGCCGTGGTGCAGCGACCGTGGCTGCAAAGCTGCTACGTCAATCGACGTCGTGGTCGTATTTGCTGCCAGGCTGTGTCTGCCCACTTTAGGCGAGGAGGGTTGCACGTGGTGGCCGACGTGGATGGTATCGCAGCGTCGTCGCTAATGACGGTAATAGCAGGGCGAGGCACACAAGCGTCAGGGGAAATATGGGTCGGTGATGCGAATGTCGACGAGCAAACTCGGCTGCGCCTGATTTCTTACGTGGGGGCCGAGTCCCTCTTCGTCCCTCTTCTGTCAGTGGAGGACAATTTGTGGTTTGTGGTGCACCTCCATCGAAAGGAACGGCGCAGTTGGACGCGAGAGTTAGTGTTGACCGCTGCCAACTTCGTCAGTCTCGGCCTCCGCAAGAAAGTGGCCGACCTCTCACAACGTGAGAAGTTCCGCTTGCGGGTGGCGCTTGAGCTCGTACTGGACCCACCGGTACTGTTCTTCTCGTACCCCTTCGAAGCCATGGGCCTGGTAGAGCAAAGCGAATGCACTCAGCTTCTCTCCCGACTCTGCGTAGACCTAATGAAAACAGTGGTGTTGAGCACGCGATCGATGCCCATGCCCCTGTACAGTGCTGCCGACACCCTCCTCCTCTTTGGCACGGGAGGAGTGGTGCTGTTCTCGGGGAAGTGCCAAGACGCCATATCATACTTCAACTGCCTTTGCATACCCAAGCACGTACCGCAGCCGCTTTGGAAAGCATTGCTACGGCCTGAGATGGAAGCGCACATTGCCGAGGACGATCTACGAACTTCCCAGGCGCCATCACTCCCCCATTCTAATCGCAGCTCCGTGTCACAAAGGTGTGCCGGTAGGCCAGAGAGTCGCTTGCTCTCAGCTATGTGTACGCCACCGCGGCTTTCGTCGCGGCCTTTTCTGCTCGACGACCTGAGCCGCACTTCCCCGCCGCCGCTCTACCGCCGTGCGGCTGACGCAGGGTCAATACCAACTAGCGCGGTCGTCGAAGTGGCGACCAGTGGAGATCTGATGGACTTAGCGGTGGAGTGGGCCGAGAGCGAGTCCCAGACCATGTTCTACGCCGCCAAGTACTACGACTCATCGGTGCATGCAGCTCTCCTGTCATCACTAGACTTAGCTACCACTCCAAGCAGCGCCTCAACGCGCACCCCGCCTTCACCCCGTGCGCTACCAACTTGCGCCTGGCGGTTTGGCGTGCTGCTCAGGTACACGCTAAAGCAGATTGCAGCGGACGCGGAGCTGTTGTCAGGCGCAGCGCTTCTGTCCCTCGGGCTGATCGTTCTCACCTTCGCGGTGCATTTGCAGCCAGAGAGTCAAGGTGGCATGTACAACATTCGCGGGCTCATCTTCATGGCATTTGTCCTCGTCCTTCTTTCGAACCTCACCGCGATCGAGAGTATGCGCGACCAATTACATGTTGCTCTCGGCCACCGGAAGCGAGAGCTGTACGGGTCGCTGAGCTTTATCGTGTGTCTCAGCGTCCGCGTTGTGCTCATCCGCACTGTCTACCTGGCCCTCTTCCTGCCATTTGTACTGTTCGTGATGCGCTCATCTTACTCGCTCGCCATACTGGTTGGCCTTGTGAGCTGCGCCCACGCTGCATTTCAGTACCTGGTCGCCTTGCTTCCCTCGCGGCGGTGGGTGATGTGGGTGTCGTACGCATACTTTGGGTATAGCATCATTTTCTCGGGGTTTCTGCTGAACCTGCGGACACTTCCGCCTCCTCTCGGCGTTCTCAGCTTTCTGCGGTGGGGCTACGGTGCCGTGATCTACACGTGGCTGCACGGTAAAACATTCCAGTGCGACGGGGCTGGGAATACTTCCTACTGCTACACAGGCGACGGCTACCTTGAGGTAGAGGGGCTGCAGAACGAGTCTGTTGCGTCATCCGCTTTAATTCTCGCCGTTTCGGGGGTCTCCATGATGGGGCTCCTACTTGTCTTATGGTCACTGAGGACTGCCTAGCTTGCTTGTAACCGGTGCCGCTCCTCTGTACGTATCAAAACAGCCACAAAGGCACTCGTGTATACGCAAAGGGCTGAATGGACGACAAAGTGCTCGCTTGCTCAGTTTGAAAATTTGTGAAGCAAAATGATGCTCAAAGACGCTTCTGGCTCCCTCCTGCTGCTTACGCCAAACGACCCCTTGATGCCACCATGCATTTGAGCGCGAACGAAGGGGAGGTGATGATAAGTGTGCCATGATACCATTAGAACGGATGCATGGTATTTGTGAGTTTCTCACTCATCCACGTGTGCATCCTCTCCACAACCATTCGCTGGCGCGCACGCACTCGATTTCTTTCAAATCGACCTCCTATTCTACTCGGCTCACCTCCTTTCTTGATGGAGGTCACTGACACTTGCGCGCCGTCTGGGAACCGCACCGCTTCTGTAAAAGAGCGAGATTTCGTTGAAAAGAAGCGCCCGTTGCTGCCGAGGTGAGTCATATGCCACACCTCTGTGAGAGCACTGGCTTCCCGTTCGAAAAAGAAAAAGGGCGGACAATGCATCATGGACGCCTCCAGAAAACGGCACAGAGGCAGCGCTTCAGAAGCGGCGGCGAGAAGCGATGAGGGCGACGCGGCCGCGATCCCCGGGCGTGAGGCACGGCACCACGCGTACAGCAGCAAGAGCGCCATCGCTTTGGCATCGAAAGCAGAGGAAACGCCTGAGGATGACAGCGACTACGCCGTCTTGGTGAAACGTAGCTCGGCGCTGCTGGCAAAGCTCGGAAAGCGCAGCACACTTGCCAACTGTGCGACTCAAACCGGCAGCAAGCACGAGGAGGCAACCGAACCTATGACACTTTCATGTGCGCTGGAGAGTTGCAAATATAACTGGCACGGGGCCTCTTGCTCTGCCGACTCTCTCACGTTACCCTTTGCTACAGCGAAGCACACGCTGTCCACAGAACCGATTCGTCGCTCCGCCAAGTGCACGCAAACGGACTCATCCACCTCGCTAGAAGCTCGCAAGAGGCTGCTGGCTGCAGAGCTGAGTGAGCTCTACACCCTGTTGCACGTATTCTTCTCCTGACACGTGCGCATACTAGCCAGTCACTTTTTACTCCTTGCTTTCTTCCTGTCGTGCGAGAGACATACGCGCTGATGGAATAGGCCGCTTTATGGATAGCACCACTTTCTTTTTTTATTGATTTTCCTACTGCTTCTTACGGCTCAAGCAACTGCATCAATGGCTGAAGCGCGCAGTGGGCGACTCAAACTGTGCGTACGCATCTCTGCGTTCGCCTGGCGTTATAGCGCTTCGAAAGTGCACTTCAGTCCACTTACCCGAGATGTCAGGGATATTCTCTCCAAGGGACGCTGACTGTTGGTGGCGCTCTTTGTCAGCAGATTCTGCTGGACCCACGTGTACGCTTTTGCTTGTCCTGTCGCCTCTGCTCCTCCTTTCTCTCCTTCATCTCTGCCTTCTGCCTCGTTCGCCCTTTGCCCACGACGTCCTCTCTTCTGCGCGTTGCCCACATGCGTCTCAGTAGCCGCTGGTACTCGGTCGCCCTGCCACACATTTCTTTTCCGTTTTTCTTCTGAGCGTTCGACCTGGAAGAGAGGAAGTGGGGCCATTGGAAAACGACATGATGGGAAGTGGGTCGAGGTACGCTCTGCCAGTCCAACGACATGCCTTATGAAGCGCATGCCTTTGTGTCGTTGGGTTTTACTCGTTTCAGATCTCGAATCGAGCTGTTGTACGCGTTTGCTTTTCCTCCCCATCCCCTCCCTTTGACCACCTGCCATGGCAACGATCTACGGGCGACAGAAAAGGGGGATGCACAGACCTGCTTCTTCATGAAGTTTGTTAACCCTGTGATGACCTGAGGACAAGGGAATTCTTACTGGTAGCGGTGCCAGCGCCAGAGGTATCAAGGGACGCGACTGGAGGGATACCAGATCCGTATACACTTCCATGGTAACCGGAACTTCTCCAGTGATGCAGGCTAGGGAACCGTGTATTGCAATACGCATCATGCTTTCGACGTTGGTTATCTCTCATGTCTTCTCTCTCTCTCCCTCCATTTCCCTCTCGCTGAAGTCGAGGCTCTTTTCTTTTTTTCTTTTTTTTCGGATTGCATTACGATCATCCGTTTTTGAGCGATTGGCTCAGACGTATTTTTTTTTCGCTTTGATTCCATCATTTGACCTTTTATGTTCATTTTTCCTCAGGGGCCCTGCAAAGCACGCTTGGCTGTGTACTGCCCCTATCTTTAGTGCCATTCGCCTTAGTCCGCAATAGGCTTCGTATTCTGCGATTTTCCACCCAGCACGAACGTACTGTGCTCGCTTGAGGCCATACACCATGAAGACACTGCACCTCCATCACTACAGGGGCCGAGAGGCTGAGGAGCGCTACAACCTCGAAACCCCTCGCAGTCTGTTTGCTCAACGCGCACCGACAATCAGTGGTGGCGACCCCGTGGCGAAGATGGAGGAGATCCGAAATTACGTTCACAACACGATGGAATTATTCGAGATGGTGTTTGACTGCCTCCCATATGAGGAGTCCTTCCTTGTGCCGCCCACTCACAAACTACGCCATCCTATGATCTTCTACTACGGTCACACCGCATGCTTCTACATCAACAAGTTGTGCGCGGCAGGCCTAACAGAGCGCATCGACCCGGCCCTCGAGAACATGTGCGCCATCGGCGTCGACGAAATGAGCTGGGATGACTTGAATGAGGCGCACTACTCCTGGCCCAGCGTGGAGACGGTGTGCAAGTACCGTCGCCAGGTCCGAGATCGCATTGAAGAACTCATGTCGAGCGGTAAGTTCCCTCTGAAAATGCCGCTGACACTAGAAAATAGCACCAAGAATAATGCCAACACCTTCTGGTGGGTGATGCTGATGTGTGCCGAGCATGAGCGCATCCACTTCGAGACGGTCTCCGTGCACGTCCGCGAGTTGCCAATGAAATATGTTTCTACAGCTATGTCTGATGTTTGGCAGCGCTGCCCTGACGTGAGTTCTCGGGCGCCAATCAACGAGCTCGTGCCGATCGCCGGCGGTGAAGTGCAGCTTGGCCGTACTCCGGACTCGGCTTTGTATGGCTGGGATTGCGACTACTCCAACGGAAGCAATCGAGTCACAGTGGCGCCCTTCAAAGCGAGCAAGTATATTGTATCGAATGCCGAGTTCTTTGCGTTCATGAAGGCGGGCGGGTATAATGTGCAGCGGTACTGGGACGAGGAGGGCTGGAGGTGGGTGCAGTGGAGGAAGCCGGAGCACCCCTGGTTCTGGGTGCGTGACGAGGCCCGCTCGAGTGGTTTTGCGCTGCGCCTTCAGACGGAGCTGATTGATCTGCCCTGGGACTGGCCGTGCGAACTTAACAACCTCGAGGCTCACGCCTTCTGCTCTTTCAAGAGCGAGCAGCTGGGCAGGAGGGTTCGCATGCTGACGGAGGAGGAGTGGATGCTGCTATTCGAGCGGTATATCGGCAAGGACCAGCCGGAGTGGGGTGAAAGGGCGCCTGGCAATATCAACCTTGAGCACTACCAGAGCAGCTGCCCGGTTAACAAGTTCCAGCACGGCGACCTGTATGACGTGATTGGCAACGTGTGGCAGCACTGCGAGACCCTCGTCTATCCCTACCCCGGATATCGGGTCCATCCCCTTTACGACGACTTTTCTCTCCCCACATTTGATGGCCGGCATGCGTGCATGAAGGGTGGCACATGGGCGAGCACCGGCAATGAGGCCACCCGCGACGCCCGCTTTGCCTTCCGCCGCCACTTCTTCCAGTACATTGGCTTACGCTACGTGGAGGGACCTGAGGTTTGCCAGCCGCAGAGCAAGCGTGGTGGCTTCGGCCTTGATCCCGAGGTGGATGTCATCACTGACACCTGCTTCCGCGATTCGTTTCAGGGCTTGCCAAATGGCTGCGCTGCGATAGCCGAGTACGCCAGGAGGATGTTCCTCGAACATTCCATGGTGCCGCCGGTGAGAGCAATGGACATCGCCTGCGGCGGCGGCCGGGTCACATTCGAGCTAACGGGGACCTTCGAAGAGGTGCTCGGCGTCGACTATACGGCGCGGCGTCTGATGCCCGCCTTCGCCATTCGCGAGCGAGGTGAGTGCCAGTACAGCGTTGAGAACTCTGCCGATAGTGAGCGCGCCGCACGCACTGTGAAGAGTGAGAAATTCCCGTGGGGGCCCACCCGCGAGCGCGCCACGTTCTTCCAGGCAGACCCCACAAACTTGCACGCTCACCTCTCCAACTTCTCGTTGGTTGTGTGCTGGAATTGCCTGGAGCGCAGCTACCGCCCAAGTGCCGTTCCTGCCCACCTGCTCAGCCGTATTGAAAAGGGGGGTCTCCTCGTGATTGGTGGTGATTACAACTGGGACAACATCAAGAAGGATGCCGAGGACGCCGACAAGCAGGACAACACGTACTTGAACGACCCCCTCATCACGAGCAAGGGCGATCTTCAAAGGGAGATCTTTAACCTCCTGGGCGGCAGTGAGGCGGTAGAGCAGGTGGGCGAGGTAGTGTCTATCCCGGTGGCCTTCCCAGAGACGGAAGACACGGCTGACATTCGTGTCATGCAGCTCGCAGTGTATCGAAAGAAGTAGGAATGCGCACAGAGCTTGCCTCGATGTCGGAGGAACAAAAACGCCGCGACTTAATACGCGAGTGGGCAATGACTCCCCCTTTCACCCCATCTTCTGCTCTTTTTTTTCGTGTTAGCCAAGCTCCGGAGTGGCGAGGGATGCCACAGTGCGTGCCGCCTCTCATGGGCGCCGTGCGTCCACTCTGCTTGGAGAAGCCGAGCAGCCCCCTCCCCCCTCCACTCTCCTATTCCCCGCCAAATGCCGAGCTGCTTCCCGTGGAGACGGTGGACATGCGCGTGTCATTCATACGCTAGGCGGCTTGTCGACGCGGCGGGAGTGCGTCGGACCCGGCCCCTGCTGCCTACTGGTGTGTGGAGCGTGTGCCATGGCGAGGGGTGCGCCCGGCGGTGGCGTGCGACGCGTGGGCTGGCTAGCGTTCGAGGCAGAGGGCGTGCACAGGTGCGTACTACCTGTGGTGAGCCCCACGCGCGATGGCGTGTGTGGGGGGCCGGCAGGGGATGAGAGTTGGGCGGTTGCGCTCTTATGACAAAGGATGGGCATGCTGAACAGCAGCGAGCTCCGGAGCAGGAAGGGAAAGGGCTGATGAAGGGGTGCGTCACGGTGGCAGGCACGCAGGTTTCAGGGGATGAGGGTGAGCGGATCTGGCGTGATGGATCTGCGTCAGGTGCTGCCATGCATTCCTGGACGCACTTCAGGCCAGTTGAGTAGTAAGAGGGCCCGAAGGGGCAGACGCGGGCATGATAAGCCGTTTTCTCTAGTAGAAGGCGGAGGGTCGCACTGAGATGTGGCTCCAGTTTCAGTAAATGTTTGTCTACCATGGAGGTAAATGCACACATATGTGTCTGGAAGGAAGTTCCCTTTGTCTATGACTACCCCTCTTTTAAGATTCACGGAGGGGAGCGCGGCGGCCTAACCTGCGCCAAAGGCACGGTCATGCACATGAGCAGACCAGGTCATCTCAAATGCAGGTTAGTGGCGACTCTTCTCTCTTATCCCATCACCTCCTTGCAGAGTAGTCGGGAGAAAAGCGAGGAACGCTAATGCTGAGGCACTGCGGCTGGTCGAACATGAGCAGGTTATTGGAAACGTCAGCAACAGTGCATTCCCCCTTTCAAAGAAGAAAGAGAAACATCACCACCACCGACAAAAACGGCTACTTACGACTGCTTGATTCATTTCTGAGCTGCACTGGAGCCACTATACAGAGTCAGAAAAGGTGCGCGACCGTACCTTTCCGATGGTGGAATGGTATGCGGAAGGGGTGCCATATCTTTGCACTTTGCTGCACCCCTCGTGCATTATAACTCAGCACCTTGCGTTTTTTCTCCTTGTTTGCTATTGTTGTCTTTGGTGCGAGTGCTTCAGCGTAGTTTGGAGCACGACCATCACGCACGCGCTCACGTGCGCCCTTCCTCTTTCTCTATTTTTGCGAAGACATGTGATTTTCTTTCTTCGACTAGTACTATTCCTGTACTTTTGGCTGGTGTACGCATCTGTGCACCGTCTCGCCCACTTGTCTCTTCCTTTGATTTTTTAAAAATCAATTTATGCTTTGTTTTGTGCAGTGTACAAGCGAACAGGCAAAACAACACACTGGTTTTACCCTCCAATTGGCGGGGGAAAGGCATCAAAAAATGAAAAGGAGAAAAAGGGGAGCGGAAGTGAGCAAATGGAAAACAAACAAAAAAAGGTAAGTGATCATAGTGACCGAAGAAGAAACAAGAAACGAACATGCAGGCAAACAGAAAGAAAGGGAGATATGAAGGACATATGGGAAAGAAGAAAAAAAAGAGGACAGACGAAAAAGGAACTTCATTCATACTGGGAATCCTCCTCCCTCCCTCCCCCGGCTCGATCCACACAAGCTGCGTTCTTCGCCCATTCGCTTTTACGCGACCATTGCACCGTTCGGGGCGCAGCGACAATCGAAGCTGGCATCTAGACCCTCCTTCCCTTCTCCCATGAAGGTGAAGCAGGGCTGCTCCATGGAACGATTTCTCATGCTTGCCCGGGCCAGACCCGGCTGCCGCTCTGAGGGCGCGTTTTCGCTCTCCATGCCCTCGCAGAGTGATATCCGCTTACTTTCCTTGCACCGCCTCATGCCAAAAGAGGCACTTTGCTCTCCGTGTGCCCGTCTTCTGGAGCCACTCTCGGCACTTCCTGCCTATGTGCCTGTGTGAGGGTGATTTCTACCGACAAGAGAGGATCGCACACTGTCTCTTCTCTCCTGCTTCGCTTCCGCGGCTACATATGTTCACCTTTGCATCTTTGACCTACAGTGAGGTATTGCAGCGTATCTGTGCAGGGGGCGAGCAAGCGTTCTTCTGCTATCATCGACCTCTCCTTCTGGAACGCTGCCTGTGCTCCGGAGAACGGGTGGGGAGTACAGAGAGAACGTAGCCTCCGCAAGGACCGGGCAGCGGCATCAGCAGCCTTTTCACACTCCGGCTTACAAGGCATCAGAACGTTGAGGAGAAGTTCACTGCCATGATGAAAGGCAGACGCTTGACTGGACCCGCTGCCGTTGCGGCTGTCCGCCTCCTAAGTGTGAAGCCTTCCTTCAGTGGCCGGCGTGCATGGCGGCCACACTGCAGGGCTCCTCTTCTGGTCACGAGCATCCTTGCCGCCACACGGCATTTGACCACTACTGATGCCAGCAATGCCTGTACCGCTGCTACGCCCCGCGCCTCGCCAACGAGTGAAGCAGCTGCACCCAGCTCAAAAGCCTCTACGTGCAGCGACGAGTTGCCGCCCATCATCGACACCCCGGCGCCACCGCGACCTGCCTTCTACGTTCCACCCGAGGAGCGGGACCCGAGCGATGAGTCACTTGCTTTTCTCAAGCCCGGTAGGCCACTACAGCATCTGGTGCGCCACAACGTGGAGGTAGAGCCTCCGGAAGGCCTTGAGCGGGCTCCGTCGCTTGCTGAACGCCAACGGGCCGCCCCCACCTACATGGATGCTGACGCTGCGAGAGTGAGGAGCACAAGCGTGCACGCCGGGCAGTCTCTTCTTCGGCGCTCTGGGATAGACACGAGCGCGTACTACTACAGCGCTCCACACCCACTTTGTGCTGCGGAGGAGACTGGGCCACCGGTTGGTGCACTGGACGCGTCGCACCGTAGTCGCCTGCACATTCTCCGAGAACACACTCCCCGCGGTGAATTGGAGACAGCACCACCCGGAGCCGAACCCGCGACGAGTGCCTTGAGCGGTGGCCGCGATGGCGCGGGCAGTAGCGGCAGCATTGCAAAGGATCAAAGCATCTTCGCTGCGTCACACGAGTTTGCCACGCTAGAGAAGATACCTCAGGAGCTTGAGGACGGGAGAGAGCGGGCGGCCCCGAAGCCCATGGCTAAGCAGCTGGAGGCGGACATCAAGAAGCTCGAGTACTACCAGGGCACTCCGCAGTATGATGAGCTTCTCGCTGACTTTCGTGCCAAGTACGGTGTGGAGGGGTCAGCGAAGGGGGGCGCAAAAGGTCCTGTTTACACGGCCAACGAGGTGGAGCACGGCCTGGAGGGGCAGCCCATCGATTACCACCGCCTCAGCACCAAGTTGCAGTCGAAGCTCTTGTCTGGACCGCGCGCGTACGACCCTGTCACGATCATGCAACAGCACGGTGTCCTTCGCTTCCAGGGCTACGCGTTTCCGCCCACGGTGGAGCTCGGAAAGCTGAAGGGAGACGGCGACGAGCTGAGGGCGCTGCACAATTTGCACAAGAGTCACCCTCTTGTCGAACAAGTGCGGCGAGGAATGAATGCGCTGGTTGGGCGCGAGGATGCGCGTGATGACTACGTGGCGATGGAGAGCAAATCAAAGGAGGACACCCATCTCTTGTATCGTACCTTTGGCCTCGAAGCGGTGCAGCGGCGGCAGATACGGTACATGCTGACCGATTTCGATCACGCAGACAGAAACACCACGTTCCATGTCATGATGTCGTACCCGTACACAGATTGGATCCACGTGTTTTACATGATGCTGGTTGGCTGGTGCTTGTATCAGCTGCAGGTTAGCTGTGGCGCCTACGACTTTTACGACGAGTATCTGGGTCTTGACCTTCGTCAAGTGCCGCGGCTGCAGAAGCCGGTGCTCGCTGGTGTCACCATTGTTGTTATGATCTTTTTCTTCTTTCAGCCTCTCTTGGTCGCCAGCATTGCGACAACAAGGGTGTACCGTATCGTCATGAAACGGCCCATCGGCCCGCCATAGGGTGTGTGCCTTTGGGTTGATCATCTTACGTCTATGTCTGCTTGCTAGGGGCCGGCAGATCGAGTGGTTTTCGACGCGCGCGTACTGTCGCGTTTCGTTTTTTTTTATTTTTCGTGGCACCGCGCGTTTTAGTGTGCACGTGTGTATCTCCGACTGGCTGACGACTTTGCGCTGCTGCAAGTGGTGGTTTTACGTGGAACGTAGACCAACTTCTTTGCCGGAAAAAAAAGGTGCATGTGGAGCGTCAGTGAAGGGGGCCCTGGTTGCCGTTTCGAAGCTGTTATGCAGACTCTGTGCAAAAAAAACAAAAAGGAAGTGAACGCAGCGGTCGGATGAGGTGCAGCCATGACGAGTGGGAATGAGCGCAAAAGCCTTGATGTGCAGGCACAGTTGAGAGGTATTCTGTGTGTGAGCTGTGCTGCTCCTCGACGATGCGCAAGACCAGTTGCCCACATGCGATAGCGGGGGCAGTGAGGGCGCTGCAACCCTCCGTTCTTTTATCAATGGGCGAGCTACGCCTCTACTTTTGATTCCTGCTAGTGCGAATGCTGCTGCCTTCTCTCTTCATCTCCTGCCGCATCCTTTTTCCTTGCACTCCTCTACCTGTAATGGCCAACATACGGCGCATCTCCCTTGTCTGTGCTGTTGCCTCACCTGTCTTCCCGCCTTACTCGTGGACCGCATTCACGGAGTGCTCCCTTTTTTATTCGATTCTTCTTTTGCTTATTTTCCGTTCCTCCACGTGTCACAAGGGGCACCCATCTACTTTGCGTGTGTCGGCTTGTCTTCTCCATTACCCCCTCCTCTGAGCGCGTAAAACATCTTCACGATCATCATTCAACGCCCCGTCCGCCCCCTTTCTCCTCTCCCCTTTCCGTTTTCCCCGACAGAAGAAGAAAAGGACGAATACAGGAGAGCAGACAGTCGGCTGATTTGCTGTCGCCCGCTTCACATCCAACAACGGCCTGCAGCAACGGCGTATATAAAGAAGCTAATATATATATGATACTCGACTTCTCTCTCTGCGCATGTCTCTTCTGCTAAGCTTCCATGTTTGCTATTGAATGAGTGAGCAGTAACTCTTTCTGGAAAGCCTCTTGCGTCTCTTTCGTTCTCGTGGCGAAGAGGGGGAAAAGCGCCGAGGAGCGATTCAGAGGAGAGACACGTGGTAGGTCGCGTCCCTCTACAAGTATTTCGCCAGCCCCTTCCAGCTTCCTCTGTCCTCGCCGCCAACAAAATAGGCCGCACGCCTTTGCCCGTATTTTCATCTTTCCCCCTTTTCCCCACTCCCATTGAAGCCTTCTCGCACACCACGTCAACGTTTTTCTTTGTCGTTCACCCTCGTCATTTTCGTTCTCCCCCCTCTCTCGAAATTGTTTTCCCCCTTTTTTGTTCGTCTTTGTGTATGGGCTGCTTTTAGTTTCGCCGCCCTCTCTGCTCTTTTGTTGGGGCAGACGCTTGTTTTGGTCTTTCTCGTCGCAGTGCACCTTCCACGCCAAACATCGATTTCGTTCTCCTTTCCGTGTCGTACTTGTGTGTGCATTCTACGCCGCCGGAGGAGTTGAGGTGCGCCAAAAGACGAATTTAGTACAAAGGTTGTGTGTACATATATATATATATATGTTCAGGTCAAGTCTCTTCTAATTGTCCTCCTCTGCCACTCCCTGAGGTCTTTGGCCGTCTTTGTGGCCCGTCGTTCCCTCCCCCCCACTTTGCCTCTCTTCCTTTATCGCTTGTGTCACCGCTGCAAGTTCGGCCGCCATCGGTGTGCCAGCTAGTGTGTGTGCGCAAGTGGAGCTCTTCTTCAGTTTTCTTCGCACCTTTTGGTGAGTATGTGTGTGTTTGTAAGTGCATTTTTCTTCGTCTCCACTGCCTGCCGTGTCGTGCCGTTGCTGCTCTGCCGAGTGCGCACTTTTTATCTGAATCAGGACCGCAGGAATACCGGCGACAGCCGCTTCTCTTCTTTTTCCGCTCCTCCTTCAGCTATTTTCCCATTTATGCGCTGTTTAGCTGGTCCCTTCCCACCCTTACTGAATCTCGGCTCGGCTGCTCCTCTTCCTCCCTCTATCCCCTCATCATCGCCTCACTCCCCGTCCCTTCACTTTGACCCCTCTCTCTAAGGGTGCTCATCATTCCACCGGCGCTCTTTGGAGTCGCATATGCGTGCCCGTGTTGCCCATCTCCTTCGTTTCCTTTTTTGGGGCGTACCACCGCAGCGCCTGACTGTCTTTGGTATTGCAATTCTTTGCCGTTTTCGCTTTCGTTCTCGTTTTCCTATTCTCCCGCTGACCAGCTTCTTGACGGTGCTGCGCGCTCGTTGTAAAAAAGGGACGCCCACGCTCAAACGGATCAGCAACACAAGGGAACAGCGTGCGAAAGACACTATCCGCTCTCTCTGGCGCTTCAAAGGGTAGGATGTCAGGACACCGCTTCTCGGAGAGGCTGGCGCCGGAGGTCGACTCGGCCGCCGCCGCCGCCGAGGAGCCCCTCTCTACCACCAGCGCATCGACGGGCGGTCACCACTCGGTCAAACAGCCACGCCACGTTGCTTTTCTCGTCGAAAGGGAGTTGAAGGAGACGGAGGCAGGAGAGACGCCACGCGCTGCCCGTGCTGGCCGGCGCAGCGGCGCCGCCACGTGGCCTACAGAGGAGCAAGGCTCATGGAGCGGCCGGGCAGAGGCCGATGCGCTACGGCAGCGCGCGCTGCAGTGCGGCGAGGATTTCCTCCGAGTGGCAAGCGGGCTCGGCTACGAGGTTGTGACGCATACCCCTACTGCGTTCCTTAGGCGTGGGGTGACAGAAAAGACGTCTGCTCCGGCCGCAGTCGCCAAACCTGAGAAGCAGGCTGGTACCGGCTGTACGACGGCGAAGGGTGCGACGGCGTGCCCCAGTCTCGGGGGCGCCCCGCTCAGCCCGCCGTCGGCTGCTGTGACCACGGGGGGTCTTGCTGGCTCTTTCCTCTCCAGCAGCCCGCCGATTTTCCTACAAGAGGGCGAGCTTGACAGTGGCAGCAGTCGATCCAGCTCCGCCGGCACCGAGGAGCAGGTCGGCACGGTACCAGTAATCGGCCCACTGCTGCAAGGCAGCGAACCGGTACAGCACCGCCTCTCTGCCGATGCGCCTCTGCGCGCACTCGAGGTGCAGGCGCAGCGTATGACTGGGGCGCACGCCGGCATAAATCGCTACCCCGCAGCGATCACGTCCTCGCTTTCCTTGCCAGATGGCATGCCCACCTTGGCCGCAGACGGCAGTGGCGGGCGCATGTCATCCCACCGCCTACCTCTCACCGGCCTCGGGGTGGAGCATCACACCAACGACGGCGCCAGACATCCAGCACCCACGGCCTTCAACAACCCGAGGCTTGTGCAATCGATGCCTGTCACAGGTCACCCCTCACCGTCGAGTGGGTCGCCGTCCCTTCATCCAGCCTTGCCGCCACGTACAGTTTTTGCCTCCCGCAACCACCCTGTCACCGCCTCGCTCATGGTCCCTGGTCAGCAGAGCAATGCTTTTGCAGTTCGACTCTCTATCTTGGATGCCGCCTCGTCACGTGCCGCCAGCAACGCTAACATTTCCGTGAGCACTGAGCACCTCAATGGCCACGAATTCGCGAACGCCGGAGGCTTGCAGAGCACGAACAACCGCTTCTTCACACCCTCCTCGGACGCGCTGAACACACCAGCGGTGCGCATGATGGACGACGACGATTGGCCACGAATGGCGGGCCGTTTGATTCAATAAAACAAGAACGGCACAACGTGGGTTGGGCTGCTGCGCGCCTGCTTCGTGTACTGCTCCGCTTTTTCCAAAGTTCGACGGGTGACCCTTCCACCTTGAAGGGCCCTTTAAGAGTCAACTTCTGCTCTTATTTCCCTAACCCCCCCGTCCACACGCCCACACACATAGCCGCTCCCCCCCTCTCTCCCTCGTCACGACTGCGTTTTTTAGTTTCCGGGCTCGTATGAACGCACACAAGCACACATACCGCTTTGTTGAGTGCCTTTGTCGTATGTTTTGTGCTCGCCCCGCTGCTCTGCCGCGCCTTAGAGTTTTTTCCTGCCGTGTTTGCGTTTTGGTGATCTTCCCCATTCCTCTGCTTGTGAATTGTACGCGCTCGAGCTTTCTCTGCATCTCTTTTTTTCTTCTTCCTTTCACTACCCATTCGTGCAAGTGATCGCCTCTCCTCCTGCCTTTCTCAGCTGTCGTCCCACCCTCAATAGGTTCTTGCATCCCCCGCAAAAGAGGAGATGACCTCACTGAATGTTTTCCTCCTATCCCACCTTTCCTCTACCTTTCTCACTCGGCTCAAGCCATACAACCTTTCCTCCATGCTTCCCCATAAACACCACCGTGCTTCTTCTCTCTCTTTTTTCTTTCTTTTTTTTTGATATCACACCTGATTGTTGGATGCGGAAGTAGAAAGGGGCGTCCCCCCTCTTTACTCTCTCCTCCTTCACATCCATGAAAAGCGGAAGACCGACCTGCTGCTGTTGTTGTTGTGAGCCTCACACAAACCACTGCGCGCCTTTCTCTTGTTCTTTCTTCCTGTTGGAGGTGGGCGCTCCTCATCCCTCTCACCCATCTCTCGTAGACCAAAATCATCGGTACACAGTGCATGCATCAATGCGTCTGCGCGTGCGAGTGTACACATATGCGCTTTTCGTCGAAAATCTCAATATGAAGGGAAGCACCTCCGAAAAGAGCTCGTAGCGGTCCGTGCACTTCCCTCGTATACTCAGGGATGGGGTGGGGATGATGCGGCTCCGTCGCTGTCTCTTCTTTTGGTGTTCCTTCATCACGGGAAGGATGCCACAGTGCGTGCCGCCTCTCATGGGCGCCGTGCGTCCACTCTGCTTGGAGAAGCCGAGCAGCCCCCTCCCCCCTCCACTCTCCTATTCCCCGCCAAATGCCGAGCTGCTTCCCGTGGAGACGGTGGACATGCGCGTGTCATTCATACGCTAGGCGGCTTGTCGACGCGGCGGGAGTGCGTCGGACCCGGCCCCTGCTGCCTACTGGTGTGTGGAGCGTGTGCCATGGCGAGGGGTGCGCCCGGCGGTGGCGTGCGACGCGTGGGCTGGCTAGCGTTCGAGGCAGAGGGCGTGCACAGGTGCGTACTACCTGTGGTGAGCCCCACGCGCGATGGCGTGTGTGGGGGGCCGGCAGGGGATGAGAGTTGGGCGGTTGCGCTCTTATGACAAAGGATGGGCATGCTGAACAGCAGCGAGCTCCGGAGCAGGAAGGGAAAGGGCTGAGCGTAGATCGATGGCTTTTGTTTCGCCCCATTGGGCTCGCGTTTTCTTATACGCCCTCTTTTCTTTTTTTCTTTTGTGCTTTGCTTTTTTTCTTCCCCCTTTTTCCACGGCCGCTTTTTTTTTTCGCGTTACCCTTGCGTGAGAGTCTCTTGCTTTCTGTTTCCGTGTAGTCTGTTCGTTTATTTTTTGTATTATGCACGTCTGCGTGTGAGCAGTACGTGTTTGTTTACGTGTGTCGGGGCTTATTGTGCGCCACTACGTGCCTGTCTGACGCGCAGATTTGTGTCTTTGTGTGTGAAGGCGAACGCTGTCGCCTCTTTTCTCTCTTAACGTGGTGTGCTCGAGACTGGTCGACTTGATTGTTTTCCTTTCGTAGCCGCTGTTGCTTTGTTCTGGTGACCTTTTGGTGAGTCTGCAGATTGCGCCTCGGGCCTGCTCGTGTGCTTGTGCTGCTGAGCTGCTACTCCGCTCTGAGAACGGGTATCACCATCACTGGCAGGACCGTACGTGTACCTTCCCTACCTGCACTCTGGTGAGTACTGCGAACGCTGCAGCACATCACGGTGCGCCTTTAAGACAGACGTAAGCTCGAGAGAACATTACTAGAAAAAAAGAAGGGGCGCGTGAATGAGACGCCACGGGAGCAAGCGCAACATTTGCAGCGAAACTACTGCAGGCCGGCTTCTGCTCAGTTTCTTCTGCGCTTCGATTTTTCCGCCGTGCAAACGGACATCGGCACTCTCTCTACAGTGACACTACTCTCCTTCTCTTCCGTCTTCCCTGTGCTCCTCATACGCTGGCAGTGGCCGCGCACCGCTGAGTGGCCCATCACGCGCTTTGAGTATAACACAAAGAAGTGACGTAGAGAAGCACACAATTACGCCAAGAATACAAAGGAAGAAGAGCGTCACCATTGTGGCGGGCTCACAGCCGGGTCGGACACTCTTCCTCCCCCTCTTCAGCAGTCGATTTAACAGGCGAAGAAATCAGTGAGGCAGTCGATCTTCAACGGGTACTCGAGCAAAGAGAAGTGAACTCAAGAGGCCCTTCACCGGAGCATACAGGCACCCCACTGCGTATTTGCATACATACAGACATACACACCTGTACAGACACAGAGATACGGGCACGGACGGACGTACACCTCTTTCTCCTGCGGGTGAGTAGGCGGGTGCCGGTGAGCGTGCTCGTGCGCTTGTTTGCGTGTGTGTATGTGTGCCTTTCAGCCATACACGCTTACACATACATGGGCGCTACATAGATGATTAGATATTCTTCTATCGCCTTTCCTTACGTGCATCATTTTTTTTCTTGTTTATTGCTCGTCTCACTTTCGTCCTTCTCCCTGTATTTTCGCCTCATCGCTCAGACCCCCACAGAAGTTCGTGTAAGTTTTTTTCCTGCTCGTTGCAGCTACACGAACTCTTTCGCAGGCTCTTTGTGGGTGTTGATTGTCGCGAGGCTCTCTTGCTTGGCATCACTGTTGATATTTTTCCTTCGCTTTTTCTTGCCTCTGCGTATCCTCTCTGTGAGGATATCGCCGAGATTTCAAGATTGAGTCGTGCATAGTTCTTTCTCTTTCACCGCCAGTGGTCGACTGGGTCGATGCTACCTCGCGAGTTGGTCCGCTCACAGGGCATGAGCTCTGGCTACTCGTCAGCGTCGCAGCCGATACGGCCATTCTGCCCGTCGGGCATTCGCCCTACGTCTTCGGCCCCTCCTCTTACTCCGCTGTCGCAAAACCAGCTGCATCTGAGGAATGCAACACCTCTTCTGCCGCGCAGTTGTGCGTCGTCGGCCACGGCCTCGCGGCCGAGCTGCAGCGTTTCTGGCAGTTTTCAGCCCTCACAAAGCATCCCCAGCGCGCAGGATGAGAAGGTGCGTGTCGCGGTGCGGTGCCGTCCACCGAGTCAGACTCAAGGAGAACATATTGATGACATCGTCGTGTCAATGAACCCGTCGGCGAAGGAGGTTTGCCTACTTGGCCAGGAGGCCGCACCGTGGCGTGTAGACATGCCGCTGTGGTCGTGCCCTGGCGTGGCCCTCGACGGGTCACCTACGGCATCGCAGGCTGATGTGTACCGTGCGCTTGGGTGGCCACTCCTGCAGCACGCACTTGACGGCTACAATAGCACTCTCATGGCGTACGGGCAGACAGGTAGCGGCAAGACCTACACCATGATGGGCGACCGCCGCGATGGCGAGGATGGTGAAGGGGCCGGCATCATCCCCCGCATGTGCCGTGACCTCTTCCACGAGCTAAGCAACCGCTCCTTCACAGCGACGAGCGGCGAGCGCCTCAGCTGGGAGGTGCACGTGCGCTATGTTGAGGTGTACTGCGAGAAGGTCAGTGACCTGCTCAACTCCGGTGCCTCGGTTGGCATTCGCGAAGAGATCACTCCGCAGAGCGCCACATTCGCGCTGGTCGGTGCTCGCCGTGTCAAGGTAACCGCCACAGATGACCTTCTGCAGGCGCTCGCAATGGGCAACAAGTGGCGCCGCACAGCGGCCACAAAGCTGAATGACCACAGCAGTCGCAGCCACGCCATCTTTGTGATCGAATTGACGGAAGTCATTTCTTTTACTGAGCCCGATGGGACTGTTGTCAGCGCACCAAGCAAGAGCCTTGGCATTCGCCTCGTGGATTTGGCCGGGAGCGAGCGCGTGAGTGAGACCGGGGTGCAAGGGCAGAAGCTCAAGGAGGTGAAGGACATCAACCTCTCTCTTTTCACCCTTGGCTGTGTCATCGAGTGCCTCTCAGACCCCAAGCGGCGCGGTATCAAGCCACCGTACCGCGACAGCGTGCTCACAAAGCTCCTCCGGGACGCCTTCGGCGGCAACAGCAAGACAACAATGATTTGCACAATCGGCCCTTGCGAAGCCCAGCGCTCGCAGACGTTACAGACGCTCCACTACGCAGCTAAAGCTAGCCATGTGATGAATAGACCTCGCGTCAGGGAGGACCCGTCTGCTATGGAGCTCCGCCGCGCCAACGAAGAGCTCATGTTGCTGCGGCGCCAGCTGGACGAGGCGCAGCGCAACGGCACCCACTACGAGTCCATTGAGGCGGAGCTGAGGGAGGCGAACCTTCGGCTGCGCCGCGAGCAGAAGGATGCGAGAATGCGTAGGCAAGTGATGGAGAGGCGTGAGGCGGAGCTGGCGGCTCGGCTGCGGGAACTGGAGGACCAGCGTGAGGCCTACGAGGCGCAGATGCAGGCTCTCGAGGCGGAGGCCGACCGAGCGCGCGCGGAGCAGGAGAAGCGCGAGGGGGAGCTTCGTCGGGCACACGAGTTGGCTGCTGACTACGCACGTGATCGACTGAAAGAGATGGAGGATCAGTGCGTATCCGTCGAGGCAGCGCTGCGCTCCAAAGAGGAGGAGCTGGTGGGGAAGCAGCGCGCCATTGAGGAGAGGATGCGGGCAGCGGAGGCGAGCTCGCGGTGCCGCATCGATGAGCTGCAGCGGCAGCAGAAGGCGCTGGAAGAGGCGCTGAAGGAGAAGGAGCGGCTGGTCTCGCTGCACGAGCGCGAAATGCGTCGCAAGTGCAAGGAGGCGGAGGAGGAGCTGAGGTCGGTGGAGAAGCGCAACTCCGAGATTGAGGAGGAGTGGTCGGCCAGGGTGAAGGCACTGGAGACGACTGCGAAGCAGCGGGAGGAGGAGGTGGCGCAGCGGATTCGTGAGGCGCAGGAGGCACAGTGCAAGGCTGAGGCCGCGGTGCGTCGCAAGGAGGAGGAGATTCAGCGGAAGTGGATCGAGGCGGAAAACGAGGCACGGCGGCTGCAATCGGAGGCGGCGGCCAAGGAAGCCGAGCTGAACTGGCGTATGCAAGAAGCGAACCGCAAAGCGGAGCAGCGTGAGGAGGAGCTCAACGAGCGTCTTCGCAAGACGGAATACGAGCTCAAGCGGCGCGAGCGTGAAACGGCGCAGCAGCTGCTCGAGGCGGAGGCACTCCGACACGCGGCGGAGCTGCAGTCGGAGGCGAGCCGAGCCAAGGAGCGCACGATCGAGGAGGCCCACAACATCCGTGCCGAGTCTCTTCAGGCTCTTGAGGTGCAGTTTCAGCAGCGTGAAGAGGAGCTGCGCAAGCAGTTTGACGAGGTGATGCAGATGAAGCGAGGATGGAGTGAGCAGCACACCGATCAGCAGCGGAGGCTGCAAGTCGAGTACGAGGCCGCCATGCAAGCTGTAAAGCGATGGGAGTCGGACGTATCTCAGCGCGAGATGGAGCTGCGCCGGCAAAATGACGCGCTTGCTAGCAAACTGCGAGCGCAGGAGATGGAGCTGGAGAAGCAGCAGATGGCGCTGCTGGCAGACAAGAACGAGTTTGAAACAGCGATGCATCGGGACAGGCGCGCGATGCTTCGCAGGAGAGAGGAGATGCAGCTCGACCAGGACCGCAACGAGGTGGACTGCAGAATGCGGCAGGATAAGCTGCGCCAGTGGGAGACGGAGCTGAACGACCGCCGCGCCGAGTTGGAGTCGACGCATAAGGAACGTGAGGCGGCATTGCGGCAAAAGGAGGTGGCGCTTGTAGCGCTGCAGGATGTGGTCATGGCGAAAGAGGCGGAACTCTCTCTGACACAGGAACGACTCCAGGCAGAGCAGGCAGGCCTGCGGCGCCGTGCCGAGGCGACCGAGGAGGAGAGAGAGCGCTTGCAGAAAAGCTTCTTCACAAGCTTGAAACGGTTTGGGACGCGACCAGGTGGTGACTGTGCCGACGGTGCCTTCGGCCCTGACACGCTCGACGACGTGTGCTTACTCAAAGAGCTCGTTGCGGGCCGGAGCGGCCCCGAGTTGTCTTCCGACGTGTCAGGCCGACGAGAGCTTCGATACTTGTACGCTTTCGAGAGCATTTACCGCTCCAACATCGTAGCCGAAGCGAGGGCAGAATTTCGCAACTTGGCCCGCAGCAGCCAGCTAGAAGCTCGTGACGTGCAGCGGTGTTCCGAGCTGATGCGGACGCAAGAGGTGGCAAGCGCGCTGCAGGCGAAGCTGGATGCTGCCGTGAGCGAGTCCAAGGCTGCGGAGTCGAGGGCAGTTGCATCACAAGAGCAGGTGGAGACTCTGATGGAGGAGCTGGAAAGCTTGCGGCGGCAGACGCTTGAGGTGAAAGTGCAGATGGGCAGCGCCATCTCTGCAGCCCGATTTGCGGAGGCGCAGGTGCGCCAGCTGCGAATCGAGGCCTACGAAGCCGACACGAAGCACCGCGACCGAGAGCAGAAGCTCCAGTCCGCCGTGGCTGAGGCGCAGAGCGCCACTGCCGCTGCAGCACGCAGCCAGGGCCTATTTCGCCAGCTGGCGCTGCGCGTGCTGTTGACGTGCGAGGAGGAGCAACGTAGCCTGGTCGAGCATCATCAGACCAGCGAGCTTCAATCACTGCACCTCTTGGAGATATCTAACCGGCGCGTACTCGATCAGGAGGGCGCCACCCGCAAGTGGCAGTCGCTCTACCGCCGCCGCAGTGAAGAGGACGCGTCGGCGAGGGCGGGAGACGACGCCGAGAGGCAGCAGCGCATGGACGAGGAGGCGCAGCGCTTGCGTAGCCTTCAGCGCAACAGCGATACACTCACACGCAGGGAGGATCACCTCGCTGCCGAGCGGGAGCGGCTCGAGCAGCGCATGCTCGACTTTGATAGCTACCAGCGCACGCGGATGGCGGAGCTGTCGCGGCAGGAGCAGGAGGTGAAGAAATACTTGCTGGAACTGGAGGAGATGGATCAGGGCAAGGTATGCGAGTACGCCGAACGCGAGCGGCACCTTGTGGAGATGGCGGAGCGGCTCAGCATGCGGCAGACCCGTATCGGCACCAACGCTCAGGACCTGTTTCAGTCTTTGCTGCAGCGATCTGCGGAGCAGCAGTCGGCGCTAACAGAGGCGCATGAGGAGCTGGAGCGCGTCAGTCGGCAGCGCGCCAGGTACGTGGCGCGGGAGAGGCATCTCATTGAGCACGCACAGCGCGGCAACGCGGCTTCCTTGCAGGAGCTTGTAAAGCTCCACGAGGAGTACGTCGAGTCGGAGAAGAAGCAGCTAAGACGGCGAGCTCGCAGACTGGAGAAGGGGGAGACACGCAGCAAGAAGCGTATGGCCGAACAGGAGGCGGAAATTCGCCGATACCTACTCGAGATCGAGGAGGAGGATGCTCGCCGAAACGCTCTCTCTCAGCAAGGCCAGGAGCTAATGCTGGAGGCTGAGGAACGTCTGTCCAAGGCTCAGTTCAAGGAGGCCGCGTTACGCGACCTGGCCCGCCAACTTCACCTCGAGGCGATGGAATCGGAGGGGCAGGCGCGCACGATGGAGACAACGCTGCGGCGAGAGGAAAAGTCCACTCGCGAGAGGCTCAAGCACCGCAGGGCGGAGCTGGAGCAGCGGCAGCGGGCTGCCAGCAGCGCCGCCGAGTACCACGAGCGAACCCTACTTGACATGGAGGCGGACTTGTTGGCGATCGTGAACAAGAATAAGGACGCTGAGCACATCATCAAGACACGCGAGGCGGAAATAAAGCGGCAGAAAATGTACTACATGGATCTCTCGAAGTTGCTGGCCGAGCGCGATGAGATGCTAAGGAAGGAGCACGCTCTGCGCATCTGTGGGAAGAAAAATGCGGGTTCCCTGGCTAAGGATCTACTCGACGTCAACGACGCTCTACGCAAGCAGGTGGTAATGTGGAAGCAGAAATTCGACGTCCTCCTCGCAGAAGGCAAGGTGGAGTGTGAAAAGTGCTCGTGGAAGAACAAGCGGGACGTATTGATGTGCATGTGCTGTGGACACTCCGGCTTGTTTGAATTGTCGGAGGCGTGCTGACGTGGGTACGCCTTTTTCTTCCCCGCTCTCGCTCTCCGATAGATATCCTCCGCTTTCACGTTCGCATACATGTCATTGGCGTTGCTGAATGCCTTGAGCGTTCCCCATGCCTTTTCGAACATTTCGCGATGACCCCGGCCGGCTAGCCGCAGAACAGCACACACAGCTATGATGCGACTTCGAGGCGGAAGGGATTGGGCAGATAAGGGGGAGGATCACAATGGAGGGCGCCTCGCGCTCTCATCGCTTCTTCATCTATGCCTCCGTTGCATCCTCTATGGTGGACATCGGGGGGGAGGGGGGAAGATGGTGGATTGCTTCGGCTCTCTGTCCGCCTGTGCACAAGGCCAACTCGCCGCTGCACGGCTTCTCTCTTCCATATGAATGTTCCTCTCTTCCCCTTCATGAATCCCTATGCGTGAAACTTCCCTTTTCCCCCCTCTCCCTCTCCTTGGCGTCTCGTGCTGCTAGCGTCTCGGCGACACGGCCGCCCGCCGCCTTTCTCTATGATTCGGTACGCGATACTTTTCACCTTTGCATGCGCATTGCTTCTTTATCCTCTCTTGTCCCGCACCCCCTCTCTCTCTGCTTCTGCAGCGATGCTTGCCGGCGAGCGACAGGCTCGCCCTAGAGTCGCTCACGAAAGGCGTGCCTAGAGGCATGGCAAGCCGCTCTTGCCGCACTTCTTGGAGCAATCCTAAGCTGATCGGGTATGTGTGCGTGCTGCTCTGCCCCCTTTTTTATGCGCGTGTGCATTCGCGCAGAGGATGGTTTCTATTGGTGGCGTCTACACGCATGTGAGGTGTTTCGCCCTTCTTTTTTGGCGTCCCTCCTCTCCTCCTCCAGTTATTTGTGTTCCCTCTGCGCTTTTTTTCCCTTTCTAATCTCTGTGTCTGGTGGCTGGTTGTCATGTCTCTCACTCGAAGAAGAGGCGGCCTGGTGACTTGCCGCCGATGTGTGCGCCGCTGCTTCGAACGTTGTCCACGTCGTTCGCCCCTTTCTTCTTCCTCATCCCTTTACAGGCCCTTGCCCCACCCAAGAGCCGACTCTCTGCGTTTGTTCCCTCCTCTCCCTCCCCCTCGAAGCGTGTAGATGGAGCTTGCCCCCCCTCCCTCCCTCGTACCCAGTAGGCGTGCACATCCAAGTACACGCATAGGCTCGGTGTTTCGCTGCCTAGGGGCGTTTTCTATGACGTCCGCCCTCACCTTCACTTCCTGAGTCTCCTCTTTCGCGCATTGGAGCTTCACATCGATTGGTTGAGAGGTGCGAAGGGCGTGAGAGGCGGGTTGTGTGTGGAGTGAGCGGCGCGACACTTGCGCAGATCGAGGCTTTGATTTCCCTCCAGTCCTGTGCAGGAGTACGAGACTCTTTGCCTGCCTCATACCTACACGCGCTCACGCACGCGTCCTCTTTCCCGCTCTTATGAGACCTCTCTCTCTCCCTCACCCCTCCCATGCGTGCCGCGGTCTCGGTGAGAGGTAACAGAGTCGCAGAGTAGCCTTGAGGCGATGATGAGGTCTGCCTGGCGTCCCCTCAAGAGAAGGTGAGGCTTTCTCTTCCCAGCGAGGCGCGCCCGTCATATCACTCACACATGCTTAGGTGCTGCTCGCCACCTCTCCTTTCTTTCTCCTCCGCCACTTTCCGTTTCCCTTGCGTCTCTTTTCGCGCTGCCGAGAGGGGCCCCGCTCACCTTGCTGCCGTTAGTGTCCGCAGACCTTCTATACCTCCGCTCTTCTCTCCTGCTGCCCGAGGCAGCAGCAGCGGCGCTACACACTGCCGAGGTGGCCAACCGTCGAGAGGTAGAAGGCGACGCGCGTGCCACCATGACGCATAATAAAGAAGAGCGCACATGTTTTTTCCCCTTTTCATGTGGCGGCGGCCTCTGATACTGAGCTTCGTCCTTTTCTTTCCACTTCTCCTGTGGCGTTTCCCTGACCTTTTCAAGCCTCTTTGGTGTACCCACCCGTCGAGGCAGTCTACTTCAGATCCCCGGCTGCTTCTTTCTCACATCCACACATCCACAGAAAGTTGCAGCACCACAAAGAGTTCCTACGGATCCCTTCCTCTCTCCCAGTACCCCCCCCACACACACGCCCGCATTATTGGGCTCGGCGTGTTTTCTGCTCAGGCAGCTCCGTCATCATGCATTACAGCGCGTCTACGCAGCGACTCCTCGATGAGCTTGCTGCGCGAGAGCGACGAGTCCTGCAGCAGCTGTGTGAGCTCTCTGGTATGAACCAGTCTCCTATCGCGCCTAGCCGTTCCTATGCGAGTTTGCCAGTGACGCCGGAGCGATTGAACACTGTGTCCCCGCACCCTGCACCATCTGCACCCCTATCGCTGCTGCCTTCCTCACCCTCCGCTGTCATTGAGCGTGAAGATTATCACGAGGAGAAGCCGTCGTGTCGCGAACGAGGCAAGAACCACCTTGACGCTCACTTCACCTCGCGCGGGGCTACGGAGAACCTAGAGCGAGACCTTCAGCGTCTTCAATACCTACTGCGGCACAGCCCGCTGATCGGGGTGCCGCCGGTGCTCATGGGCGCAGGCCACGAGAACGGCTCAGAGGCGACTGGCGCTCAGAAGCCACTACATCGCTTGATGGCGGACGGAGAGGGCGGCGCCGCAGCGGTGCATGAAAAAAGGACACGTGGGGCGCGCGGGCCTAACTTGAGCGCATCCCCGGTGACACCAGAGGTGAAGCGCGACCGCCGAGAGGCTCATGCCTACTTTGCTCCGCCGCCGCCTCTAGCATCGCTACCATCGCACTCGGGGATGTCGCCGCGGCCGCCAAGCGGTGGCTCCGCTTCACCGACACAGCGCAGTTCGGTGCTGGATATGGGCGAGGAGCTGGGCGATGCGGATATGACTCCCGCCAGTGACGCTCTGACGCCTTTTGCAGAGGCTGCTGCTGGTGCAGTCTGCGGCGGTGCAGAGGAGAAGCGTAGAAGGACGAGTGCTGCCATGCCCACGGAGCGGCCCTCAGCGAAGACTCTTGGCGCTGTGCAAGTGCGTCCTTACCGCGACTCGGACGACACTGTGTCGAGTGAGGAGTACGATCGGCAGCCCGCCGTGCCTGCGGCCGCCTCTTCCACTGGCGCGTGGCAGCGCTCTCCAGTTCGGTGGTTTTCTTCTGCCGCTGCTGCGGCCTCAGCCTCGAACTCCGCACCCCCACACGATGGGCGCGAGAAGGCGGAGGAGGTGGAGATGCTGTGCGCGTCTGCGTTGGACACGTGGGCCGCGCATCGCTCGGCGCATCAGCAGGCACGGGGAGTGACACATTTCAACTCAGCCTCTATGGCGACCTCGCTACCGCTGAAGGAGAGATTGTCTCGGGCTTTGCATCCATCTCGGTCACCGTCTCACTCGGAGGTACAACACAATCTTCACGCACCTCCACACCCAGCTCTGCCAAGCACCAGCCCGCCCCCGCGCGTGCCAGGGCCGTCCTCGTTTCCGCTTGGCCGAAACTGTCAGGCAGGCGCCTCCACTGCCGAGCCCACCTCCCCGATGCCTGCGCTTGGCGAGGACGGAGCTGCGCCGCCCTTCGCTGCCACATCTCCGAGGCACACTGTGACGCCGCAGCCCCGCGTGCACAGCAGGGGCGGGCAGCACGGCAACAGAGCATCGGTGGAGGCACAAGCACCTCGCGCTGCAGCCACCTCGCCGCTTGGTGCCATGCAAACGGCCTCGTGGTATGCGCTAAAGGCGTTCTACGCCCGGCAGTCCGACACCGGCGCCTTGCTCACGCCGTTACGCGAAATGGACTTAGCGTAGCAGGGGAAGTGCAGACGGGGTGCAACGGCAACACATGAAGACTGAAAGCGTCGCCGTTTGGCTGCGTTTTCCTGCACTTGCAGATGAGGAGGGAGCTGCTCCGCAAGCAGCGCCGACCTCCTGCGGCCTGCTTTACTACCGCATCTCCAGCGATTCATGGTGATGCTGTCGCTGTAGAGACCTTCATAGACGGGAATACATGTCTGCTTCTTCAGTCGAACGAGAACGGGGCGCACGTGCCTGCACGCCCGCCAATGGCGTTTGCTCGCCTTTGAGGCCAAGCGCTCTCTCACAGACTCCGCAAAATCATTTCTTCTCGGTTGCAGTTCGAAAACGATTTTTTTTCTGCTCGTTAGCTTACCCTTTCCGGCAACAGAGGAGGACACTGCAGTGCGTGCCGCCTCTCATGGGCGCCGTGCGTCCACTCTGCTTGGAGAAGCCGAGCAGCCCCCTCCCCCCTCCACTCTCCTATTCCCCGCCAAATGCCGAGCTGCTTCCCGTGGAGACGGTGGACATGCGCGTGTCATTCATACGCTAGGCGGCTTGTCGACGCGGCGGGAGTGCGTCGGACCCGGCCCCTGCTGCCTACTGGTGTGTGGAGCGTGTGCCATGGCGAGGGGTGCGCCCGGCGGTGGCGTGCGACGCGTGGGCTGGCTAGCGTTCGAGGCAGAGGGCGTGCACAGGTGCGTACTACCTGTGGTGAGCCCCACGCGCGATGGCGTGTGTGGGGGGCCGGCAGGGGATGAGAGTTGGGCGGATGCGCTCCCATCGGAGGGGACCAGCGGGTGAGCGGCAAAGGACGGAAGAAACAAAGAGAGATGCTTCTGCGTTTCTCTTTCAGTGCTCGCTCATGGGCGACTGGCCGTTGGACCTGCACCGCCTTTCATGGGCTTCGAGCCGCCATTTTCGGAATAGAGAAGGCGCACCGCGTACCCCACTCGCCTGTCGTTAGCAGTTCCACTCGGGCCTCTGTACTTCCCCTCTCCTCCTCCCTTTTTCTCTTGTGTTTTCTCACGCATAGGCAGAGGAGTCGACAAGTTTGTGCGCAGTCGAAGAGGCGGAGAGCCGTCTGACTGCAAAGCACAGGCGAAAGGGGACCGTGAGCCATATCAGCGAAGTCTGCTGCTTTCCCCCTTACGGAAGTGAGTATTCATTAGCACAGTTGCAAGAAGAGCACCAGTACTAACTGTGCGAGTGGGTCGTGCTGTCACTAAGCATGGATGACTCGTGCGCGCCGTCAGCTGCTGCGCTAGCGGCGCCGACGCAGGTGGAGGTGAAGTTCGCAAGCGACGACGCGGCGGTGCCGTCCCCTAAGGCACTAATCGGCACCACTGACGAAGGTGGTCGCGCTCCCCGTAACCGCGAAAGCCGGCGCATTCAATTCCTCGATGACGGCAAACTCTTCGAGGGCCACTTCACCGTCCAGTCGCGCAATCTGAAGAGCATCATCCAGTATCTGGTGGACAGGCAAAATGAGCAGGATGTCGTCATCGGAGATTTGCAGAAGCAAGTGCACCTGCTGCGCCATCGCCACCTCAAAGCGAAGCAGCGGGCGGCGGGGGATGGCGGAAGGCTGCTGCTGGCTAACGTGGCCTCTGGCGAGCCCTCTGCCGGGCATGATGTCGGAGGCCGCGTGAAGCGTATTGAACAGTTCCTACAGCTTTGGGGCGTGCGCCTCGCCGATGTTGCGGAGCTGGTCGCGGAGCACGGCGATCCCGTCATCACCCCCGACGCATACACCTCGTACCTAGTGGATCTGCCGGCGTTTCGCTTCACTCGTAGCGAGGCTCGTGCTTTCACGGTGAGTGCCAGTCAGCAGCCCGTTGTAAACGCTGCTGCCGCCGCAAGCGACACGGCAGCGCGTCGGCGCAACAACACACCAAGGCCGGAGACGGCTTCAGCTGGCTCCTCCTCGGATCCCGACGGGAGGTACGATGATAGAGCTACTAAGGCGGCGCTCGAGAAGGCAAATGCTGCGCTCAAGAAGGCAGAGACGCTCTTAGAAGAGCTGCGCAGCGTTTCTGCACGGGTACCACTGCCACCCTCCTCCAAGTCCCTTCGAGCGGACGGTTCGGCGCCGGATCCGGTCAAGAGAAGCACTGGCGGTGGCGGTAGCGACAACAGTGGCAGCGGTGGCGCTGGTGGCCGCAGTGGTGGCGGCGACGGTGGCGGAAGCGCAGTGGACCACGAGGCTCGCGCAGAGATCGAGGAGCTAGGCGACTACGTGATGCGCCGCTTCCAGGAGCTGGAGGCGCAGTCGATCATGACAGCAGCATCGGTGGCCAGGGCCACTGCCGCGCCGCGAGTGGAGAAAGTTGGTGGAAGCTCCGGCAACAGTGGAGGCGGATGTGGGGCTGCGGCTGGCAAGGCTGCCTCAGCGCGCCCCAAGCATGCGCCAGCGAAAAAGTCGGCCGCGAACGCCAACTCGCCCACGCGCGAACAGGGACCTCCTCCGGCGCCGCATATGGTATCTGCTGATGTGGTCGATACCGTTGCCCGCGAGGATGCTGCGATGTCTCTGGACCTGCTAGAGGAGCTGGAGGCGACGATGGAGCGGCGCTTCAAGGAGGTGAATAGCGTCCTTGCCAAAATTGCGGTGCGCACTGTTTCCCTGGCGAAGAACAACACGGGCGGGCCGTCTTCTGCAGCCGAGCCTGAAAAGCAGCAACAGCGGCCTGGCTCGGCGTCGTCTTTGAGGAGTGGAACAAGCAAGTCACGATCGCCGCACGCTGACAAGCGGGCCGGGAAGAATGCCGAGGCGAAGCCGATCGGGGAGGATACCGCGGGGGAGGTGGAGGAGTCCCGCGTGCCTGCGTCTGCGTCTCCAATGCCACCTTCCACCTCCAAAGTGTCTCGCCCAAGTAAAGGCAAATCAAAGAAGATCGCCAGCGATCTTGCGGGACCTCTTCTTCCAAGTGCCGGGATCGATCATGTGGCTAGGGAGGAGACGGCGGCCCTCTCAGATCGACTCAGCGACCTCGAGGAGGAGTTGCTGCAGAGGTGGCAGGCGATGGATGAGCGACTGTGCATCATAGGCAGAGCCTCCATGAAGCAGGCAGCGACTAACCCCGCCGCAGGGCCAGGCGGCACTGCTGTGACGGCGGTGAACCGCGCCCCTGTAGTGGACCGCAAAGCCCGAGAGGACGCCGCCCTTTCCCTCATGCGACTCCAGCAGCTGGAGAGGGAGCTGGCGCAGCTAAAACGGCAGTGGTGCTCCGATGGCGGCTCCGCCAGGCCTGCCGCTGGCAGCGCTGAGCCGGTCACCGTCGGGAACGAACCGCAATTCGCCATGCCGATCGTATCCACGGGGCCGAGTGTGCCCCTGCGAGACACGTATGGCAGCAAGGTTGCAGATCTCGAGAAGGAGGTGGAGCAGAGAATGGCTGATGTAAATCAGGCTATCGCGCAGTTGAGAGTCGGGACCATGACACTAACGCGCGACCTCGGCGCTGCTGGCTTGGCAGCAGAAGCCACGGCTGGCAGTGTTCCAGCAGCCGCGCTCTCCGATCTCCACACGCTGGCGTGGATGAATTCCTCGGCAGCGCCGGCGGAGGGCAATGCAATTTTGCCAGACCAGCCGCAAACGCATCGATCCGCTGTCGCTTCACCCTCTGCGTCATCAGCGCAAAGCCACCTCATCTTACGTGCTGTGGATGAAGAGCTTCCTCCTGCAGCCACAGAGTGCGGCTTGCCGAAAGCGGACTCACCGCAACCCGACGCGGCGCTTCAGTTGCTGGGCTCATTCGGCTACCGCAAAAGCTCTGACATTGATCGCGTCTCTGCTAACCCGGTGGGCGGCACCTCCCCGGGGCCGAAACGCATGACTGTCAGCCGCCTACGCGCGCCCGACGCTCCAACGTTCGGCTCCCTTCTTGTACAGCGCGCTGTCGTGGACCTGCCGGCAAACACTACGGTAGCCGCTGCAGAGGAGGGTGCCAATGCGGCAGGTAGGCACTTTTCTGTGGGTAGTGGCGCCGCTGCTGCCACAACTCTTACTGCAGATGCACGGTGCGAAGTAACCGCTGCAGGTAAATCTTCATACCTAGAAAGACACCCCTTCTCCGTCTCGCCTCCTCCTGGGGCTTCAAAGGGCAGCAAGCGCGTGCGAATGTCAGACGTGAGGGGCGAGTCACCGGCACCACAGAGCTCGGCACTTCAGCATCGCCACGAGACTCGTGGCCACACTGAACCGTGCGTGGTCGTCAGCTGTGTCTGGTGCGATGCCGAGGCCGCGGAGCCGGCCGTCACGTAGGCCGCACAAATTCATTTGTGAGTGGCCAAAAGCATGGGGAAGATCACATGGGCTTGTGCGGTTGCGTGAGGCGCTCCCGCGCTGCGGCTTCCCCCTCGTGGGCGATGCATGCATCCCCTCCCCCGCCTTACCCCCTCGGTGCGCGTGTGTGAGGGGGGTGGGAGGGTCGGTAAGGCCCCGCTGAGAGAGGCCACCAATATACCTCAATGTACAGTAGAGATGCGCCCATCTCTCTCACTTCTTATCGTGTGTTTCCGTTGTCATGCGCGTGGGTGACTGTTCTCTCTCTCTTTGCGTCATGTAGGACATCGACACTGGTGTGGTGTGTGCCTCTTCTTTTGTTCAGGTGGCTGGGCGACGGCATGCGCGGGTGTGCGTGTCCGTGCGCATCTGGCTGAATGGCACACAGAAAAAGAGAGGCTGAAGAGGACGGGGCGCAGGGACAGTGAAAGGGGCAAGACGACGTGAGCAGAGGGGAGGAAGGGAGAAGGTGCTGGTAGCGTGCGCTGCAGATGTCCGCGGCCGCGCCTTCCCTCCTCTTCCTCCAGTTTCTACGAGTTTCCGGTGTAGTATTCGTCTCTCGTCTTGTCTCTGTGGCACAGAAGCGATGCGGTCAGTTGGGGGGAGAGAGAGGGGGGAGAGAGAGGCTGCCGAGAAGCCTCTCTTTAACTGTCTTAGTGCCTCCCCTCTCTCTCATGGCCTCTTTGCTTTGCCTTTTCCTTTGCCTCTGCGCTTCTCCTCCTGCCTGCGCTGTCCCGCACCCCCGCACACCCCCCTTCATCGGACTCCGCCCACCTCACCCCCGCGCCATCACTTCACCCTTTATTTCGTTACTTCATGTACATGCGTGGTTGCAGCATTCTCTTTTTCCACTGCAGTCATTGTCGGCGCCCCTGCTGCTGCTAACGTTCCCGCAGATGACGCTCTCCCCTTCCGCCCTTTCTTTTCTGTCAAGACGGTGCCGCAATCTTGATGCTGCCACTCTGCGCACACTTGTGTGCGTTCCAACGGGTGTATATGACACTCGCAGCGGCTCTGACTTGGCCTCTGAAAAGGAGGCGGAGCAGAGTCGAAAAGGTGAGAAAGAAAAACAGTAAAGAGAGGCGGTGCACTCGGGCCAAGAGGACAGCGCACCGACAAGCTGGCCCCTGATGAAGGGAAGGTGAGGGGGTAGGGGGCATGCGTAGAGGGACGCATTTGAGGGCGTTCCACAAACGCGCGGTGCTCGCCGTGTCTCTACGCGATGGACCTCTCTCTCCACCTCTCCTGCGTCATGTGCTATGCTGAACATTTGCTCACCAGCACCCGGCTCGTCCCTATCGCTGGGAGGGGAGGGAGAGGGCTCGGCAAACGTTGAATGGCCTCTCTCTGGCGGCTGCCGCTACGATACTTCCCGCTTCTCAAGCCCTGCTTGTGATGCCTTCCGTACCGCTTGTTTCGTCCACACTTTGCCCTCATGTACTTCTCTGCTCGCTCTTTGCCCGTGCTGCTGCTGCTCTCTCTCTCTCCCTCTCTCTTCCGCGCGCGCGCGCGACCACTCGAGTGTGCATTACTTCTCCAGTGGAGCCCTTTCTCTGCACCCTCTCTCTCCTCCAAAGCGTCTGCACGTCGTCTCCATTGTGTGCATGTGTGCACGAGTCCAGACCGTGCCTCCTCGTTTCTTCTGCGTTGCATGAGTCGTAGTGAGCACCGAAATAATCCGTCTGCTACTCTGTTAGGTAGAGAGCGTCAGTTGCTCGTGGCGCTACGAGACACCATCGGAGGAGGAGACTGTCGCCTCGCCGTGTGCTCCTCTGCAGCCGCTCTCTTTCCCCTCTGCTTCGTTCCCCGCTTTCGTTTTTCTGACGCCGCACGTTCGACAGAGACGTGACACAAGAGCTGCCGCGCCGGACTCCTGCGTAAGTGTGAGAGAGAGGGTCCCGTGCCTTCTCTAATCTTCTTGCGTCAAGACTCAGTGCAGTCGACCACACACGCACGCGTGCAGGCGAACCACCCGCCACCGGTGAATGCACGTGCGCCTGCGCAGCACACCTCCACCCCTATTCCTCTTCGGCCGCAGCAAGCCCCTCTACCTCTCGTTCCACCCGCTCTCTGCGTACACGTTCACGCACCTCCACGCAATAATGCCGATTATTACCGATGTGGCGAGCGTGCCAGACATCATCGAAGCACAACTCACGCTGAGCTACAGCCGTCTGACCGATGTCATACGCGTCATCGTGGAGCAGGGCAACAACCATGAGGACGACATTGATGAGATTCGCGATCGCCTAGGGAAACTGGCGCAGGAGAACAGTGATCTGCGTGCCGAGATCGATGCTCTCAAGCGGGCGAAAGGGCCCAACGAGGACGTGGCGGCCGCGCTCGAAGATCTCAAGTTGACGTTGTGTGAGCTCTCAGATAAACTTGAGGCCAATGCAGAGAGTATCGCAGCCAACGACGAGGCGAACAAGGCGCAGGTCGCTGCTGTGGAGAAGCGTATGAGCGAGCAGCAGGTCGCCGCAAAGGCCACCTTGGATCGGCATGCCGAGGAGCTAGGGAAACGCTTGTCCACTGTCGAGAAGTTGTTTTGTCCACTGCAGGCCTTTGCCGACCTCTGGGGTGCCGAGCCGGAGCAGGTGTTGGAGATGGGCCGGCGGACCGATAAGCAGGAGATGGAGCACAGCCTTGAGGACCGCACCCGATATATCCTTTCGCTGCCCTCTTTCGCTAAGCTGCAGGAGGAGATGGAGGTGCTGCGGGCGTTGCTGCAGCACCAGGCTGCGGACGCGCTCGCTGCCAAGACGAGTGAGGAGGCGCGGAAAAGCCGTACGTCCTCGTACGTGGCTGTAATGGCCGCATCGGCCGAGGGGGCGGATCACTCGGGCGAGATCAAGACCCTCACTCACGCGCTGCGCTCACTAGAGCAGGACGTGGAGGCCGTGCAGCAGCAGCGGTTACCGCCATTGGAGTCTGCGGTGCGCGGACTGCAGGGACGTGCCAGCTCAGAGAAACGCATCAGCGGCACGGAGAAAGACTTGAGCCGCTTGCACGGCCAAGTCACGCAGCTCGAGGCCCGTCTCAACTTACTGCTCGGCCAGAGCGAAGAGGCAAAGGAGGGTGTCGTGGATAAGGCTCACCCCGGGCTGGTAGACTTGGCTCGGCGCGTTTCGCTGCTAGAGGAGATGGTGGAGGGGCTGCCGCGTCGCAAGAGCTCCACGCCAGCCTCTGCCAGCTCAGTAGCTCGAGGTGAGATGGAGAGTGCGGATGGGGCTGCCGCAACGGTGCCGGCGCGTCCTTCATCGCGCACCCGTGGAAGTCTCCCTGCCGCCGGACGTCCGCCTTCGGGTCGCTTGGGCAGCAGTGGTGTGCTGCCGGCGCTTTCCAAGGAGGCCCCAAACAGCAGCAGCACCGTGACTGAGGGCGGTGTAATGTCCCCACCCACTCGCCGTGCGTCCTCCTTGGCGCGCAGCTCCAACTCAAACGACCTTGGACAGCCGACGGTTGAGGTGCTACGCCGACAAGAGGCATCGCAGCCCAGCGTCGCCGGCGATGGCAAGCGTGTTTCGGTGGCGGTAGAGTCGGATGAAGGCCTGCGGCGCCGCGTAGTACAATTAGAGGACAAGGCCTCTATTCTAGAGGTGAAGAAGGCGGACCGGAAGGAACTGCTTGCGCTGGAAGAGGCGCTGCGCAACGTCATTGAAAGCTCACAGCAGCTAAATGAGCAGCATCAGCAACTACCGCTATCGCAGCAGGCTCTGGCCTCGAACTCGCCCTACAACTCACCGCCGCTGGCTCCACAGCGTCTTGCTTCTGCAAGTGGACGGTGCACTGTGACCGACTACGCAGTAAATCAGCAGCGTGGAGACAGCTTTAATAATGTGACCTCTGCGGCGGCAGCGCTGGGTCGTCCAATGTTCGTCGGCTCGTCGTCGGTGTACCTGCGCGATGGAGCAAAGCTCACAAACGCCACGGTGTCGCCGACGAAGACGTATCGGCAGTGAGGATGGCGCGCCTGTGGAAGGATAAGCGGAGGGACGGATAAGAAATAGCGCCTACGTTGATGAGCCGAGACGACCGCCAGTGCAAGCGTTCTTTTTTTTTCGTGAGCCTCGCTCGTCTGCTTATTTGGCGCCTTGCTCGAGTTGGCAGTGGCGTTGGCAACAAGGGCGTCCTCCGAAGGTTTGGTGCCGGATTGATTGGATTTTTCTTCTCTCTTGACGTCAGAGAATGCGCTTGCGCCAATCTCTCTCTCCGCGTGTGTGTGCGTGTGCTTCACCGCTGCCACTGGCAGATTTATACAGACGGACGTACGCCAACACACCCGAACACAAAATCTCTGCCTTTGCCACTACCAGCCGCGCCCTCCCCCCATGCCCCTCCTCACTCACTGACACACACACACACTGTTTCTCTTCCCCACCCTCTTGGACTGGTACACCTTTCCTAGGAGCGCCCTTTTGTACTTGATTTTCCGTTCACCCCATGTGTGTGCGTTTCTTCACGGAGCGCGCCATCCTTTACGCGCCGATTTTTTTTTTGTACCTTTACGGATCCCCTTTCTCTTTCTCATCACCCTCACTTCATCTTTTCTCGCTCACACGCTCATCGAGAGCCGCTTCTTTGCCTCTCGCTTCTTTCCCACAGCCTCATGTTATTTTGCTGTCCTCGTGCCTGTCTGTGTGTGCTTGTCTCTCTCTGCGCCCCTGCGTCTCAGCGTCTCTGCGCGTGCGAGGCTGTGTGCGGCCAGCCAACGGAGCAAAAGAAGCGCTGCCATGCTGAACGTTTCATGCACTTGGACGCTTCCCTCTCATGTACTTTTTGTCCTTCCCTTTAGATCTCTGGCGACGCCACGTAACAAGCGCTCACGCGTACACAGTCGGATACCCTCCCCTCTCTCCCCTCTCCCCTCTCCCCCTCTCCCCTTCTTCCACTCACTCCATTATGCCTTTCACATGTATATAACCGAAAAAAAGGAGCAACAGCGACAGGAGGGCGCGAGTGAAAGGGGAGGAGATTTGGGTGCTGGGAGAGGGGGAGGGGGGAGGGCGATCAGACAAACGCTATTTCGCGACTGGAGGAAAAGGATGACGAGTCGCCCAAGCACGTGTAAGACCTCTGTAGCTACACACTGTGGCAGAAGATGGAGGCAGCGGCTTGTTGGAGAGTGAGTGGCCACCACGCTGGCAAATACCCCCTTCCTCCCTCAACACGCGAACATACGAACAACGCCCCTCTTCCCCCCTCGATTGCGGGCAGGTAAAAAGGCTCGTTCCTCTTCTTTTCCTTATTCCCTGTCGCTCTAGCTGCTTCCGCGGTGCCTGCGTGTACAAATGTGGGGTTGGAAAGAGCAAAAAAAGATGAGGACCAGCAGGCGCAGTCAGCACCTGGTGGGCGGCTTTCCGTCTTCCATCAACTGTTCGAGGGTGACTCCTCCTCCTCTTTTCGCTCGTTGCTCTGTCTTTCTCTCACCTTTTGACCCCCCTTCCTCCTTCCATACCCTTCTCCCCCCCTCTTACCGTCCCTATCGGCTCCTCCTCTTCACTCCACGCCTTTCTGTTTATCTCGTATGTACAGGCGTGCGGCGCGGCACGGAGCTCAAACGTCTTTCACCCCCCAACCCGTTTCTCTGTGCCGCTGTGGCGTACGTGCATGTATGGTGGATTATGCATGCGAGTGCACGCAGGGCCTCTTCCCTTGTGCATTCGCTGCCTCCGCCGCCCTCCTCCTCTCTCTTCGTGTCTCTCCTCTCGCCATCCGCTTTCCCACGTTTTCCGCCTCGCACAGACACTTTACGGTCGGTCGATGAACGGCACACGCGGGCGGAACCACGCAAAACGCAAACGCGAAACAAACAAATAAACGGAAGCTGACTGGGCAAACTTTGCCGAAGATCCCCATCCCCATTCGCACCTCCACCGGCGGTGCTTTCGCTTTCTTTCTCCTTTGCTCTTGAGAAGTGGGTGGGGGGGCGAAGGTCACAAACACACGCGCACTCTTACGAGGAGGGAGAGAGGGAGTCCTTGGACGGCTGGGCATCGGGCACTTCGCGGTATCGCCTCAAATGGGGCAAGAGAGGGCTCATTTTTTTTTCCAACACGACACTGCGGTTTTTGTATCTCTCAGGGCTCATCACGTCGTGCCTTCTCTGTCCTGATGCCGTCAAGATGCGTGCGTACTCCGCGTGTAGTGCTCTTTTCCCCTTTCCTCCGTCTTGGTTTGAGCGCGCTGCGCAGGCACGCTGACTCGGCAGCCGTTTCGCACGAAAAGGCGTCCCTTCTCTCTCTCCTTTGCTGTCTCTCTCTCTCCCTCTCACTATCCTTCTGTTTAGCGTGTGCTGCGAATACTGCCTTAAAGGCCTATGCGTGTGTGCGTGTCTACGTGAATGTGTGCGAGTCGTCCCCGTACGCGGGTGTGTCTTTCTCGTTTAATCTGCCGCCTTCACCGTTTCATTCCCACCCTCTCTCCTCTGCTCTGCTTCGCTTCATTCAAGGGCTGGTGAGTGAATCAGGGAACCTCTCCCAGCATGACAGGCGTTGCTTACATCGTGCGCTGCCAGCACTGCGGAGTGGCGCGCAAGTCGTACAATGATCCGCGACGCGGCATCAGCGTCATCGAGTGTAAGCGACCGTGCGGTGACTCGCACTACGATTGGACGTATATTCAAACAATTCCTGAGAGCGAGGTTTGGCCGCTGCCAAAGATTGAGGAGAACGCCATTCCAGTCTACGTGCGTCCCACGCACCCACCCCAATCGCCACCATCGTCTTCGGTGCAGGGGAGGTCGACGAGGCGCCCATGCAACGACCTGCCAAAGGACAAAGGGGAGAAACTGCAGTTCTCTAGCGAAGGTCGAGCGTCGATCGCTCGCCCGACGCCGATACTCGCAGGTTGCAGTGCACACGATGCCTCGTCGTCATCTGGCGATTCGCATATCACCCCTGCGCTACAGAAGGCTAAGGCCCACCGCCCGAGAGTGACCGCGCCGATAGCGACGCGCCCCAAATCCCGCCAGAAACAGGGATGCCCTCTGCAGTGAGACGATTCCACACATCTTTGCTTCGCCCTCCATACCGGTGTCACTCTCCTCCAGCATTTTCGGAAGGTGCCCTGCGTGCGGTGACGGTTACCTCTTCATCATTCGAGTGGGACGCGACAGCGATGCTTTCGACAGCAGAAAAATAGCGAAAGAGACGCAAATCTTTGTCCATCGAGCCTTCAGTCGGACGCTGTAGCGCCGCGTCTCCCTCTCTCTCTCGCTTGCTGCCTGCGTGTGTATGCGTATGTGGCGCCAGCGCAAAGCGAAGAACATCAAGAGCAGAGGAGTGGGGAGTGGGAGAGCACCGCCTCCATGCATCTCCGATTGATCCAGGCCTCTCTCTTAGGTGACACCCGCCCTATTATCCACCACTGCATCCTGCTATCCGGGGCCATGCCGCTCGTCATAACTGAAGAACGCTCTGTCTACCAGTGCCTTCTGTTTCTACAGCTGTTTCCACACGTCTCAAGCTCACTCGCAATGATTCTCTCGTTGCGGGCTTGCGACATCAGTTACCTCATCCGTTTGCCTTGAGTAGATGGTGAGGAGGAGGTGGTGGTGGGTGGTGGTGGGGGCTTGATACACTCGTGTGTACGCAATAACATCGGCCTCGAGTGCACAACGCTGTCACCTTATCTGCTGCACAGACCCGCACATGAGCTGAGGCAGCAGAGAGGACTTCTTATGCTGCTGCTGCTGAGTGTGTGTGTATGTGTGTGCGAGAGCGGTAAAATCGTGAGGTGTCTTATCTTGCTTCACCGTCCTCTTTTACCTCTTCCCAAAGCAGCGGGGAAGTGAACTCAGGCTCCCTCTCCTCCCCACTGTGGCCAGCGGCGGGATCGCCCTGGCGTTGGGTCGGAGTACAATAACCAGCAGAACACGCCTGCGCCGCTCCCGATCTGCGCTGTGTGAAGAGTCCGCAAGAAACAGAGGCTCAGACGCAGCGGTGGATGGCATGGAGAAGGTATTGGATGAGTCATGGTGTGCGCCGCCGCCAGTCTCGCAGCGGCGCTACGCTGCTCTCGTACAGGCACTCGACTCACGGCGTGAGGATGAGGGGCCGTCGGACACGCCCTAGAAACCTTTCCCCAAGGCGATTCCGCGCACGCAGAAGAGCAGCGCAGGGCCCTCCTCTCCCCTCTGTGCAGGTGGGCAGCGATGCCTTTTGCCGAGTTGTGTGTGCATGGCGAGGTGCGCAGTGGGAAGGAGCAGCGGGTGCCGTGCCTTCGGAATCTGTTTGACAGGCGCCCCTCCAACCGTTACCGGCCATCAACGTCCCCCCTCCCTACGACTCGGCTGTGGTATGTGCGAGTATGCCTCGAGACATTGCCGGCAGCAAACATGGTGGAGTCGAGCGCCGCTTCGAACCCTCTCAGCGGATCGCCTTCTGCAACATTGCCTCACAGAAGAAGAGTTGCCTCAGTCAGTGATTCCCTATGTGGCTGCGCGACTAGACCGCAGAGGCGTGTGCATGTGAGTGTGTCGATGAGCTCGGGTGCACATCTGAGGGGAAGTCGTGCTGGACAAGTGTAGAGCCTTGGCGGACCTGATCGCGCCACTGTTCACGACGCCTCTTTCCTCACCTGGCACCGGCGACCGCTCTTTCGCGCTGGAGTGAGGTGTGTGTGGGTGGGGTGGGTGGGGGCAGCCACGAGGCCTTCTCCGCTCTTCTCGGCGCTCCTTGCGGGCGGAATCCGGATTGGAGCGCACATGGCGAGCCGCGCGCACGACATCGACAGGCCTCAGCGAATAGGCCCCATCGCATCCACGCTTCCTCTGGCACCTGCCCCAGTATGGCTCCCTCCCTCGCGACACGACACTGGGAGGATGGGGCGCAGTGATCTGTCCCCCCCCCCGGCATTTGAGTCAGAGGACTGTGGTCGATAGCCGTTGCGGAGAAGAGGGCCTCGAGGCGCTCGGAGCATCTCCGTCAGGCCATACCGACGGTGGCTCTTTCTGTCGTTTCTGTGGCATTCGATCCCTTTTCCACGAAGGAGGAGGCGGCAGTGCGCTGATACATCGACAGCGCAGCACTCCTCTTCGCCTTCAGTGGTGGCCGCATACACACACACACAACACACACACACGCACAATGGTTATGCGGTTACTGCTGAAATACATGCGCGCATGGCTGACCTTCCATACGCAGTCACGGCTTGGTCCATCAAGCCGGCCGGCTATCAGGAAGGATGCCCGAGCCTCGATTTCGCATGCCAACAAAAAAACAGAAACAAATAGTCTGACTCGCGACGGAGAAATGGATGGAGGGGATGGGCTGAAGTGTGGCGGGGATCCTGCGGTTAGGGTGCCCTCCCTCAACTCCAGTACGAGCCGCCTATGGGTTGAGGGGCCATGCTGTGAGAGCGAGGAGCGCAGGTCCGTCTATCCCCTCCCTATCTCCCTGTGCATGTCCAACACGTTTGATGACACCGCCCACCGCAGGGCGAAGACTGATGAAACCACTCGCAGCTGAAGAATCGCTTCTCTCGCTTCTTCTCTCGCCTCTTTCACAGGCGCAGGAGGCAACTGTGGAGAGCACCGGTGTATCGTGCGCCTTCTTGCAGCAACGGCCCTTGCTGCTCCCGTGCCTCCTCTTCCTCTCTCTCCCCCGCCCCCGGCTCGAGCCTCACACACACACACATCGTTTTTCTCTGCTTGCCCACGAGGCGGGCGCACAGGCGTACACACGCCTATGGTCGGCGAGACACGCGGCAGGCTTTCGCTGCTCCCCTCTCCTTTCCCTTTTCTGCGCTCTCAGCCATGCAAATGATGCGTGCCGTCACCCTGAAGGGGTTTGGAGACACGGACATGCTCCAAATCTCCCGCATACCCAAGGCCTTCATCACCCGCGGGAGGGACCTCCTCATCAAGGTGTGCGCGGCTGGTGTCAACCGCGCCGACGCGGCTCAGCGCCACGGCCACTATTCCCCACCAAAGGGCTGTAGCGAGGTCATGGGGCTGGAGGTGTCGGGCATTGTTGAGCAGGTCGGGGCCGATGTGAGGGACTTCAAGGAGGGCGACAAGGTGATGGCGCTGCTGCCGGGCGGCGGTTACGCCGAGTATGCCGTGGCACACGAGGGCAGTGTCATGCACATCCCGACAGGTTACTCCTTCATCGAGGCGGCGGCGATTCCAGAGGCGTTTCTCACAGCGTGGCATGCGCTCCAGTACCACGGTAACTGTCGCAAGGGCCAGCACGTCCTTATCCACGCCGGAGCGAGCGGCGTCGGCACGGCGGCGGCGCAAATAGTCGAGAAGTACTTCCAAGCCACCGCCGTCACCACATCCTCGGAGTCCAAGGTGGAAGTCTGCAAGAACTTCGCAAGTGTCAACCTTTCTCGCACCCCAGATGAGACTGGCATGTGCTTCGCTCCAAAGGTGAAGAACCTTCTTGGCGAGGGCGCTATCAATCTCGTCCTGGAGTCTGTCTTCGGCGGATCGTACATCTCCGAGGATGCGGCAGTGCTGGCGAAGGACGGCCGCATCGTCGTGCTCGCCTTTATGGGCGGTGCAAAAGTGCACCTTAACTGCCTTCCCCTCCTTCGGCAGCGCGCGCACATCATTTTCTCGAAGCTTCGCTGCCAGTCGGCTGACTACAAGGAGAGCCTCGTAGACACCTTTTCGAAGGAAGTCATCCCCTACATGAATGGGCGGGTGATTGTGCCGGTGGCCAACAAGACATACCCGCTAGAGGAGGTCGCGCAGGCGCACGCGCGACTAGAAGACAGCAAGACGTGGGGTAAGATCGTGCTAACGGTCAACAACCATCTGACGACGAACTCGGTGAAACGGATGCCTATGGCAGAAGCGTAGCCCGCGCACCGCACAAACACCGCAAAAGAACGTGCTGCTTTGGCAGTGAGCGTGCGCTGTGAGCGAGAAGAAAAGGGGATGAACGGGGTGAGGGCGGAGGGTGAAGGATGGGGAGAAGGTGGGGACCGCAGATGCGCGTTGCTCCGCGCCATCCGCAAGTTTTATGGCGGATCCTCAAAGTGGTCGGCTCCTTTGTGCGCCCTAGGGTCTCTGGTCCCTCCTCGCCACGTGGTGTCCGCGCAGCTAAAGAAGAGTACAGCCTACAGCGCGCAACTCATCAGGCTTTCACAGTGAGTGTGGGCATGAGGCACGCATGCCGTCGAAGCGTCGCTCGCGCGCATCATTGACTCAGGCCCGCTTCTCTCTCCCACTTCCACGCCTCACTCTCCCTTCCGATCTAGCCAGGTCACTCTCCGAAGCGGCGCCTGCTCCCCCCAGCCTACGCTTCCGTAACCCCCCTTCCCCCCAAAATCTGAAGAAGCGGCGCGACTCACCTCATCCTTCTCTCCCGGGGCTCATCTGAGACTCTATGTGTGTCTGTCTGTCTCTCTCTGTGTGTACGTGAGATCGTATGTGTTTCCTCTCTTCCTTTTCTCGATGGACAACTATCGTCGACGACGTCGTACGCGCAGCCTAATCCTTCCGCCTCTTCACGGCCTCCTGTTGGATGTGTTGTGTACGGTGCTCTATCACATTCCCATATCTGCACTTGTATGCGCCGCCGCTACTGCCACGACTCGGCGCCCTCCATCCCTCTTTTCTCTGTGAGCTCCGCCATGCCCCGTGTAGTGCAGCTCCTGTAGAAGTGGAGGAGGTGGCGCACACGCACACACACACAGACACACACGCAGACAGAGAGAAAAACCAAAGGAGAGCATCCGGTCACCGTACGACATAAAAAACGATTGCACTACCCGCAGGGCGTCACACTCACTTGGGTGGCGCTCGAGACGCTGAGGGCGACTTGGAGCGCTCGCGGGGTCAAGAAAGCAGAGGGGCCTGGTGGTGGCCCCTGGAGGGGGGTGCTGAAGGCAGCCACCACGGCCCGGTCTGCACGAATCGATGCCCCCCTCTGAAGCGAGCGATGCCATCTACATAGCGTCTCGCCTCGTCTCGCCTCTTCCGGATACATGTGCGTTTCCTCCCTGACGTCGCACAGGCTGCACCTCTCTCTTCTCCCTTCCGAAGAGCACGCGAGATTCTGAGCAATAGACGTAAGCTGTCAGCGATCATCTCTCTTATGGTTCACCGGCACGAGGCTGAACGGGCCGTTGATAGCAGCTTGCGTGTCGGCACGTGTCTGCCTCTGCTCCCACTCTCTCCTCTTCCTCCCTCCTTTCTCCCTGTTTCCGCGGCTGCTGTATTGGATGCAGCTGAGTGTATGGAGTGCAGATGCCGCGCAGGTCGTTCAACGGTAGGCACCACTGCGAAGCCCATCCTAAGCACTTCTTCCCCCCTCCGCCTTTCCAACCCTGTATCCCTTTCCGCACGCGCGAGCCGCGTCCATTCAGGGTCAGAAACCTCGAGGTGCTTGGCTCTAGGCAGAGGCGCTTGGCTCTAGGCAGAGGCGCTTTATCCTCCCTTAACTTGGTGAGGAGTAACGGCGAGGGGCCTCTGGTGTACGCACGGTCACTCTAATAATGCCGCTGTCCGCAACGCTGTTTAGCCTAAGGCCCGCCTCGTCCCGCGGGGCGCGATGGCATTCGCTTTGCCGTCGACTGCGGCATCTCCGCCAGACGAACCGGGCAGCTGAGGAGCAGCTACGTGAGCGCCGGCGTCTCCAGCATCTTCTGCGGGAGGAGCAGCGTGGCGCTGGCGCCACCGGTGGCAGCAGCAGCGGCGCGTCAGCGCCGCGAGCGGCCGCAGCGGAGCTACACGCCCCTCAATTGCTGCCCAGGAACGATGCCCTCGAGGCCGCCATAGCGCTGTCTATTAGCGAGAATCGAGATGCCCGCACGGATCTCGAGTTGGTGCGGCGCCTGGTGAACAGCACCCTGCTTTCTCTTGCCTCCCCGGTGGACCAGCGATGGGACCCGTACGACGTGAAACCGCAGGTCTTCGCGTTGGATAACTACATAGCGTTGCCCGTCTTCACATCCCTCGACTACCTGCGGCTGTTTTGCCAGCGCTTCGGGCTGACGGTGCGCGACCCGAGTGGGGTTGTATGGGCGTCCGGCTCAAGCACCACGGCCTCCGCTGGTAGCGATTTCTCTACTATAGGCTTGCTGCCCGACGCGCTCCTCCAGAGTGAGTGGTGGAGGCAGCGCCAACAGCAGCAGCAGCAGCAAGCGCGACCCCCCAGCGAGGTCACCGCGCCGTTGGCGGTCTCGCAGGAGGGGCGCTCAGGTCGAGAAACGGGTGCGAAGGCGGCGCCGGCTGACAGCGAACAAACACCAAAATATGGCAGCACTGGCGTGGCCGCAACCGCGGTAGAGCACATAATCCCTGACCTCTTTCCTGCCAGCGACGCGGCGCACGCAGCGCCTCCCGCACCACTGGACGACACCCCCATCGATCCAGAGGCGCTCTTCGACACAACGCTGATGTGCGGCACGGTGGAGGCGGACGGTGGCGCACTGAATGCGTCACGTGCGAAGCGCCGAGTAGCCCCGGTGAAGGAGGCGGCGCGCTCTCGTGTGCTAAATCATCCACGTCGTGGCGAAGGTAAAGCAAGGGGTATCGACCGCAAGCGGGCGTCGTCAAAGCGCCGCAGAGCCCACGGACAGCGGCTTTGTAAGCGACCCCAGGCGGCAGCTGGAACATCGGGGGCAGCCGCGCCGCATGGGGAGCGTGCAGCGGGGGTGGAGTCGGCGAAGACTGCTGTCGATGAGGCGAAGGCAGCGTACTGGGAGTCCGTCGCCCAGACCGCGCCTTTTCGACTGAAGCAGGCCACCCCGCTTCCCATGTTTGGGCCTTTCCTGCACCCATTCCTGGTCGGCTACTTCGCCGATGTCTCCACCCTGCTGCATAACGCCTCCATCGTGCCGGAGAAGGTGGATATCGTGCTGAATCCTGCCTCTCCCTTGGAGTTCGTGCTGGCGCGGGCGGCGACGGACCGTGTGCTGCACAAAGAGCAGCTACTCCATCACGCCTATCTGAGGGTCGAGAAGGAGCTGCAGCGCGAGTTTAGCCTCTTCTTTGCTGCCTGCTGCCCAGAAGTCATCTCCGCCTCCAGCGCGTGCGTCCCATTGCCGATGAATGCGGACGAAGTGAGCGCGGCATGGAAGGCCTCTGAGCGCCCCGTCAGCAACCGTCGCCGACGTACAGAAGCCGCGGCTGCGTCGCTGAACGAGCTGCAGGCTTACCGGGAGCGAACGCGGCTGCTTCGCGAAGCGGAGTACCGCAACGGGGTCGCCTACGAGCTTGTTCTTCTCATTCGGAGCACCTCGATGGGGGAGACGTTTGCAAAGATGCAGCATGCTAAGCACCAGTCGGCCCTGATGGGCCACACGGATCTGGATGTGCTGCCCGAGTTTGTCGCTGCTCCACATGTGCGCGAGATGGCACACCGCTTTTACGATGGAGCCAGCGAGCGAGAGAGGAGGATGGCGTGGGAGGCAATCGCTGCTCGGCAGCAGCGAAGTGCGGACGCCATGTTGCTTGGCGGTGCCGCTACGGAGAAGGACGGCGAGGCCGTAGCAGAGGGTTCTGGGAAAATGGGCGTCTTTGTGCGGCGAGGAGCACGTCACACCATCAATGTGGCTCAGCCACCGGACTCCTTTTTCCACGCTCCCGAGAACACCTACACGGAGGCGCACGCTGTCTTCACGGAGGACCTCAAGGTCAATCGCGGACAGTGACCGGGAAGGCGCGAGAGCGTGACCATGCTGCCAGGAGAGGAGGCCTCCCTCCAACGCTCCTGTGCGACCGCCTCTCGAGCGGCCTTGATGGCCATGGGGGACATGACCTTCGTGTAGAGCTCGCCTTGTGTTTCTCCTTTGCTCACAGAGATCGATGAAGCGTCAATAACCCGACCCTGCCCCCAACTCCCATGACTAGGCACTCCGCACGCACGTATACGCGTATACAGGGCGCCCGACTGGAGGGCTGGCAGCTCTGGAAGAGGCGCTCGCTGGTGGCTACAGAGACGATACGGGGCCCTGGTATGGTGAGGAGAGCTCGGAGGATGTGGGGGGTGGGTGGGTGGGGGGCATGTGTGACGCACGGATACTGTCAGACTCACATTCTGGGGTGCCGTGCCTCGGAGGTACCACGACAAATTTTGTTCTCGCTTCTGCACATCTAAGCGATAGGGCGCTGATAGCCCTCCCTCCTTCCCTCCCCCTCTCCTCATCAGTCTCTGTGTGCAAGGCGCTCCTGGTGTGCATATGCGGGGCTTCGTAAGCCCTCCGCATTGGCTGTGCCGGCATTGCCTCCTCTTTGCACAGCGAACTGACGGCGCGTTTTGTGACGTCACTCTCCGCTTTCATGACTCTCCACTGCGCTTCTCGCGTCCTCTTTTTTTTCTTCAATCTTACGCTCTCCCCCTCTCTGCTTGCGCTCCGTGCGGCTGTACCTTGGATGCGACACACACACACACACACTTCAACATTTGCCCATTGCCCACAACACATTCGCCGGGGTTTCCACTGAATATCGCACACTCAAGGGAACGCACACGTTCACGCGCGCATCAGCTCGGTCTATTGAACTCGCGATTCGGGGTAGAGGTGTCGCCACATCTTCCACCCTCTTTTTTCTTTTCTGCGCTCTCTAGCAGCTCCTCAGCCGGTGCTCCTCCGCACAAGCCTCGAACCACTTCTCCTTGCAAACGTCTCAGCGGCGGAAGGAGGCCCTTCTCGCAGTACCTCCATACCTCTTCGGGCTCTGTCCTGAATTGGCTTGCGAGCCCCGGCAGCCTCATCATAGAACCTCCCCCCCAAACGCACACACACGCAGATTGCGTTCGAATGGCAACAGAGGAGTACAGTAAGCTGGTCTCCGAGCAGCGCCTTTCCCCGGCAGCGGAGGAGGACCTGGTGCAGCGACTTTACTACCGGCAGATGAAGCTGTTGGCGCAGCGCGAGGAAGAGCGTCGCGTCACCCTGGAACGTACACGTGCGCAGATGCAGAAACATATATCAAAGGAGGAGGAGAATCACCTTGTGAGCCGCATGTATGATCAGCAGCTGGAGCGCCTTGCTAACTCGAGGGCCGAGCGCGATCGAAGGGTGGAGGAGGAGGTGCACAAGAGGGATAGGAAGATGGACCCCAGCGAGATCGATGACCAGGTGCGGCGAATGTACGAGGAGGAGCGAAAGAAAAGCCGGGCGCGGCGTGAGGAACTGAACTCGCGCTACATGCCGACCGCAGAGCCAAAGAAAATTGGGAAGAAAGAGCTACAGGCGTCGGTGGAGCGCCTCTCACACGTTGACTGGGAGAAGCGTGACGAGGAGCTCTTCAAGAAGTACGTCTACCCGTACGACCCAAAGACGACGACGATCTCTCGTGACGACGAGCAGGCGATGGCGGACCGCCTTTCGACGACGAAGGGGACCGGCTAATCTGCCCTACCACTGTCTCTTCCCCCTTCTGTCAGCGATAGTGAGGAGCATACGCTTACGGCCGTATTTTTTTTTGCGCGTTGCTAGGGGAGGGGCTATGAGCGGAGGAATGGCGGGAAGACCTGCGACTGCTGAAAGAGTCTCGGCACCTGGACCCACCACCTCCTCTCCCTCTGGGACCTCCACTGCAGCTAGGGGTGCCGCTTCTCTCGGCCCACTTTTCGCATAGGGTGACGCCCCCGGCCACCGGCGCGTAGGCTCGCGCGCTTTCTCTCTTGGTCCTGCCATGGGCTCGCTGGCGACTGTCTGTTTCACTAGACATATTTTCTGCGTCTTACCTCTAGGCAAGTGTGCCGTCGGTGCTTCTTCCCGGGCGCGCCCTCCTCTTTTGCGGCGTTGCGGTGGCTGTCGTCGTTGCCACTGTTTGGCTAGATTCGGCCCCCACCCGCTCTGCCCCTCGCCTGCTCTTCGAAAGACAGGAGAGGGGGATTGGGGAGGGATGTGGAGGATGAGGGGACACCGCGCTGCGATGTAAAGCATGTACAATGGCTCTGAGGCGCCTTTATATCTTTAGTGCTAATAGGAAGAGAAGTGGGATGGCCAAGCGTTCTCGTTGAGTGCGCGTCCGCCTCCGGGCTTCGGGTGCTGCCGGCAGCGGAGAGAGGGCGGAGGCGATGTGTCATATTTTCGTGCCTTGCCGCTTCCGCCAGCTCGCCCGTGAGAGCCCTCGCGGGACTGGCCAATGACAGGCGACAGCGATCGAGAACGAACGGAACACGAAGAAGAGGCTGCACCCGGTGATCCTCCAACGGAAAGACACAGTAGTTGCTCGCCCTTTTTCACCACGCTTGCGTTTGCCTCACGATGCTCGTTGCCCGCCACCACCACCACCACTTATCACCCTTCCATGGTCAACCGTCCTCGCGGGTCTGGACTGTCGTGCGCGCTACGCTGCCCTTAAAGCGAAAGCTCTTGAAAGCGGGGGCGAGGTGCAGAATACCAGCACTACCTCCCTCCCCACTATCACCACCACACGCGCTCTCGCCCCTCCAGCCTGCTGTGGAGCCGCTGTTTCTGGGCAGCTATCTGAGTTTGCGAGATGGCGTCCGTCGCGGTGCACCTGAGCAACACGGAAGAGCGTGTACCTTGAGCTTTGCATATGAGCCTCTCACACCCGCATTATCCGCCCGCATCCCTTTCCTTTTCCTCTCGACATGCCGACGCCCACCGCCCCCCTGAAGCGTAGAGAAAGGCTTTGCGCCAAACGCCTGCGTCGTGTGCGTGTGTCTCTGCTGCTCTCCGGTGTGCAACAATACACTCACAGCTCCAACGCAGCTCACGACCCGCTCACCAAACGCCCTCGCTAGAACACACCGACGTGAAACCTCCACACTTGCATTGAAGCGTGCGAGAGAGAGGGGAAGAGAGAGCGTCGTTACACTTGGCTCTTGGATTGCCTTCGCCCTCACAAACATACGCCCCCCTCTCTCCCTATCCCCGTTCTGGACGTTTCACTGCTTTCAATCTTTGATGCCGTTGTCGAATCGTCGACCGGGCACAGATCTATCATTGCTGCTTTGGCCGATTGCGCCTCCTTACGGGGAGCGCACGCCTGCCCTGCGGCAGCCCAGCCAATCGTATTATCCCCCCACCCACGGGCACTGGTCACAGCTGTGTGCGAAGAGCGCCCGCCACCCGTTGCTCACGTGACTTTTGTCGACTTTTTTTTCCTCTTTGCTGGCGCCTTCTGCCGCCCAATGCTCACGGTCGTCAGCCCCGCCACGCCTGGCATTATTGAACATGTGCCGCAGCACCTTCGCGCTGTCGCTCATCGCCGCCGGAGCTCGCGGCGCACGAGCCACCGCCGCTCCAGCGCGGGTAGTGCTCGAAACGGGCCGAACAGCAAGCGCGACAGCCCCCTCGAGGTTAATGGCATTTCGATTGACCGCCTTACATACATAAACACGGCCCTCGATGCCCTGCCGGGAGTGGCACTGCGGGAGTACTTCGCCCCCATTCTGCGGCTCAAGAAGCAGTTGCTTTGGGGCCAGCGCAGTGTGCGACAGCGGTTTCCCTCTCGTGTCACCGTCGAAGGCGCGGCAGCGTATGCGAAGATGGTAACGAGCGCGCTGACGTCGCTCACCGGGGCGCTCAATACGGCCGGCGGAGATCTGATGCTGGACGGCGGAGCGGCGAATCTGTCTTTGCAGCCGAAGGACCTCATTGCCTCCTTGAGGGACAAAGTCGCCCCCGTCAGCATCGAGGCTGGAGGGGTGCTGATCTACCCCTGTGAGCCACCCGAGGCGTCGTTTGTGTACATTGTCGTCACAGGCACTGTGTCCGCGACCTTTTTTCAGCCCCAGGAGCCGTCTCAGCCTCCGGCGCCTCAGCAGCAGCGCCGCGGCGGCGGCTTAGGGATGCGCAAGGAGCGGCAGATGTACTTTACCTCCGCCAAGGATGTCGTGCGCCTCTGCGGCGGTGGCCTCGCACCGGAGGTGGCGCTCGCCATAGATGACTACGCCGCTACCGGCTCGACTGAGCCCCACAACTCCATCCTTACTGGTGGTTACAGCGCCAACGTCGATGCTGCGTCCACGTCCAATGTGACGACTGCGATCCACCGCTCGCTGCGACGGGCCAGTCGCACCATCGGACAGCCAACGCTGCGCCCCATCCGAACAGAGCAGGTGCGTGGCCCCGTAGTGCTGGGGGCTGCCGAGGCTTTGGGGCTGGCCCCTTTCAGGTATGTGTGCTACACCGCCTCCACCACTTCTGTCGCTGCGCCAGCCTCAGGGACCGCCTCGACCGCGTCGAAGAGTGCCAAAGGCGACGGGGGAGCCACCCTCGTGGAGTTCGTTGACGCCTTCCGCATTCGCACAAGCGATGTGCACGCCGCTGTTATTGACATTGCTGCCCAGCAGCGTGCGGAGAGGCTGCGGCAGTCGCCGCATCGGCACGTGCCGTGGTGCGCTGGCGCGCCGGGGGAAGTTTTGCCGCGTGGTGCCGCACGCAATGTCGCCGATTTCATCGTGGCCGCTCGGCGCCGCTCCCTCTACAGCGACTATGCCCCCACAGAGCTGCTGATGCGTCAGAGCTGGCTGCTGCAGGACGCGCCGGCGCACACGATTCGCATGTTGATCTCGCACCTGGTGCCGCGCACATACATGCCTAGGGAGGTGATAGCCTGCCCGCACACGTCCGGGTCTGCTCGGCAGCTTTGCTTCCTGCGGCGCGGTTGCCTGAGCGTTTTCGTGGCCTCGAAGAACAGTGGCGCTCACGCGTCATCCGTATCCGACGATTCGCCGGCTGTTTCGGCGACGTCTCGCTCCGCGCGCGATGGTTGCGGCTGCTGGCGCTTGGGAGAGGCGCCCGGTGACCAGCCGGCGGAGGTGGTCGAATCGGGTGCCTCCTTTGGCGAGCTGTCGGTGCTTTTCCACGAGCCGCGCCACTGCGTACTGCGTGCAGACACGGTGTGCGACGTGTGGTGCCTACCGCACCGAAGCTTCACGATGCTGATGCAGCGTGATGCCGCCGTGCGTGATGGCCTGCTACAGAAGGCCGCGGTGCTCCGAATCGAGTGGATGGGCGAGCAGCGCTTTACGCGCGCCCTCGCTGAACAGCTGCGGTCCAGCTCCCAGTTGCTGCAGCCGCTCACTGACGTGGCCCTTCGCCTTATCCAGGAGCGACTGGAGCCGGTTATCTACACCCCGGGCTCGCTCGTGGCGAGCACGTCGACAAGGTGCACGGAGATGACTTTCATCATGCGCGGCACCGTCTCCACCATTTGTGACGGGGTCGCTACATACGGCGCGGGGGACGTGCTGGGCGAGGGCTGCCTGATCCCGCATCGATGGCCGCTGGGGCTTGCAGCACGCACGATGGTGGAAGGTTGGCGCATCAAGGCGGAGCATCTTATCGACGCGCTCCGACGGATGGACGTGTTGCACAGGCACTCGGGCCTGATAACGAGTCAAACGCCGCAGCTCATGAAGCAAATCTTTGGAGTTCCTCAGCCAGAGATCGAGGTGGACGCCACTGGTCGGCAGCGCATGCCTATCGTGGAGGCTCCTCCTGGAGGCAGCCCCAGCTACCTCATCTACGGTCGCGCGGCGAGCGAGGTGCAGCTAAAGGCACTGTGCTTCCTCTATCGTGACTATGTACGCTGGGAAGACATCAAGTACTCGAGCATCGATTCTGGGGCCGACAGGGGAGATGCGGCATTCACGCAGACAGCTCTCGACACTGTCGCTCGTGATTTGGCCATCAGCCGCCTAGGTCGGGGAAAAGGACAGCAGGTGTCTGCCGCGCTGAGTCAGCTGCAGCGGCGCCAAGGCACCCGCAGCGCCGGCGGCACGCATAGGGGGACCGTAATCGACAGTATCGCTGCCACTGCAGCCTCTGCAACGACCGTCGATCCTCTGCTCGGCTTAAGCCAAACTCGTGCCGCTGTGGGGCCGGGACACAGCGCCGCTCGCACCAAACGTGGCCGGCGCAAGCTAACGCGACCGCCGCGGGTCAGTGGCTGCTGCGGACCCGTTCTGCCGATCGTCCATGCTGGTGCCTTCTTTGTGTCGCAGGCCTTTCTGGGTAAAGAAGCGTCTTCGAACACTGCGACATCCCCTGCCGCTCAGCATGCTCACGGCAGCCACAGCCATATGCCGCTGCCACCTCGTCTGAATCGTATGGTGCGACTGCTTGAGGAGCGTGACCGCACCTGGGCGGCCGAGCAGGCCCATGAGGCGGCCCTCGCGCAGCAGGAGGTGAAGCAGCGCGACGCTGCCGTTCGGTATCGAGTGATGCCGCTGCCTACAGCAACGCAGAGCACACTGCCGCACAGCGGCAAGTCTATTCTCTCTTCGGCAGCAGGATCAACCGAGGCGGCCGCGGCCCGCCCACGCGCCGCCACGAGCGTCTTCTCAGACACCAGTCCGGCCCCCGTGCACATATTCCTGCAGGGGGAGAGACCCAAGTACCAGCTGACGTTGGACGAGGCCATTGCCGTCGGCTTTGTTATGCAGTTGCCCGATATCGCTCACATCCAGCGCTCGGTCTCGCTGGTCGACCCTGACGTCGCACTCGGGCCGCCGGCGCAGCGGGGACGTCGGTACCTCATGTGCATCACCCCAAACGATCGCTACGCGAAGCACAACTTTCTTTTCGCGGCTGCGAATCTCGAAAACGGCGACTCCTCCGAGTCGCAGCAGAGGGCAGCAGAGGCCCGGGCGGAAGCGACACTGCGTAGCAAGACAAGGAAACTGTTCACCATGATGCGCACCAGCATGGCGTCCCGCATGGATAGCGAGGCGGCGTCGACTTCAGGGGCAGCGTATCGCCCAGTAACGATCTCGGGCGAGCACAGTCCGACTGTCAGCAGTTCTGTGGCTCCACCGCCTGACACGCTGGTCTTGGTAAATGAGTTGCAGGGGCAGTTGCTGGACAGCGATGCGGAAGGGCTAGCGAATTCCCCCCCTGCACCCGCCGGCACGCCGTCGCCGGATCGTCGTGGGGATCAGCAGGCGTTCCTCTCGAGTCCAGGCGTTGCCGTGCGCACAGACTTGGCAGCGACGCCGTTTTCCTTCTCCGGCTCTCCCGGCAGAGGCGGTGAACGCAAGAGAGAGGACGCGTTCCAGCGTTTACTGCAGCAGGACGCGACACAAGCGATCGAGCTGCTCTGCAAACACTACGAAGTTCCATGGAGCTTCGCGTGGACGGAATTCAAGTCCGGCTTACTGTCACCCATGCAGCACGGCGGAGATGGGCGCAGCGTCACCGGCTCCGGCTATATGATGTCGCAGGTGACCACATCAGGGTCGCAGCGTCGCGCGCAGCGGCTGCAGAGACCCAGCCTTCTTGAGAGGCTAGAGAGTGCGGCGGCGGGTGGCGTGCCGAGTACCGATTTCACAAGCGGACTGCTGGCGCTGCGGCGGGAGCTGAGTGGAAGTCTGTCAGATGCCGAGGCGCCACAACGAGACAAGACGGACGCTGATGGAGGTGGCGTGCTTTGTACAACGAATTGGCCCCCATCCTACCCGCAGCTGGTGCGGGCCACGGCGCGGGATCGCTGGCAAAGCGGCAATCAGCTTTCTGCTGGGAGTGCGCCACCGTGCTCCTATGACCCCTCGGCGCCGCTGTCGCCGCAGAGCGCCTGTGAAACGAATGCGGCCACGCTTAGCGGCGCTGCGAGGGCGAATGTGGTCGGTGCAGCTCTTGTCGAACACTTCTTCGCCGGGAACAAGCGACATAGTGCTTCTGCTCTCTTCGTGGAGGGCTACGGGCCGCTGCAGCCGATGCCGGAGAACTGGGCAGAGTACCCGCCAACTCTCCAAGCTCGAGTCGCCAGCGGTGCTGAGTCGCACCGGGGCAGCGCTAGTGTAGATCGGGATGGCGGGAGCGGGTCGCATTTTTCGCGCCCGACCACATCGATGGCAACTGCCGCGGCTCTGCGCCGCAGCGCTTCACGCCCAAGTGGCCAGAACGGCTCTCTCCGGGGTGTAGATGGCAGTCGCCATCACTACCCCCTCGGTGGTGGCAGCGTTTCGGCGTCCGGCAGTGCTGGGCAGTTTGGTCCACGGATGGAGGAGTTTACCATGCCAGATGCTGAGGCCACTGAGGTGTTCATCCGCCGCATCCAACGCGACGTGAACGGACTTAACGCGGTGGCCAGGGAGCAGCGGCGGGAGCGCGATGAGGCGCGCTTGGGCAACGACCGCGGTGGCAAGTATCTCGCGGCGGTGGAGGCCGCCCTCGGCAAGCCCAACGGGGAGGAGCTGGCGCTGCTGGAGGTGTGGCGGGTCCATTATCGTCACATCGGCAGAGAGGCGCTGCGTCGCTCTTCGCTTCCCGCTACGCTGCGCCGTGAGGCCGGTCAGGACTATATGAAGCGAGAGCTGGAGCTCCTGGCTGATGCCCCCGCCCCAATGGATGACCCGGTGTGGCGCTACACTTCTGGCGTGCAGGAGTGGCAGGAGCAGCAAGCCGGTCGCGCAGAAGGAGCTTCTCTCGTGTCTGGCGCATTGATGGCGGGGGGCTCTGGTGCCCATGCCTCAGGTGGCAGCGCCGCCTCCGCACTGGACGGGCCACGACGCGTGGTGGCCACCATTGGCGCGGCGAGCCTCGGCTTTGCCCCCGCCCCCCTGAAGAGCCCATGTGTGGGCATGAGCCCCGATGACTACGAGGCGTGGGTGCTCCAGCGCGAGAACTTCTTCGCCGCGTACAAACACCTTCTGGGTGGGGACGGCGGGGCGGAAGGTCGGGTCGCCGCCCCGGCAGCGCCGCTGACAGCTCCGAAGTCGTGCTTCGCGCCCGCCTCGCCGTCACTGAGGCCGTCTTCGGTATCCATGAGCCCGGTCGCGTCTGCGACACCGCCGTCCCACGTACTCGCCGAGCAACTGGCTGATTTTCGTACGACGATGAACCCCCGCTCAGAGGACAGCGATCTCTACGAGGATTAACGCGCTGAGAATGCCCGCCTTCCGCAGCCTGATCATCTGAAAGCGACACTGGCGGGACTGGTTGCCTGTCGACCAGCCTGCACGCGTTCCAGCCACCGCGGTGGGGACAAATATCGGAGCGCTGAGCTACCTTTCTCACTTTTCCGGGAGAGGTAGAGCTCGCATGCTTCCCGGTACAAGGAAGGCGGCCTTTTACTTGCCCTTACGTGTATGCTCTCTCGCCCTCTGACACCGTTGTCAGTCTCTCCCTCTCTGATTGCGTCTGCGTCGGTGCAGGCGTGCACTGTCCCCAACGTGGTACGCTTGTGTGTGTATATTTTCCTTACCTTTCACGTTTTGCCTTCACAGGCGCGCGCTGACGAAGAGGGCTCTTCTTGCCCACCGCCCCCAATTGCCTTCTGTGAGTGCCTCGCTTAGCTAGCTGCAATTTTTCTGGAGGCTGCTCGACCGTTCTAGATGCACATATTTCTGTTTGGGGCCCTCTTACCCATTGTATGCCTACAGTTGCCACTAGACACGTATATGACCACCGTCGAGGGCCTCTCCCCCCCTCCACAGCCTTCCCCCTCTTCTCAGGTCTGCGCCGTGCACACATGTATGCTTCCTAGCTTCCCTCCTCCTCCCCTCCCCCTGTGCCTTTCGCTCTCGTCGCTTTCCCAGTTTACCCCACCTCCTCCTGTGATGCTTGACACAGTCTACCGCCACACCCCTTTCAACGCATGCGCACACAGGCATGCGCGAAAAGAGAGGCCTGTTGGAGGTGATGGCGACTCCGCAACGGCGTTGGCACAGTAGAATGTTTCTTTGGTGGTAGTAAGTCTGCAAGTCAAGGCAGTCGTGCCAAAGAGGTGGCGACGGCACGCGGCGCATAGCGACCACAGATAAGCACTTTTGTATCGAGGAGTGTGCGCTCCCCTTCCCCCATAACCCCCTCGGCCCATTGCGTATGGCGCGCTTCTACGTCGTCTGCCTTTCTCCCCCTCCCGGATGCACGTGTGTGTGCGTGTCCACCAACGCGCTACAGAGCACTCTGTGTCTGGCTGCAGCTGTTTGAGTTCACTTATTGACAGAAACGGAGAGGCGAGAAGCAGGGCGACAGTCACCATGCCATCAAAGCGGGAAGAAGAGGATTTATCGACAGAAAGGAAAGACTCGGGTCCCTAGGTGAGGAAAGGGGGGGCGGCAATGCCCTTCAGAGATCAACATCAGCTACCCCCTCCCCCCTTACGCCGATCACTTGGCACCGTTTGGTGTGTCTCTTTCACGAGACATGCGGTGGACACTTCAGCTAGTCGTGCCCCCCTCCTTCCCATTGAGGGCATGCGAGGAAACTGTCGAATGGTTCATCGCAGGTTGTGCGCGAACAATTTTTTTGTGGCGGGAGGGGACTGATGTTTATCGCATGGGCGTGTGCGCCTGATGCGCTCTACTACCGCTAAACTGGCGCATGTGGCTCGTCGAGTCTACCTTCGTTCCGGTACTCCCTGCCTCTGATGTTCCTCTGCCTCCAGCAGGCCCTCGCTCTCTTCGACTCCCATTCCCTCCATCGCTTAGTGAATCGTTGGTGGTCAGGGCGTCGCCTCTATTTTTTTTTTCAGCCATAGCTGGATGCTAACATCGGCCCCATTACTTGTGCCGTCAACGAGCAAGGAGGGCGCTCTCCTAACTGGTCCACCACACCGCGCGCATGTGCTGCGACTCTGCGACGTACCGCATTCCTTTTTCTGAGTCGTGAGCGTTGCCAATGCCCAAGGGCCGCCACGTCGCGCTGAAAAAGGCAACGCACAGCATATCGCATCACCTTTTCACCCTCTCTAGCGCACCATCAGCCCATCATGGATGAGTTTGCGGAGTGGGGCGAAGGCACCATTGGTGTCATTGCGACAGACAGTGCCAACACCGAGGGGCTCCGCTTCGATGAGTGTCGTGAACAGCTTTGGCAGCGCCATCAGCGCGATGCTGTTGTGTGTCTCGTTGACTGCAGCGAGAGTATGTTTGGGGCACTTCCAGCGGGCGCATCGACGGCGACGCCGGCCCATGAGGACCCAGCAGATGCCCCGTCGCGCACTCGTGACATTGGGAAAATTGATATGCCCACCCTTGACCCTGCAACGGCCATGGATGGCAGTGTAGCGGGTGCCTCCCAAGCCGCGGCTCACTCGCCTCCGTCTTTCTTCACCATGACGATGCGGAGCATCCTTGCACTGCTGAAGGAGAAGATTATATGCAGCAGCCAAGATGTCGTAGCGATCGTGCTGTACAACACACGAATGTCGGCCTCCTCAACTGACTTTCGCGGAGTCTACGTAATACAGGAGGCAACGCGCATCGGCACGAAATGTTTGCAGATGGTAGAACAACTGGAGGCAGCTGGCCGTCCCGGATCTGCCGAGTACCAGGAGTTCAAGACTCGCATTGGCCACTCGCCCATTACGTCGACATCCACCGCCCCCGCCGTGGTCCCTCCTGCGGGCGGTGATGCAGAAGCGGACGCCACGCCTCCAGCGGCCTTGACCGCCTCTTCTGCGTTCAAGTTTAGCGATGCGCTTTGGGAGTCGCAGCGTATCTTTCTGAGCTTCCGCAGCTTGCAGGCCATTCGGCGCCGGCAGCTTTTTATTTTCACGAACCGCGATGACCCAAGCGGCGGCGACATGCGTGAGTGGAACCTGTGCCGCAGCCGCGCATGCGACCTAGGCAAGGAGGGTGTAGTGCTCGAAGTCTTCGGCTTCGCTGCTTCCCACACACCTGGCCAGTCGCTCGACGGTGCCGCGGCCGCTGTTGGCGCCGCTGACGACCAGAGAGCGTCGGGTCAGTCGTACTCGTCACTCCCCGTCGCAGCAGGCTTTGAGCAAGGCGTTTTCTGGGGCCCATTGCTGAGCGAAATGCAGACGGCTTCTGCATGCTTTCCTGCCAGTGTGGACAGTGATGACTGGGCGGTGCTGGCTGAGGCCCAAGGCGAGGCCTTCGTCAGCGGCGGAGGTGCCGTGCACGTGAGCGGCGGCGCTGGCACGCTGCAGGAGCTGCTCGGCTCTGTCGTGCGCCGTGCAAATCCGCAGCGGTCCTTCCGCCACTTCCTGCTCCGCATCGGCGCTCTTCCTGGAGCGACCGTTTCACCATCTGCGACAACATCGTCAGAGAGGGATACAGAGAAGGCGCCGCCAATTGTCGCCGTGCCGCAGATGGCTGTAAGTCTGTACCTCCCTTTCGTGCGTGCTCGCCCTCCGCAGCGAGAGTGGCTGGATCCGCGCACGAACCGCATGCTGCGCCGCGTCGTTCACTTGCACGCCTGTACCAGCGCAGCTGGTGGGGATGGCGACGGTGTGGGCATGGAGGATAGCGAGAGGAGCAGCAGTGGCTGCACAAATCAGCTGCAGCGCCTCCGTAATGAGGAGGATACCACGGGCGAGTCGATGATGGGGCTGGAAGAGGTGCAGCCCGATGATCTCTGCCACTACGCAACAGTCGGCAAGGGGCGTGTGTACTTCACTGACGAGGAGCGCGCAAAAATCGTGAAGGCCGCGGCTGCCGGGGCCGAGCTTGGCTTCACGGTGCTGTTCTTCAAGGATCTCTGTGATGCTGTGAAGCGGGAGCATACCGTGCGGCGGAGCTCTTTCCTTCATGCGTGCGTGCAGCGTGGCGGGGTGCACTCGCATCGCCTCTTTGTATTGTTTGTGCGTCGGCTGCGCGCAAAGCAAAAAGCCGCGATTGCACAGTATTGCAGCTCGACGATCGCAGCGCCGCGCCTCGTTGCGCTGGTGCCATCACCCGACCTCACAGTGCATCCTGAAAAGCGCGATCAGGTGCCGGTGGATGGGCTAGGGCTGTACGTGGTGCCTCTTCCCTACGCTGAGGATCTGCGCCCCGTGCCGGAGCTGCACACGTGCACGCTCGTCAGTAAGCGAGCCACTCCTGCACTGGAGGACAGCTCGGTCGATCCAGCGCACCTCGATCTTGCAAAGCAGCTGGTGAGCGCGCTAACAGTCTCTTATCGGATCGATGCGGCTCTCAACCCCGCGCTTCAGCGGCAGTACCGCATATTACAAGAGGTTGCTCGGCGACTCTTCCCGCTCGCTGACAATTCCTTGCACTTCGGCATCGAGACTTCGCCCGGTGAGACCGAGGAGGAGAACGCCGATACTGGCGGCGCAGATGGGCTGCTGCATGAATTGGACGATACCCTTCCCGACTACGAGGGCATGAAGAGGTTCAGCGCACTCTTTCAGAGCTTCAACAAGGAGGTGCTGGGCAGCGACTACGACGCTTCGCTGTACTGCCCTCAGCCGCGGACGACCGGCTCAGCGATGCGCCGCCCGCGCGAGGACGCAGCTGGAACGACGGCAGTCGGCAGGCGTGCCGCGTTCTCCGCCGAAGAGAGCGGTGGCGATGTCCCTATCAAGCAGCTCCTTCGCCACGCTGCCGCTGAGAACGCGCTGCATAACCTGACCATACCCCAATTCAAGGCGTACTTAGCAGCTGCGCACGTGAGAACCGGCGGGGCCAGACGCAAGGCAGATCTTATGGAGCTTGCGAAGCAGCATTTGAAGCGGTCATCGGCAGAAGAAAAGGGCGACCTTGAGGGTGGTGGTGTGAAGGACGGAGGGCGTCTGTTCCTGTAAAGCGAATGCCAAGGCTGTGATAGTCGGCCATGGCGCTTAGCGGGACTACTGCTGCTAACCCTTGGCGTCTGCTCTCTCATCTCCTGTGCCCCTGAAACGTTTGCTGCCTCGCATCCTTTTTTTTCTCCGCGCTCCTTCCGGTCAGCTCGCATGTTGGACAGGCTGGCTCCCTGACACCCTCGCATTCACTGATGCACGCCTTGTCTGTATGGCTCCTGTCCAGCGTTGCCGCTCCTCTTCGCCGCTTCATCTCGATGCACAGACGCTTTCCCTTCAGCGTCGCACAGACCTTGCCTCACCAACACCTCTTTCGAGCGCACGCATGCGAGATTTTTTTCCCCCTCTTCCTTGATCTGTTGGCGCTCTGTTTGATGTCGGCTCACCCCTCCACAGAGTATGCATGCGCGTGTGTGCGGTGGTGGTGGGGGGAAAGAGTGAAGTGATGCACACGCAGAAGCGGCAGCGAAGCGGCTTTATCACACTTCTGGCGCTGTCTCGGGGCCCTTTCTCCTGGAAATAAAAAGGCTGCGTTGCAGTCCACCGATGAGCGTATGCATACATACATAATATATATGTATGTGCGTGTGTGACTTGCTCTATTCCTCCCTGTGCACGTGTTCGCGACACGCAATGTAACACACTACGTCTCTGTCGCCGCTCTTCGTACCCCCTACGAAGGAGAGGGGGGGAGGGTGCCACCATGCGGATACGCACGTTCATCTATCTCCTCACCATCCGTAGCGGGGGACATAAGCGCACATGGGCAGATCGGGGGTGGTGGTGATGGTGGTGGCAATCCTCGTTTTTCCTCGCACGTGCACATCCACAAACTGAGACAGCTCTGGTCTTTCCATCTCCCCCTTCCGATTGTGAGTGAGTCCCTTCGACTCTTCCGCCTTTGAGCACTCCAGCAACAAAAGTAGGTGAGGCGTTTGCACGGCTCCGTGATATCCTCTCTACCGTAAGCCTGCTGGGTTGCCGCGCTCTTGTGTGCGTGTGTATTCGATGGCTGCTGAGGTTCTTCGTTGGCTCACGCGAGAGCATCTGAGACATCTCTGAGAACGTGGCTCTGTGCCTGCGCACGGGCACTTCTTTCGCTTCCTCCTCAAGCGGTCTCATTCTCAGGCCTCCCCCTTCCCAACCGCCGCTTTCGTCTTCCTTTTTTTCTTTCTCTTCGCCGTGCTAGTCGCGAACACCTCAGTGCCTCCCTCTTTCCCCCTTCCTTCAGATCCGCTTCATCGAAGCTCTTTGCTGCTGCCTGCGCACGTGTGTCGCCCTGTTGTGTGCACACCCTTCCTCTCGGCTCAGGTTCCTTCGTCGTTCTCTTGCCTCTCTTTGCTACTTGCGAATGTATGTGCCTGCGGCACCCACTGTACCACCCCGTACCGCACCGCCGCCCCCGTCCTGTCCTCCTCCACCAGTGCTCTTGACTGCCCAGCAGGCGGAGCAGAGCATCGAGCTCATTCAGAGGGAGCTGTTGCGGCTTTTGCGGGCATGCGAGTTCAGGGAGCAACACCCTCACGCCGTATCGAAAGGGATCGACTATAGCAACAACAGTGCCTCTGCGCAGACCACTTCGACATCGGCGTCGCCTAGACACGACCCGACCAGGCCCTCGCTATCGAACACAGAGCCGAACCTCAAACTGGCTCCGTCCACCACCTCTTTCCCACCTGACCCTCATCGCACGGATGCCGCTGATGCCGCTGCTACCACCACGCCGATGGCGGCAAGCCTCAGCGGTGCTTCTTTCTCTGCCTTTGAGAGGCGCCGTATCGCTCATCTGCTGGGTCGTGTAGCGCTGGAGATCGCTGCTCTCTGGACGTACGTTCATCAAGGCGATCCGCTTTGCGGAGACTCACCAGCGGCTGACACCATGTCCGTTTCATCGGCTCTGACAACGGCACACGGGACGGCACGGCTGCCGAGTGACCGCAAGACGGCAACACCGGCGGCAACTTTGGCTTCTTCAACCGCTGACGGCGGCCGTGGGTCTGCCGCCGCGGCAGTCAGCCTCGGTAGCGCGGAGACAGGCGCCGCTCTACCTGTAAGGATGCGGCACTCTGTGTGGGGAGGGGCAGCTAAGGAGCGGCCAGGCGCGCGTAACAGTGATCCTGCGGTGCAGCTTGCTGGACTGCATGCCCTGATTGAGACGGCTGCTGCTATCCAACGCTCTCACAGGAAGGCAGGTGGCGGCGGCTGGGGTGGGAGTGCTGCCCCCGCAGACGATGGCGACGCTGGGACAGCGGGCAGTCTCAGCAAGAGTGCGCCTCCGGGGGCTACTCAAGCGATTCCGCTAGCGCTCCACAACACCTCCTTCGACGGCGTCGGGAAAGCCGATCAGGAAGTGGGGGACGCCATCGTTGGCTGGGAGTGTGGCCGCGGCTCTCTCGGTGTCGCTGCATCTCTCGTTGCGGTGGCACCGCAGTTTCCCGCGTCCCTCCTCACAGCGTGTCAGACAACAGTGCCGAAGGGCGTTAAGCAGAACAGCGGCGAGAGTGAGGCGACGTTGCCTGCAGCGCATGACCGTACCGTTTCCCATCAGGCACCGAGGAGTAGCGGTCGGGCGAAGCAGAGTAGCGCTGCAGGGTCTTCCATTCCCATCTACCTGCGCGCCTACGTATTTGACGACGATAATGACGGTTGTGGTGGCAAGATAGGCGACTCTGGTAATGAGTGCAGCATGAACGACAGCGAAGGTGACACGAGGGCGCAGCTGAATGCCGACATGAGGGTGCCTCATCGTATCAGCTCAGGCAGTGGCCATACCCGCTCCCTTTCACGAGCTAGTGAGCCGCTTGTCACCTCGCACGACGACAGCTGTCAGACACGGCCGTCCTCGGCTCGCTTTGCCATGGAGAGCGCTGCCCGAACGAGCCGCTTCAGTGCTGCAGCGCCTGACAGAAGGCCAAGCTTGCTTGGCTCAGCAGCTACTTCCCTCACCGCACCGGCAAACGTCGGTGGCAGCGGCGGCGCTGCCATCACAGTGGCGGAGCTCCTGGATGCCGATCCAGCCTCCCACAGCTCGTCGCTCCACATTCGACGCGCCCTTTCGGCCTCGTCGCTGCACTTCGCCTCTCTCACGAGCTCTCCACTACAGAGGTTGCAGTCTAGCGCGCATGCGTCGCCAGGATACAGTGGTGGAAGCGCAAGCAGCCAACCCAACGCAAGCGTCTCCCATCGGTCGCCAGACTCAGTGGAGGTGTTGCCAGCCGCCACGGCCGCTTACTTACGCAGTAAGAGCCTCTTTCGCCGACCTCACCGGCTCGAAGTTCCGGTGAGCCGGACGCAGTCACTGCGCCATGCGCCGTCGGTTTCGTCCCCGGTGTCCGCAAGCGGGATCAGTCTCGTATTAGCCCCTGGGGTGGTACACCCCGGCGGCACGCTGGCGGCGGCCTCTGGCGCGTATGGCAGCTCCTCTGCTACGTCGTCTCATATGGCGAAGAGCAGTAGTGGCGCACAGCTTAGCAGCGGTGGCGCTGTTCACTGGCGAACGTCATCTCACCTTGCCAGCTTCCCGCCAGTGGCAATGGGTGCCAGCACCACAGTGGACTCCCCACGCTCGTCGGTGGCTGGACTGCACTTCAAGCGGGTCGTTTCGCTGGACTCCGATGGCGGCTTATGGCCGCAGGGCTCGCTTGCCGACTCGCTGGAAATGAGTCCGCAAAAGATGGCGTCAATGCCGGGGCGAACATCAGCGTCTGCCATGGAGGCGACTCGCTCATCCCCGCTGCC